>NC_046159.1:60667741-61032741 GCF_011064425.1 Rattus rattus
TTTTGCATTGATGTTGGCGAGGTGGGACTTAAGAGGGATTACAATTAGGAGTGTGAGGGACAGCAGGAAGGCAGAGATAGCAAACCAAGGGTAGTGGGCAGTAGCTGGAAACATGAGTGAATAAACTTCAAGCAAACGTAAGCAGTCCGGTTACACTGAGAGCACAATTCATTCCTGTCAAAGATAGAAAAGTAGACACGAGAGACTTAGAGACATTTAGAGAAACAAAGAAAACAACAAAGTAATAAAGCTTGAAATCTGATGAGCTACGTCAGTTAGGATTTTCCTGATGGGTCTGGAGAGCCAGACAACTCAGAGGTTAAGCACACTTCCTGTTCTAGCAGACTAGCAGAAGACCCAAGTTTATAGTTCAGCACTCACCATTAGGCTGCCTGTAACTCCAGCTGTGGAGGATCTGACAACCTCTTCTAGCCTTCACGAGCACGGCACTCACATAACACACAGGAAGCATACACTCAAGGACGGATGAAAACCAGAGAGAGAGAGAGAGACAGAGAGACAGAGAGACAGAGACAGAGAGACAGAGACAGAGAGATGCACACACAGAGAGAGGCAGAGAGAGAAAACTTCACCACTTCAATGGGAAATAGGAGGGACAGATTCCCCCGTAACCACAGTTACCCATGCTTACAAGCCATTTGACGTAGGTGCTGGCAATCAAATGCCTGTCCTCTAGAAGATCAAAGTACCCTATGCTCTAACTACTGAGCCGTGTCTGCAGCTCCTCAGTCACTTCTTACAAAGCCCAGGACCACTTAGAAACAAACTCAGTGCTGGGAGGGGTGGCTAACCAGCAACCTCTAAATTGTTAGACTAGAAGGAAAACTCAGGAGCCATTACGCCCCTCGGCAGAACCTCAGGAGAAAACACTGACCAGCCCTGGAAGGGAGGCGCTGTCCTGACAGAGGCGCTGGGCGGGCTCCAGTTCTTTTAGCCTAAGAGTCCTGTCCTGGTGGAATTTCCAGAATGTGTAGAAGGAAGTTATATCCAAATTGGTGGATGATGGCTTCAAGATGAATAATATCTCAGCTATATTTGAACTCTTCTTAAACATAGAAAAAAAAAACTGCTACAAGAAATAGCATTTAATCCGAGCGCTCCTCTCTGCCAAGTGAGGCCATTTAAGGATCTGCTAAATGTTAAACCCGCTGAGCTGACTTGCCCTATTGGTACAGAACAAAGCAGACAGGAGGGAGACAGCACAGAACAGGCCTGACTGGAACACAGGAAAATCATCTTAAGTGAGGGGCTGTGTTAGGTGAGACTTGGACCACATTAAGGTTACATGTGGGTTACTACCCGAAGACTTGTTCATTGAGTTATTTGCTTGGTAGAACTTATTGCATAATTAAAGTTAATTAAATGAGGGGTTGGGGATTTAGCTCAGTGGTAGAGCGCTTGCCTAGCAAGCGCAAGGCCCTGGGTTCGGTCCTCAGCTCCGGAAAAAAAAAAAACAAAAAACAAAAAAAAACCAAAAACAAACAAAAAAGTGAAAGTTCTCTATGAGGGTGAGATATGGAGTGGAAAACCAGGAAATCTTGTGCATCTTCACATTACTTTTCGATGGGATGTCCATTTTTTTTAAATTCACTGTGTGTGTCTGTGTCCACGGATGTGTCACCGTGTGAGAAGACATCTTCTCTCCTCCTACCACGTGGGTTCTTCGAATTGAAACGAGGTCATCAGGTTTGACAACCAAGTACATTCACCCACTGAGCCATCTCACCAGCCCATATTTTTGGCTTTTTTTTTTAGATAGAGTATCATGTAGCCCAGGCTGGCCTTGAACTTGCTGTGCAGACAAGAATAACCCTGAATTTCTTTTTTTTTTTTTTTTTTGGTTTTTTTTTTTTTTTTTTTTTTTTTTTTTGGCGGCAGGGACCGAACCCAGGGCCTTGGCGCTTCCTAGGCAAGTGCTCTACCACTGAGCTAAATCCCAACCCCAACCCTGAATTTCTAATCCTCCTGAATCCACATGCCAAGTCTGGCATTTTAGATGTGTACCAGCATGCTCAACAAAATTGGATATTTTTCAATTTAGAGGGTTGAGGATTTGGCCCAGTGGTAGAATGCTTGCCTAGCAAGTGCAAGGCCCTGGGTTCGGTTCCCAGCTCCGAATTAAAAAAAAAAAAAAGGGAAAGGAATAAGGAATTCAATTTAGAAAATATTAGCTACACAGAAAGAAACACGCTTCTCCAAATCTGGTGTGTTTCAGATGCGCTCCTCCAAGTCTCAAAAGGGGCATCCGAAAGCTTGGGGTGGACACCTCCTCAGTGGTGAGCTGTTGTTGTAAGAGGAAGCTCCTGGGAGTGGAGACATACAATATATACTTGTATAAAAACACAAAATGAATAATTTCTTTTTTTAAAGAAGAGGACACTCTTTGGCTTCATCTTCTTCCCACTCTAGTCCATTTGGTAAAAAACTATCCCTTCAAGGGGGCTGGAGAGACGGTCTTGTGGTTAAGAGCACTGGCTGCTCTTCCAGAGGACCTGTGTTTGATTCCCAGCATCCACACGGCAGCTCACAGAGGTCTGTGACTCTGGTCCTAGGGGATCCAAAGCCTTCCCCCTGGCCCTCACTGGCCCTCTACGCTTATGGTGCACAGACAGTCAGTCATGCAGGCAGAACACTCATGCACATAAAATAAAAACAAAGGTTCCAAAAATTCTTTAAAATATCTTCAAAAGTGCTTCTATGGCATGGGGTCATGTACTGAGCAGGGTGAGGTGAACAGGTCCTGATTCTGGAATTCCTACGGACTTGTAACTTATAAATGAGGAGGAGAGGCTGCATTCAGACTACCCTGAAAGCGCCCGATCCTGTTTGATCTCTGAGGTCAATCACGGCCATCCCTGATTAGTATATGAATGGAAGAAATGGCTAGGAAAAGCTGAGAACCTGAGGGATTGGTTTTTATTTTTGAGACGGGGTCTCACACTATGACTCAGGATGGCCTGGAACTCCCAGTAACACTCTCCTGTTGTGATACATCGATGCCGGAATTAGAGACATTATCCACCTTGCCCATGTGTCTGTGTGCATTCACATGAGGGTGTATATACAAAGAGTCATTTTATTTGTAATCATGTGTGTGCACATGCGTGTGTGGGTATGTAAAAGTCTGTAGATGTGCCTTCTCCCCTGGATCTGGAGTTGCAGGCTGTTTTGATCCTCTCTTTGTGGGTGCTGGGAACCCGATTCAGGTCCTTTGCACGAGTAGTTTCTCTTAACTTTTGAGCCATTTCTCCAGCACAGGGAATACATCTGTGTGCATGTGTGCATGTGTGCATGTGTGCGTGTGTGCATGTGTGCGTGTGTGCATGTGTGCATGTGTGCATGTGTGCATGTGGAGGTCAGAGGACAACTTCAGGTGTCACTCTTCCGGTTTGTTCCATCTTATTTTTTGTGACAGGGACTCTTACTGACCATACAGACTAAGCTGGCTGGCCCTCGAGCCCCAGGGGTGCTCTTGTCTCCACCTCCCCATCAGTGGGATCACACCCAACATTTTTATGTGAGTTCTGAAGATGAAACTCAGGTCCTCACTTTGCTGGCTGATACATCTCGCCAGCCGTGAGTTTTAATACATAAATCTCAAAAAGGTAACTTTTACCTTATAGAGCCCAAGTAGTCCATTCCAGGTAACAGTCTTTTGTTGAAGGAAGTCAGGACAGGAACTCAAAAATCAGGGAAGGAACCTGGAGGCAGGAGCCGATGCAGAAGCCATGGAGGGCACTGCTTACTGGTTTGTTCCCCATGGATTTCTCAGCCTGCTTTCTTGGAGCACCTAGCACCACCAGCCCAGGGATGGCACCATGTACAAAGGACTAGGCCCTCCCTCACCAGTCACTGACTCAGTCACTAAGAAAATGCCTTGCAGGTTTGTCGTTGTAGGTGCCACTGTTGGTGGGCTGTTTCCTGGAAGTGTAAACCTGATTAACCTTTCCTCCCCAACTTGCTTTTGGTCATGGTGTTTCATCATAGCAATAGGGACCCTAACTAAGACATTGCTCACGGGGTTGGGGATTTAGCTCAGTGGTAGAGCGCTTGCCTAGGAAGTGCAAGGCCCTGGGTTTGGTACCCAGCTCGAAAAAAAAAAAAAAAAAAAAAAAAAAAGACATTGCTCAGGACTTCTTTGGCTCTACAAGGTAACCAGATCTTATAGAGGCATTTTCTTGATTGAGGCTCCTCTTAGAAGACCCCAACCCATGTCAAGTTGACATAAAACTATCCAGCACAAGCAAGAAGAACAGAGATTGACTTGAAGACATCACATTTACTGATTTCAAATAGATCACAAAACAGGGATCTACAGACACCTCTCTCAGTCAAGTGCCTGCCACACAAGCATGAGGACTTGAATTTAGATCCCCAGAACCCGCACAAAAAGCCAGGCATGGTTTGTAACCCCTGGACAGGGAAAATGGATCCCTGGGGCTCTCTGACCAAACAATCAGGCCAAATAGTGAGCAAATGGTTCACTGAGAGACCCTGTCTAGGAAGATACTGAGGAAAATGTCTTGGTTAGGGTTTTACTGCTGCAAACAGACATCATGACCAAGGCATTTCTTATAAAGACAACATTTAATTGGGGATGCTAACAGGTTCAGAGATTCAGTCCACTATCATCAAGGTGGGAGCATGGCAGACATGGTACAGGAGGAGCTGAGAGTTCTACATCTTGTTCTGAAGGCAAACAGAAGACTGACTTCCAGGCAGCTAGGACTAGGGTATTAAATCCCATGCCTATAGTGACACACATACTCCAACAGGGCCACACCTCTCAACAGTGCCACTCCCTGGGCCAAGCATATTCAAACCGTCACAGAGACTAATTGAGGGAGACAATTCTGTGGACTTCCGACCTGCACATGTATGCACTTTGCACATAGTCATACCCTTGTACACACATGTACATATACACATACACTGTGCATTCTCACACACAGTAATAAAAAGCAGCAAACTATTAGCATAAAAACAGACAAGTGGACTGACAGATCAGAATAGAGAGCCCACAGACAAACCTCTCACACATCTCAGGCCAACTGAACTCCAACCTGAATATCAAAAGAGACACACTGAAGAAAAGTAATTTGTTCAGTAGCTGCCATTGGGGAACAGACCCATGCAGTAAAGGATGCAACTGGACCCTTAGTTTACAATAGTACAAAAATACAAAACCCAACTCCAAACAAATGGGAAGCTTACTTTAAGACCTGAAACCTTCAACCACTAGAAGTCAGTGTACATGAAAGGCTTCTTGTCATAGGTGTGGGTGACAGTTTTGATAGGGGAACACATCAATGAGGACAGCACCCAGCCTGGGGATGTAACTCAGTGGCAAGGCACTAACGGGGCACTTGAGAGGTCCTGGGTTCAATCCCCAGCATTGCAAAGGAAGAAGGAAGAAAGAAAATGGGAATGAGGGTAACAGAACAGAAAGGCACCCTTTGATGAAAAGATGACTTCAGGTCATATATGTATCAAAGGATTAAGCCCCAAAATATATTAGAAACTAAAAATTTCAGTAACAACAACAACAACAATAAAACTTACTGGGAACTGGAAAGTATGACCCTCAGATTCCTCCCCTATAAATGTTGACTATAAAATCATCTGCCTCGGGGTTGGGGATTTAGCTCAGTGGTAGAGCACTTGCCTAGCAAGCTCAAGGCCCTGGGTTCAGTCCCCAGCTCCGGAAAAAAAAGAAAAAAAAAGAAGAAAAAAAGAAAAAAGAGAAAATCATCTGCCTCCCGGGTACCTCCCAGTAAACTGAAAGGAAGTTTTAAAAGGGGGGGCAGTCTTCTGTAGCTGGTGTCCCTCAAATTAAAAAATTAAAACATTCCCTGTAGGGGTTGGTGATTTAGCTCAGTGGTAGAGCACTTGCCTAGCAAGTGCAAAGCCCTGGATTGGGTCCCCAGCTCCGGAAAAAAAAAAAAAAAATTCCCTGTAAGGTTCAAGAGGTGAGCAGAATTTACAAAGTCTCAGAAAGCTCCTGAAATTTACAAGATTCAAAGATCTGGTGTCATGTCCACACACACATACACATACACACACACACACACACACACACACACACACACATACACACACACACACACACACACAACCCGCTCCCAATTACACCAGTAGTCACAACTGTTGAGACACCAGCTGCTGCCTGCAAGTTCTGTAGGGAGCTCCAGGGGTGAGCGCTGCTGGGAGGATGGGCTTCTCCATGGCACAGCTGCCTCCAAGTGACATCTCCTACCTCCTGCCGCTCTTCGAACCCCTCATACTTACTGGAGCAAGAGTTGAGTTTACATCTTGATCCACAATCACAGGCTAGCCTTTGAGTCCTCGAAGCTCACCCCAGTGACACACCTCTCCCAACCAAGCAATGCCTCCTAATTCTTCTCAAATAGCTCCATCAAGTGGGAGACAGGGCGTAGCTTGGACAGCCTCTGCTTAAATCACTGTTCATAGCGGTTGTTCCCCAATAACCTGAATGCAGCTCTCCATTACCACTGATTCTTTCTCTTCTCCCCACTCCTTTTAAGGCTGGATACGGCAAACTGTATTGATAGCATTTGAGAGAGTATGGCTCCCTTCTGCCCATACAACATCAGTGGATGCAGAGATGCTGCTCTGGGCAGCAGCACGGCAATCACACCACAGTTTCCCAGAGAGGCCATCCACAGTCTTCTGGGTGATGGCATGGACTGTGGTCATGAGTCCCTCAACAATGACAAAATTGTCATGGATGACATTAACCAGGGGGTTAAGCAGTTGGTGGGGCAGGAGGCATGGCTGACAATCTTGAGTTGTCATAGGTATCGTGGTTCATGCCCATTACAAACAGGACATCACCAGAAGAGGCAGAGGAGGTAACAATCCTTTTGACTCCATCCTGGAAGTGGGCCCTGACCTTCTCCAAGGTAGTGAAGTTACTAGCAGACTCCAAAGCAGACTCGGCACCAGCATCGTCCCATCTGATGTTGATGGGATCTTATTCTTGGAAGATGGAGATCCCATTGATGACAAGCTTCCTACTCTCGGTTTTCACTGTGCTGTGGATCAGGAGAATGTGGACTTCTGAAGCTAAGCCTGTTAATCAGTCTTCTTGTGGCTCTAACAGAACACCTGACACAAGTAAATTAAAGAAGGGAAGGCTTACTGTGGTTCACGATTTGAAGGAACACAATCCATTACGGTGGAGAAGGCATGAGGGCAGGTGGGTGGTTGTGTTGCAAACACAGAGAAGATTCAGAGGGAGTGAGCTAGCTCAGCAGGTAAGCTGCCGTGGTACAAGCCTGGCAGCTGAACTCAGTCCCCAGAACCCACATAAAACGGAGGACAGAGTCGATTCCACAGATTTGTCCTCTGATCCTTGCACACACGTGCCATGGCATGTGCATGTGCACACACATGCACAGACACACACACACACAGACACACAGACACACACACAGACACACACACAGACATACAGACACACACACACACATGCACAGACACACAGACACACACACAGAGACACACACAGACACACACACAGACACATACACAGACACACACAGACATATACACAGACACACACACACAGACACACATACAGACATAAACACAGACACACACACACTCGAATAAAGTAATTTAAAACAGACAGAATGGAAAGAGGAAGGAATGAAGAGATGAAGGTGGAAGGGTAGCAGGCATAAATGGAATCTTCCCGTGTGTAAATGAATATGCAAGACAAGGAGGACTGAAGCAAGGCTTCCATGGTTAAGAACACTTGCTGGGGGCTGGAGTGATGATGGCTCAGTGGTTAAGAGCACTGACTGCTCTTCCAGAGGTCCCAAGTTCAATTCCCAGCAACCACATTGTAGCTGGCAACCATCTGTAATGGGATCTGATGCCCTCTTCTGTAGACAGTGCAGTGCACTCATATACATAAAATAAATAATTCTTAAAAAAATACCAAAACCAAAAACACTTGCTGCTCTTGCAGAACACCCAAATTCCCTTACCAAGTCACATGGCAGAGCGCATGGCCTGTAACTGCAGCTCCTGTGGGTCATGTGCTCTCTGCTGGCCCCCTCGGACACTGGCACCCATGTGCAAAAATCTACACACACCACATAATTTAAAATGAGTACTTTTTTAATGTGCAAAACTAATCTTTAGTGATAGAACTGAGGAAAGGGGTGTCTGATGGCTAGGAAGGGGACAGAGGTGTCTCATGTCTTGATTTTGGAGAAAAGTCAACAGATACCCAAAGGATTTGCTTACTGCCCTGTGTGTGAAGTATAACTCCATAAATAAACAGTGCGTGGGTGGGAAGATCCTGCTGCTGCTGCTGCTGCTGCTGGTCCTCCACCTGAGAAAGTACCCACCCCACTGTGGGAAGAACCCAGGAACCCTGACCCCTCTGCCCAAGTGAAGCTAATCAGCCCCATGTGTCCCTTATAGGATGGCTTCTGAGCTGGTGTGCAGCTCAGGGATAGAGCACCCAGCACCTGAGGGCCTGGGTGGGGGGGATACTAGGGGGTGGGGCTGCCAACAGGCGGTACAAGGGTGGGTGGGGTCCTCAGAACTGAACTTTGTCCTTCCTGACTTCCCTTTGGAACATCCTCCTTACTATATCACACTGATCTTTCTAAATTTAAAACTGTCACCTGCAGTGCGTGATGGCACACGCCTTCAATCCCAGTACTTGGGAGCCTGACATAGGCAAATCTCTGTTGAGTTTGTAACCAGCCTGGTCTACATAGTGAGTTTCAGGCCACCTGAGTCTATATAAGACCCTATCTCAAAACAAAACAAACAAACAAACAACCCCCCCCAAAAAAAAACAAAATACCTGTCTTACCTATATAGCTTGACCTTTCCTGATGCCTCTGATTACTTAAGTGAGTGGTAAGGTCCAGATACCTTAGCAAGTTTTTAAAACTATCCTTCATGGGGGCTGGGCAAAGGAGCTTGCTGACAACTGATGGTGAGTTCAATCCCCAGGACCCAGAAGGTAGAAAAAAAAGAACTGATTCCTCCACCTGTCCTCTGAGCTCCACACTGGTGCACATGGTGTGTCGTGCACATGCATAATACAGGTAATAAAAATCACTTTTCAGTTAAAGGTCCTTCGTGGTCCTAAGCATGTGCAGCTAAACCCGGCTTCTCCTTTCCGGCCCCTTCCATGACTTCTTTTCCAGCCGCGGAGGACTTTCTCCAGCGCCTTGAATTTCATTTCTTTGTTCTTTGTCTCCGACTTTGTATACACTGTAGCTTTTGCCTCCCACGTCCACCCTCTCAAACTTTCTCCGTTCCTTGGATCACTTCTACCAACCTTCTGAGAGCAATTCCAGTAGCACTACCCAGGGGATTCATCCTAGAGAACTCTGATTGAACTTCTTGCTTCCCTCTCCCTAGGCTCTTAAACCATCCTGTTCCACTACTATCATGGGCATCACACATTTATGCAATAAGTCAGTGACCAGGCTGAAATTTAATCAGTAAATATTTAGATGGACGGATCGATGGATGGAGGAGAGGAAACTGCAAGATGGTGGCACACACCTATGCCCCTCAATCAGGAGGCAGATGGGGCTGGATCTCTGTGGATTTAAGGCCAGCTTGATCTACATTTTTTAGTTCCTTGCAGTCTAGGGATACAAGATGAGACCCTGCCTCAACAACAAAGGAGGTGCCAGAAAACACAGAACACAAGGCTATCGCTGTTTCTTTCTTCTTTTAAGAGCTATATTTTTTATATATGAGTGTTTTATCTGCATGAATGTAGGTTTGGCCCTCATGAAGCCAGAAGAGGTGGATGGACATCCTGGCGTTAAAGGGGGTTGTGGAGTCCTGGGAACTGAACTCCTGACCTCTTGCAAGAACAAGTGCTCTTAACTGCTCCCCAGCCCCAACCCCCTTTCTTAGATGAATATATTGTCTCACCTTGCCAAATCTTTTCTTTCCTTTTTTCCCCTCCTATAGCAAGCTCTGACCCTCGACTAGTTCTTTTGTTCACTCTAACTCCTTTTGTTGTTGCTGTTTTGCTTTTTGTTTGTGCTTTGCCTTGCTTTTGTGGTCATTGTTTTGAGCTAGTATCTCATGTAACCAAGGCTGACCTGGAATTCCCAATGTAGCCAAGGCAGGTCGGGAACTAATCTTCCTGCTTCACCTCCTATGTGCTGAAATTACAGGTATGGACCACCTCATCTGGGGTGTGTGGTGCAGGAGATGAAACCCAGGGCTTTGTGCCTGTCAAGAAAGCACTCTCGAGACCTGGCTACATTATGTCCCCGGCTATGTTTTGATTTGTACACAGGGTCGGTCCACTCACTATGAAGTTCTGACTGGGCTGGCTGAGTCTTGAGTGCTAGGATCAGACTTCTGTCACCATGCCTAGCCATAATTCTAACTCTTTTCCAACTGTGAGTGTTGGTAGGATTTCATTGGTAAGGAAGCACAGGAAAGGTTAGCCGAATGTTCAAGGTCAGAGAGCAGGCGAGTGGTAGAGCAGGGTTAATTCACTTCCCATGACTCCCAGCTTGATGTCTTTACTCCTTCACTAGTGTCTCTGTCTCCCTGCAGAACATGGATCCCTAACGAACATAGGGATCACTGGTTCAGCCTTTGCAGGAGCTGCCGTTTGAAGTCCTATTGGAGTTCTTTCTTCTTACTAGCTATCCTGTTCCAGAAACCCACTGCAGAGCATTGAGCAAACCGGCCTTGTTCTCAGCCCCTGCTTGCTACTGCCTGGGAGGTGACCACAGGCCCTCTTCTTGGGTCTTGACTAACAGAAGTCCCTGCTGGTGCACGGCAAGAATCTGTGGAACCCACTGGTTGCCAAGCCAAATGCAGCTCCGGATTATTCTAGGAAACAAATAAGTTGTTTTGCTCTGGATTGCAGGAATTTCTAATTGGGGATTTTTATTTTGGGCATCGCTCCTTGGAGCTGGCAGACAGATGGAGGAGGTGACTTGCTCCAGGGGCATGTTAAGCAGAGGGAACTACTGATTTGCCCTGGGGTAGGAGAAGGTGCCAGGGCCTGTGGTGGCCCAGCTCTTGTCTTCACTGGCTGAGGCCGAGGCCTCTTGGAAGGCTTCCTGGTTCACAGTGGTACCCTCTTCTCTTAGAATGGTCCTGAAAACAAGTGCAAGCCATTAATGATGCTGTTAGCTGTGTGCTCCCCTGCCCAGCAGCCAGAACACTGCCTTAGGAAACAGGGCAGGCCTTCCCTGCCTGGCACTCACTCCCTGCCTGGGACTCCCTGCCTGGGACTCAGAAGGAGCCTTCCTTTACCTCAGCAGTAGAGGGTAGCACAGGAATCTGCTAATGGCCAAGTTTCCAGTCACCAGCAAGCGCATAAGAAGATGTGAGAACACTCCAGAAACTCTTCGCTTCCTGATTCAGCTATAGCCCAGACTCCCTCATTTTGTTATTTTGTTAATCAAATATGAAGTTGATGAGTTATCTGTTCAAGGTCATGGAATGATTAAATGGAAGACCTGGGCTGAGCCCACTATCTCTGACTCCTAAGCGTAGTCTTTGCTCTATCCTTGGGTCATCCTTGAATTTCCTAAATGTAGGCACCCCCTTTTAGCTGATGAATTCCTCCCACACCATCACCCCAAACTCACTCAGGTCGTATTTCTGTCCTTTACAACTAGAAGCCTAGTTTGGTGGTAGACAGGATTCAGGGACGCAGGCAGAATACCCAGACTCAAGAGTCATGGACCCATCTGCCCGTGTGTGTCTTACAGTCATGTTGGGTCCTAATTTAATGACCAATCTATTTCAGAGAGGAAAACTAGAAAAGCTGAGTCAGCCAGCAAAGTGCTTTCCTGCAAGCTTGAGATTCTCATGGAAATTCTGGATTTTGTGGCATTCAGTTGTAATTCTAGTGCTGGGGTCTGGGGAGGGAGGTACAAAGTTCAAGGTCATCCTCAACTATCTACTAAATACAAGGCTAGCTCGGACCACCTGAAACCTTAGCTCAGACATTTAAAAAGAAAAGGAAGATGAAGGAGAAGAGAAGTAAAGAATAAAAAGATGAGCTCAAGTCAGACGAGAGGAATCAGGTCTGGAGAGATGGCTCAGTGGTTACAGGCACTGACTGCTCTTCCAGAGGGCCTGGGTTCAGCACCCACATGGCAGCTCTTGACACTCTGACACAGACACACATGCAGACAAAACATGGATACAACATGATAGAAGGAGAGAGGAAGCAGGAGGATATCAGAAATGACTGGAGTAGGATGTAGTGGGCTTGACCTGAGCGTCTCAGTTCTGTTCTAGAATTCCAGACCCGCCAGTCCACTCCAGCAGCCTCCTTTTTTCCTGTTTACCCCATGAACTGAAAATCAGTGTTCTTAACATTACCATCAGCTAACATATCCAGGGCTGGCAGGATAGCTTAGTGGGTAACAGTGCCTGGTGCTAAACCTGACAACCAGAGTTCAAGCCCCAGAGAGCCCACATTTGATTCCCAGCATCCACATGGCAGCTCACACATCTGTAAGTTGTCTTACAGATGTCCAGATCTGGGGAGCCCGACACCTTCTTCTATGTGAGACCCTACGGGCTCCCCAAGTGTCCAAATTTCATTTCTGTTGCTGGATAAAATATCTAGTAAAAAGAAGAAGAAGAAGAAGAAGAAGAAGAAGAAGAGGAGGAGGAGGAGGAGGAGGAGGAGGAGGAGGAGGAGGAAGGGAGGAGGAGGAAGAGGAGGAGGAGGAAGAGGAGGAGGAGGAAGAGGAGGAGGAGGAGGAAAGAAAAAACGTTAATTTTAGCTCACTACTTGAGGTTTCAATCCATCAAGGGAAGTCATGGCATCGCACTCATCTATGCAATGAACAATTATATTGCAGTGAGTCAATGGTCTGGTTTGAGGTCTTCGCTTCTGTGACACCATCAATATTGGATCCTCACTGGGACTCTGGGCTGTCCTGTTGTTGCCCTGTGTCATGGAGATCCTGCAGTTTTGGATGGTGGGACTGGCCGTTTTACACATCCCAACAGTTCGCAGATGATACAGATTTTGGGGTGGACCAACTCAGAGCCCTGAGTCTGAGCCTGGGTGACAGCTCAACTGGTCAGTGTGCTGGCTCTCCCTGACCCACACCAGCAGGGGGAGCTCTTCAGCACTGCTCCAGCTAGGCCATGGGCAGAAGGCAGGGTTAGTTCTCCTGCTCTCATGTCCTTGGGGACAGCTCATCCACACCCACACCTCCAGAGCCAGCTCCACTGTGCTGCCCCGCCAAGGCAAGGGGCCCAATCCCCCAAGTGCTGCAGCCTTCAAGGGTCAGCTCTCCTGCTCTCAGAGCCTTGGGCACGGCTTCCCTGTGCCTTTGTCATCAGGGTCAGTTCCATTGCATTGCACAGACATCCATGCAGGCACAGCACCCATACACATAGCAAAAAAATAAATACATCCTTAAAAATAAAATAAGCTGACAGGTGGTGGTGGCACATACCTTTAGTCCCAGCCCTCAGGAGGTAGAGGCAGGCAGATCTCTGTGAGTTCAAGGCCAGCCTGGTCTATAGAGTGAGTTCCAGAATAGCCAGAGTTACAGAGAGAAATCCTATCTTAAAAAACCACATAATAAAATAATGATATAATGATGATGATGATGATGATGATGATGATGATGACGACGACGACGACGACGATAAGCGGTGGAAGGTAATGCCTTTAATTCCAGCAGAATTGGGGACAGAGGCTAGCTGATTGCTGTAAATTTGAGGCCAACCTGGTCTATCGGCCTGATAGTGAGTTCCAGGTAGTCATGGCTGTGTAGAGAGACCCTGTATCCAAATAAATAAATAAAATTAAATAAAAATAAAACATACAAGAAATCCAAATCCACTGTTGGCCTCAAAGGAGGACCATGCTTAGAAACAGAAGGAGGCTGACTCCAAATCCTCTGATCCATCTATAACTCATCTGAGCCATACCTCTCCAGTGATTATCTACCCCTCAGCTCTATCCAATATTTACTTTGAAAGAAAAAGATGTTGTGAGACTTTTCTTAGAGTCATAAATCAAGTTCTTTCTAAGTCCAGTTTGGGTTTTAATTATAAGAATATGGGAAACTCGAAGGCAGCTAAACCATTAAGAAGTCTGAACACTGTCAACTGCCTTTTATACAATCTTTGGGGAAGGAAAGATCTCATAAGGATCTTAATATTGTTGTTAGCTTTAATTTCCAACTTCCCTCAATCTAGAATTACATGGAAAGAGTCTACATAAGGGATTGTCTTCATTAAACTGGCCTTTGGGAGTTTGTTTTGATTATATTAGCTGATTAGTCCACTGTGGGTGGCACCATTCCCTAGGCATGGAGTCTCAGACTGTGTAAGAATAGAGAAAGCCAGATAAGCATGAGGGTTGGGCGGGGTGCATAGGTTCATTGATTTTCTCTCTGCTCTTGACTCTGCATGTGACTAGCTGGTTCAAGTTCCTACTGTCTGTGACTTCCTTGCTGTGGTGGACTGTAACCTAGAATTTTGAGCTAAAATAAATCTTTTCTCCCCTAACTTATTTTTGTCAGGATATTTTATCCCATCAACAGAAATGGAAGGAGGACATTTTGGAGGAACTCTGGTCTCTTGAGGGCCTCGTGTCAGTTACCACTGCTGTTATGCTTCAGCATGGCCACCATGGGGTCCAACCCGGAGGAAACAGTTGCACTAGAGAAGGGTGCAGAGTGGAAGTCAAGAGAAAAGCTAACCTCCCTCACAGTGGGAGAGTAGCTTCTAGGAAGCCATCTTGTTCTCCTCTCCACATTGCCCAACAGCCAAAACAGAGGAAAGTATGGAGGGTACAGAACCAACCCCCATTCCAATCTAGTCCTTAGCCCAGCCACTGTAGAAAGCCTCACCTTCAGAGTCCACCATGCTGTAGAAGGATGCTTCCATTCATGTGCCTGGATGGGAAAAGAAGGCACACCAAGGGCCTGTGCAAGGATGCCCATCCCTACTAATAATGTTTACAATGCATCTGGGAGAGCATTGGCCAGCTTGCCGGATGGCTCCCCGTGCCTCTGCTTGACCTAGAAACTGAAGTCTTTTTTTTTTCCCAAGGAAGGCTTGGCAGTATTTATAATGTTAAATGTTGCTACCTTTGACCCAGCCACCTCTAATCTTGGAAATCTAGGGAAGCTAATGACTTCATGCCTCAGATCACTCACCTGTAAAATAAAGGTAATAATAATACCGGTGAGCTTGTAGAAGTACGTGATGTTGTGTGTGAAATCTCAACGTCCAGCAAATGGTGCCCATAGTAAGTGGTACCTGAACTAACATGTTAATACTCCACCAATAAGGAATGGAGAGATGTCTCAGAATTTGAGGGCAATAGTTGTTCTTTCAGAGGACCTGTGTTCAATTCCCAGCATCCACATGGCAGCTCATAACTGTGTAACTCCAAGTTCTGGGGGGCCTGACACCATCAGACATACATATATACAGGCAAAACACCGATGCACATAAAATAAGTAAATAAGTAAATATTTTTAAAAATACCCCATCAAGGGGTTGGGGATTTAGCTCAGTGGTAGAGCACTTGCCTAGCAAGCGCAAGGCCCTGGGTTTGGTCCCCAGCTCCGAAAAAAAGAAAAAAAAATACCCCACCAATACTCCAAATATAAACAAAAGACTTGAGGCAGTTGGATTCCTTTTTATCAATTTTTCAGATAGGGTCTCAACTATGTAGCTCAGGATATCCTTGAACTTATGATCCTCCTGCCTTCGCCTCCTGCGTGCTAGGTAGACAACCGTGTTCCACTGTGGCTGGCTCCTGTTTTTAGTTTTTGTTCTTAGATAATTCTTTTTAATCATGTGACGTGTGTGTCTGCGTGTGGGTTTGTGCACACAAGTGCAGGTATCAGAGGGGTCCTGAAGAGGGCATCAGATCCCTGGAGCTGGAGTTGCAGGTGGTTGTGAGCCATCCTGTGTGGGTGCTGAGAACCAAACTTGGGTCCTCTGCAAGGGCAAATTTGCTATTAACTATGGAGCCATTCCTCCAGCCCTTTTTAAACACGTTTTTAAAAAATGTTTTATATTTATTTTAATATATATATATTATATATACATATATATAATATATATATGAATGTTTTGCCTTCATACATGTATCTGCACCATAGGAATACCTGTTGCATGCCCTGGAACTGCAGTTGCATGGTTTATAAGAGACCACGAGGGTATCAGGAATTGAACCTGGATCTTCTGCAAGAGCCAAATAGTGCTCTTAAATACTGAGCCACATCTCTAGCCCCAGTTCTACTTTGTTTGGCACAGGGTCTCACTGGGTAGCCCAGGCTAGCCTTCAATTCATTATGACATGGTGGCTATGTAGCCCATATTGGTCATGAACTGCTAGCCCTACCTCCTCTACTTCCCAAGCGCTGGGACTAATTCAAACATAAGTCACTGTGCCCAATGATTTTCTTTTCTTTTTTTCTCATTAGTTACCATACAGAATGCCCAGATTTTCCTTTACAATCAGTAAACTTTGGGATTTAAAACATACAGATGATGCTGAGAACGTCACTGGGTTGTTAGAGTGCTTGCTTGTACGCACAAAGCCCTGGGTTTGATCTCCAGCCCTGTATATACCAGGCACAATGGTGCGTGCCTGTAATCCCTGCTCTTTGGAAACAAGAGTAGGAGAATTAGGAGTTCAAGGTTATCCTCTGCTACACAGCAAATCCAAGGCTGGTCCTGGATGTGCGAGACCATCTCAAACGACAGCTACAATTTCAAAAGCAGGGTGTGTACAAGACAGAAGAGGCGCTTGTCCAACATATCATGAGGGTCTGGATTTCAGCCCCATCATGAGATCGAGAAAAAGAAAGAGAAGGGGGAAGGGAGAAGGAAGAATGAAAGGAAGAAAAAAAAATAAAACGACTGCCTATTTTGCAGAAGAGAGAAGGGACAGAAGACCCTGGCAGGGGTCCCTCACTCCATGACCAGATGATTAGATTCCTGCCCTGGTGCTCATGGAAACCTCGGGGCTCTGCATGAGTTGAGGGGAGGCTGGGCACACTGTGGACACTCCTTCCATCCCTGCTGAAGTTTCATTGGCCTTTGGAATTGTCAATCTGGTAGCCCCATCCTGCTTCTATTCGTTTTAAAGTAAATCCTTCAGGAATTGGAAAAGGGAAGGGATAGACAAAGGAGGGAAGAAAGAACAGAAGAGGGGCGAAGCAGAAAGAAAAGAGAGGAACAAGCTAGGGATACGGTGTCCCTGCATCCCCGTGGCCCCAGGAAGTGGGGCAGGGAGCTGCTCTTCAGAGCTGTCAGGAGTCACCATGGCGACCGAGCACTGGTCTCTTCATGATTAATACTCCCAGGCAGCTGTCTTCTCGGAGTCTTTTAAAATACACACAGTATTATTTGAACACAATGATATTTAGAGCAGAAAGATCAAGGTAGGGTGTGGGGAAAGAGCGGTCCTGTTAGCTGAGCTGTGGCAGGGGGCTGGGTTTCTTCTCAGAGAAGAAAGTAGGCTGGCTTCCCTGCCATCCCCTCCTGGCTCAGCTTGCTCTCTGGATGCTGTGCTTCCCCTGCCAGGTGCTGCAGCATCACCATCTGAACGGCCCTCACAGCGCCTGGCATCAGGCTGTGTTCAGTGAACACTTGGTGAATGAAATCATTCATCCATCCATCCATCCATCCATCCATCCATCCATTCATTCATTCATTCGGCCCCATTTTGTTCGATTATCTAAAAATAAACTCCACCTTGCCTCTACCATAGAAATATGAAATATCCTTTTCCTCTCCTCAAGGACACACACACACACACACACACACACACACACACACCTTACTGCCACCATGATCAGATCAGGTTCTACAACAGGCATCTGTATGAGCCCCTGTGGTCTTGTCCATGGTGGCCCTGACAGTCTTTCAGGGATCAGTGATGGCTAAGTTGTGTTCCCACCTTGAAAAGCTAGAAGATCTACCACCCACAAATATGTTCTGTGAATCATTCTGTAAACAATGTTTTCTTAAACTTGTAGAGCAGACCAGCCTGAACGCACCACTCTGCCCCCACCAAAGAACAGAAGTTGCCCTGGCTGCTTCACACATCTCCAGTGTTTCATCCTTGAACCCTGAAAACAGGAATCTGCAGCTCCTTACTCCAAAGAGGTAGGAAAATGATACAATGTTTGCAAAGTCTAGGCGGAGAGTTTTTCCCTTTTGAGCATACATGTTTTTCTACCTGAGGTGTAACCACCAGAGCCTGGCTCCCTTATCTTCTATCCCTCCCCAGAGATCTTTATTTCCTTTGAACCCAGAGTGTCAAAAAGTTCAGAGGGAAGGCAGGGGAGATGAGGCAGGGGAGATGGTGTGGTTGGTAAAGTACTTGCTCCACAAACATGACGTCAGAAACAAAAACAAAACAAAACCCAGTCAGGTGTGGCGGCGCTTGCCTTAGTCCTAGATCAGGTCCTAGGAGCTTGGGCTCAGCTTGTCCTTCAGAACCCATGGACCCTGAGGTCAGTGAACAATCCTGCCTCAAAAGATGGCAGGGCCGTGTTAGCTAGGTTTCTACTGCTGCGATAAACACCAAGATCGACAGGAACTTGGAAAGGAACGCGTTTATTTCAGCTTACAGTTGTATTCCGTCATGAGAGAAGTCAGGGCAGGAACTCACTGCAGGAAGCTAGGGGCAGAAACCTTAGCAGAACCCTGGAGGACCACTGCCTGCTGGGTTGTTTCCCAGTGGCTTGCTAAGTCTGCTTTCTTATACAACCCAGGATCGAGAGCAGCAGAGCCAAGAGTGAACTGGCCCTTCCCCCACACCAGCCACTAATCAAGAAAATACCTGATGGTTTTTTTCTCAGTTGAGGTTCCCTTTCCTCAGATGACCCTACCTTGTGTCAAGTTGACAGAAAATTAGTCAACCGGAGAGTGATTGAAGACGGGGCTTGGGGATTTAGTTCAGTGGTAGAGCACTTGCCTAGCAAGCGCAAGGCCCTGGATTCAGTCCTCAGCTCGGGGTGGGGGTGGGGGGCAGTAATTGAAGACACTTGACATTGGCCTCTGACCTCCATATGAACGTGCATGCACAAAGTTGGAGGAAAAGGGAGCCACAGTAGAAGGCAAATACTCAAGTTTCCCATCTAGTCCCTCCTTGTTCACAGGGAAACAAATACGGATAAATGCTTTATCCTCCAGGAGTAGCCATTTTGTGTGAATGTGTCTCCTGATGTAAGTACACAGAGTGACAACCACACCCACCCACCCCACATGCACGCACACACACACACACATACACACACACTACCGCCACTACCATGTCCTGTCCTGGTGTGCCAGGCCCAATTCAGATCTCGGTCTTCCTGTCTCCTAATCTCTCCTCCTTTCCAGCCCAGCCCCAGGTCTGGCCTCTAGCAAGAGCAAATTGAGGTGACTTGGATGCTTGTCCCAGCACAGACCTAGCCCAACAGCTCTTGGCAGAGAGCGGTAGTGGCCTGGCACCCCACACAGGACTACGGGACTTATCCATGACTAAGAGGGAGGAGGAGGCTTCGGCTGAGGGAAGAACAGAAGGAATGAGCAGCCTGGGGCTGGCCAATCTGGCCCGACGGGCCACCCGAGGAGCCCTGGACACCTGCCCAGCCACGCTCCTCTCTTCCCCTCCCCTTAGGCCACAGGATGCCAGAATATATGTGAGACACGTGTGCCCTTCCTGTCTGGTGTGGGCTCACCTGGCCTAGGCAATGCCTTTGGATTCGAGTCAAGCTCTGGGTCTGAAATAGAGCAGAAGAAAAAATTTCTGTGCATGTGTGTGCATTCCTTACAAACAGGTTTCTTTTTAGACAAGGTTTTATGTAGCTCAAGTCTGGCCTTGAACCTCTAACCGCCCTCCCCCACTTCTCCCTCCACAGTGCTGGGATTACAAAGGTGAAGCACCACACCTGGTCCACATAGGGATGTGTCTGCACCTACCACTGAGCCGCAGCAACATCCCCGCTTCTGTATTTTCAAAATGGACACATGAGAGCTAATGACATAGAATTTGAACCGTGGCCATCACGGGACCACATCTGTGCATGGTTGCAAAGAATCTTTCACCCAGCTTGCAGACTTGGGAAGATAGATGCATGGAAGTCTATCAGAGTGTTCTGCAGATGTGTGATGGAGTTGATTCTGTTAGCACTTGGAAAGTCACTGTGGGTGGAGTGGCTGCTAAGGATGGGAGTGGACCTCCCCAGTGGAAGCTGAACTCTACCGTCTGGGCCCAGAGAGGAGCCTAGGGGATGAACGCTGAGAGGATGCTCAGTGTTCTGCCACACTGCGTTTATGCAGCAGATAACGGGGCACAGACTATTGACAAAGCATAAAGGGAGGGGATTCTCGGAGATACACTGGTAGCCTCTCTGAAGCCCTCACCCCACGAGGAATTTATCTCCATTTTGGGGAGAGTGGAAATGAGGTAGTGGACCTCAGACCTGCTACCCTGCCCTCCGGTGCTCAGAGTCCCTGAAATTGAAGCTCTTTACTTTTCAATATTGTTTCAGGCTGGAGAGGTGGCTCAGCAGTTAAGAGAACTCACTGCTCTTGCAGAGGACCCAGGTCCTGTTCCCAGCCCACACTGGGCTACTCATAACCACCTATAACTCTAGTTCCATGGGGGCATCCAGCATGTCTGGGCTCTGTGGGCATCTACACTCGCATGCACATACCCACACAGAGACATAAAATTTACAATAATAAAAATAAATCTAGGGGTTGGGGATTTAGCTTAGCAGTAGAGCGCTTGCCTAGCAAGCGCAAGGCCCTGGGTTCGGTCCCCAGCTCCGAAGAAAAGAAAAGAAAAAAAAATCTAAAATGTAAGAAATGTTATTTCAGGCTGCCATAATGGCCTTTAATCCCAGAAGCATCCGGTCCCCTGCAGGTGGCAGAACAGGGACTGCCACTTCTTTGGAGGACAATTTGTCAGCTGTCTGTCAAAACTTGAATATCCTGTAGCTTAGACTTACATGT
The DNA here is from genome assembly GCF_011064425.1 of Rattus rattus. Classification (NCBI taxonomy): domain Eukaryota; kingdom Metazoa; phylum Chordata; class Mammalia; order Rodentia; family Muridae; genus Rattus; species Rattus rattus. The sequence goes on from NC_046159.1 coordinate 60,688,760, forward strand.
GTGAGAATTTATCCTGGATGAGTTCATATTCATAGTTAAGGACAGCGACACCAACATTTTTTTTAAAAAACAGAACGTTGGAAGTCACCCATGTGTTCATAAATAGGAACCAATCCGAGGCTAATTCAGGGTCTTCCTGAGAACTATTCAGCCTTAGAAAGTAACAAACTAGGTCTTTGTCTTCAGACACGATGCAATCTTTCAGCTAAAGTAAAAAGAAAATTTCCAGAACAGTTTGATGTATGGACAAAAACATTTTCCCAAAAACTACTTAAAAAATGTCAACATGGCTACCTCAAGAAAAAAAAAATGAGAAACCTTTAATTTTCAGAATGTACTTTCAGCTTGGCATGGGGACACCCACCTTTACTCTCAGGGCTCAGGAGGCAGAGACAGAGGCTGGTGGATCTCTATAAGTACAGGGCCGTCCTGGTCTACACTGTGAGTTCCAGGTCATCCAGAGCTGCATGTGAGACTGTCTCAAAAAAGAAAGGAATGTTCTTGTATACTAGTTGATTCCATCCACCTCCATTATCAAATCTTTCATTATGACGATTTTTTGTTTTTCCAAAGCACAGAGTAAAATGTTAAAACAGGAACACACACACACACACACACACACACACACACACACACACACACACACACACACACCTAAATAAAGGTGATCTTTAAGGACCTGCTCATCTCAGACCCCCAATGCAATCACATCTAGCTTTTTCTGTGGATGGTTTCAAACTCAGATCCTCATGCAAGTCAATCCTGCTTGCACCTCATGTGCTCTTAACCGCTTCAGGGTTCCTAAGTGTGCCGGGGACTTCATGTTATCTGGTTATGTCTCTCCTTAGCAAGCGCACAGGTGAAGAAACTGGTGTTAGGTGGAAACGAACGTTTTAAATGGGAAACAGCGGACTCGAACTAGTGATTCTACGGACTGGAGGGCGCCGGGCATCCCGGGCTCTCACATGGCCCTCAGCCCCTGCGGGGCGCACCCGTGGCCCGACGCGCACGAGGCTCCACGCTCTGGGGACTCGCGCGCACGCAGCGGCGCGAGCCCGGCGGCGGCAGCGACGTCACAGGCCGAGCTTTCCTTTTCGGGAGTCCCCGGCATACATCCTGTGTCCATGTTTGGTCATTTACGTCACGGCGCCAGGGCCGGGGCCTCCCGAAATGGCAGTAGCCCGGGGAGTCGGAAGCCCGGAGCCAGCGCCGCCGCAGCTATATAAGTGGGGGGACTGTAGGTTGGGGGAGCCCGGTTGCACTTTGGAGAAACCAGGAGCCGCCGCCCGAGGCAGGTGCGGGCGAGCCAGGGCGCCGCGGCCCCCCAACCCTCGTCCCCGAGCCAAGCGCCGGGAGCCTGGAGCTGGGGCGCCTGGATTCCCTGCCAGCCGCGCGCGCCCCAGCCCAGCGAGGCCCCGGGCGCCCCGCCGCCACCACGCCATGCTCCACCTGAGCGACTTCTCCGGCCCAGACGCGCTCCTCTCCAAGCCCACCGAAGGCTGCGCCCATACCAGCCCCGAGCTGCCTCGGCTGCCTGCTAGGGACGCTCCCTCGGCCGCCGCGTATCCTGGAGGTAAGGAGCGGGGCTAGGAGCTCGAAGAAGCCGAATGCGACGAGGGGTGATGGGAGAGGCGTGCGGAGGTGGGGTGGGGGTCCCCAAGCGCGCGGTACCATTCCCACTAAGGCCACAGGCGTCTGTGTGGGAGCCCGTGCGTATGCGCGCCCTGGGGCGTCCGTGGGGGTCCCTGCGCTGCAGGATCCGAAGTGCACGAGGCGCTCTGCGGGTGGCTTGCGCCAGGAGGGCTCGGGTGGAGGGGCTCGCGGCTGCAGGCTCCGAGGCACGCCCTTGGATGTGTGCGGGGCTGATGCGTGGTCCCTCCTTTGGCAGGCGACTTCTTGAGCTGGGCTCTGAGCACCTGCGGCGCCGGGGGGGACTTAACAGACTCCTGCTTCCTGGAGGGCCCTGCACCCACGCCCCCTTCGGGCCTCAGCTACAGCGGCAGCTTCTTCATCCAGGCGGTTCCCGAACACCCGCACGACCCGGAGGCCCTCTTCAACCTCATGTCTGGCATCTTGGGCTTGGCACCCTTCCCTAGCCCCGAGGCGGCAGCGTCTCGGTCCCCCCTGGATGTCCCTTTCCCCGCGGGCCCCGATGCCTTGCTGCCGGACCTTTACTCCCCGGATCTGAGTTCGGCCGCCTTCCCGGAGGCGTTTTGGGAGGCCGCGCCTTCGGCGGGCGCTCCCTCGCAGTGCCTGTTCGAGCCCCAGCTCTCCCCGCCCGACGTCAAGCCCGGGCTGAGGGCGCCTCCCGCTTCGCCAGCGCTGGACGCTGCTGCTTCGGCCTTCAAAGGGCCCTACGCCCCCTGGGAGCTGCTGTCGGCCGGGGCTCCGGGGAACTGTGGGTCGCAGGGAAGCTTCCAGACCACCCCGGAGGCACGCTTTTCCGCCGTGGGGACCAAGGTCGAGGACCTGCTGTCCATCAGCTGCCCCGCCGAGCTGCCCGGTCCGGCTAGCAGACTCTACCCGGCAGGGGCCTACGATGCCTTTTCGCTGGCCCCAGGTGACTTAGGGGAGGGGACCGAGGGTCTCCCGGCGCTGCTGACCCCTCCGGGCGGGGAGGGAGGGAGCGGCGAAGGCGGAGAGTTCCTGGCCGCCCCTCAGGCGCAGCTGTCCCCGCTGGGCCTGCGCGGCGCCGCCACGGCAGACTTCTCCAAGGCCCTGGTGGCCGACCTCCCGGGGGGCAGCGGAGTGGCGGCGCCTTCATCCCCCGCCGCCTCCTTCCCCGCGGCCAAAGCCCGGCGCAAGGGACGCCGGGGCGGCAAGTGCAGCGCGCGCTGCTTCTGCCCGCGGCCGCACGTCAAGGCCTTCGCCTGCCCCGTGGAGAGCTGCGTGCGGAGCTTCGCGCGCTCCGACGAGCTCAACCGCCACCTGCGCATCCACACGGGCCACAAGCCCTTCCAGTGCCGCATCTGCCTGCGCAACTTCAGCCGCAGCGACCACCTCACCACGCACGTGCGCACCCACACGGGCGAGAAGCCCTTCGCCTGCGATGTGTGCGGCCGCCGCTTCGCGCGCAGCGACGAGAAGAAGCGACACAGCAAGGTGCACCTCAAGCAGAAGGCGCGCGCCGAGGAGCGCCTCAAGGGCCTGGGCTTCTACTCGCTGGGCCTCTCTTTCGCCGCGCTGTAGCCGGAGCTGGCTCCGTAGGTCGGCGCCGCCGGCGCTCGGCGCACGCGACAGGGTCCTGCCGCTTCCTCGTCCCCGCTGCCTTCCCTGCCTCTTCCACGCACGTCCGGGGCCACCCGCAGCCCAGCTCCTGTTCCCCCGAAGCGCCCGCCGCTCACGCCCTTCAGCACGGGCTCCGCGGACAGCGCCCGCTGTTTTCGGAGCCGCCTTCCTCTAGCCAGCCGCTCTGGGGACAGTCCTCTCGGTCCACCCACAGAGCAGGCGATACCTTAGGACTGAAGAGAGTTTTTGTAACTGGCGTAAGCCCCACGCCTTCCTCTTTATCCCTTCCCAGAGTCAAGCTGGGGATGTACCGAGCCGGTCTCTCAAGAACTTTGTACAGCAAGTCCAGCAAGCCTTTGGATGTGATGTCTTTGCTTTGGGGTTATTTCCTTTTTGTTGTCGTTCATTTTTTGTAAAGCAGACGCTACTCTCAAGCATTTGACAAAACTGTTTATTTTTGCAATTAAAATTATTGTGCTAAAAGTTTACCGAATCTGCCTTGTAAAAACTCCTAATCCTGAACCCCTAACTTCTGTCCCGGGACAGTATATGCCAGGAAGCAGAAAATACCCACATTGGTGAGATGCATGCCTCTAATATATTACTGACAAGCACTCCTACGGGACACTGTGACACACACACATTAGGCATTTCATGAATACAAGAGAATGAATTGATAAGCATCTTCACAGCTGATTGAAGGGTTAGCAATGTTTCTGGAACCAAAAGTGGAAGGCAAAGAAAGGTAGTAAGGGCATGATGTCCTCTAGGCCTCAGTTCTCTAGTACTATTTTCAAAATCAGTCAGTGTAAGTTGCTTACTGTGTGATCCAACTGGAAACACCAGGGTCAGTTAGTTATCCCTAACTCGAAAGGCTTGCTTTCCAGTCCTGGAATGGAAGGAAGGAGGAGCCTTTGGAAACGGCTTCCCAAACAGGAAAGATGTGGCACTAGAGGGCGCCCTGGGCGGCAGAGGCCGCTGCATTTTAGTGAATGTGATTATTCTGTTAGTGTTTGCTACCATAGATACATCTGTTCAAGAATTTCAAAGATGAAAAAAAAAAAAAAAAGAATCACATGGGTTCAACTAGATCAGGCCTGAGGTTGTGAAGAACAAGCTAGAGGCTCCCAGAAGAGCCCTCTCCAGGAGAATACAGTCCTTTTATTAAACAGCCTTTTATGGCACAGTCAAAACCCTTTCCAAAACTTTACTTCCAGGTTAAGCTTTTATGGTTTGGGGGGTGCAGGCAGGCACAGGAAAGCATGATTCTGTAACAAGGAAGGTGGGACATCCTCTTTATCCTCTTGTTTTGCTCCTCAAAGTCTTCTGCCTTTTATAAGGCCTACCTTTGCACCTCCTGAATAACAGCTCTATGCTAAAGCAAGGGTAGGCCAGCTCAGCTGCCTCTCAGGAAGGGAGGGGGAGGGGGAAAGAGGGAGGAGGAAGGGGGAGGGGAAAGTGTTTAAAGGTCAACTTTATGTAATGTTCTTCAGGAGCCATCTACTTGGGGTTTCAGTCGTTTTTATCTCTGTATGTGTGTACATGTATATGTGTGTGTGTGTGTGTTGCATATGTGTTTACAAGTGCATACCTTTGCAGAGGCCAAAGGAGAATGTCAGATGACTTCCGCCACACTTCACCATATGCTTTTTCACTTAATTACTTTGGATGCATAACTGTTTTGCCTGGATGTATGCATGTGTATTTGATGCCTATGGAAGTCAGAAGAGAGCGTCAGATCCTCTGGAACTAGAGTTCCAGATGGTTATGAGACACTGAGTGGGTCATAGGAATCAAACCTCAGTCCCCTGCAAGAGTAACAAGTGTTCTTAAGCAACCACCAGGACATCTCCCCAAATCCCTCCTACTGTAGTTTTTCTTTCTCTTTCTTTCTTTCTGATCTGGTCTCTCAAAACCTAAAGGTCAGGGTTTTGGCTAGACTATCTAGCCAGTAAATTTCCTAGATGCACTTGTCTCCACCCCTCCACCCTGGGCTTACAGGCATCCACATGTTATCATTGGCCATGATCGACTTTTACTGTGAGTACTGATAATTAAAATTCACACCATCCAGCTAGCATAGCAAATGAGCTTACCCATTGATCATTTCCCAGCCATCTATCTTGTTTAGTTATTTTGTTTTGCTGAAGAAATGTAGCTTTCTTAAAAGAAAAGGGGGAAAAAATTCCCAGAGTAGGAGATACTCTAAGAGAGAAATGCTCTCCTTGACTTTTGAGATAAGGTCTCTTACTGATCCGGTCTGACTGTCCTTCTAGTGAAGCCCAGGGACCCTCCTGCTTCTGACTCCCCAGCTCAGTTATCATACTCTGCCCAGATTTTCTTTTTTATCATAGGTTCTGGGGCTGGAATTTAAGTCATGCTGGCAAGGCAAGCACTTTACCAACAGATCTCTGTCCAGCCCCCAGCTGCTCTTGAACCAGGAAAGACCACAGACAGATGATGCCCTGGGTTGGTGTTTCTGCTTTCTCAGCCCCTACTCTCCTTGGTGCTTGCCCTTCAGTAACCTGAGATTAAAACATTCCACCCTGCAGGGGAGCTCCTTAAACCGGGAGGTGAACGACAACAAAAAGCTTCAAGACCTCCCGGAAACTAACCAGATTCACTAGGCTCCTCCCTTCCAGAGTAAGTGGAGCCCAGTTGCACACTCAAACTAGGTGAGCCGCCAAGAGAACTGAGAAGGGGAAAATCTGCAGAAGACTCAGACTAGATCAGGTGCCTGAGACCAGTCAAGCTTCCAGCTGAAGCGCCTGGGAAGTGCCTGGAAAAGACCCTCCAACCTGCTGAGCCGCCTGCAGGCTTGTGCAGTGCACGTCACGTTTCCCAGCTTTTACAAGATGTGTCACCCAGGCTGCAGTGGGCCGTGGCGATGCAGCTGCCTTTGAGTCATTTCTGCTCCTGTGAGTAACCTCAATAAAACTCATTGGTTCACCAAGTTGGATGTTGGTGTCTGTACTTTGGTCTGTCATGAGTTCGCATCCAGGGGTGAGTAGATGAATGTGTTTTGTCTCCGAAGGAGATGCCACTCAAATGCAACCCCAACAGCTGACGGGAGACAAAATGACTGAGTCCCAGACCTGTAGCCTTTTCTCTCCCTAGTTATTAAGTGCCTGAGGACTTGTGTATAATAAACTAGTTGTGACAAACTGATGCTGTCTCTTCCAAAAGAATTGCTATTTCAGAAGTACGGCCTGCAGGGGCAATATTTAACCCTTTGGAGCTCAAATAATGATTGCCAGATAAGTGGTAGATTCAGGAGACCTGAGATAAAAGGTGAACCTCATTATCTTACTAACTATACCTTCATTCACAGGCATGGACCTCAGACTTTATTTCTGTGCAGAGTTGGACAAGGAAAAGCATAAAGGCCCAGCTCCTCCTCCTTCTCTTCCTCTTCTTCTACTTCTTAACTTTTTATTGGTTCTTCGTGAGTTTCACATCATGCACCCCAGTCCCACACATCTCCCCATCTCCTTGTATCCACCCTCTGCCTTTGCAACCCCTCCAAATAAAAAACACAAAAAATAAACAAAGCATAGAAAAAACATCTCATCGTGGAAGCAGTAGCGTATCACAGAGTGTCCCATGGTGTCTCCCTCTGTGCACACATAATCTCTTGCAAATGTTCATTGCAATGAGTCATCATCCTGGTTCGAGGTCTCTGGCTTCTGTGTCATGAGGATCCTGCAGCTTAGAATCAGCAGGACAGAAAAGGCCCACATTTTAAGCAGTGCCAAACCATACCACCTGAACAAAAGGAGGTCATATAGACAGGCTGTCGTTGGTGGCTGGTCTCTGAACCAGAAGGTCCTTGCCCAGTCCTGCTGGGTTCCATCACCGTGGTCATCTCTGTCCTTCCCCACATTGTCCTCATACCCTACTATTAAGTTTAGCTTGTAGTAATTCTGGTGAGTGGCCAAGAAGTCCTTTTTGTCCCCACGTAGTAGAGATTCCCCAAGGGCTTTGAAGGAAGAGAATGTTAGGCCAGAGATGGAGAAAATTAAAGTCAACCAGAAAACCTAAATCAAACTCAAAAAGCATCAAGGGATGTCAGTTCATTTTCATTTTGACTTGATTTTTATTGTTTTATGGTTTATTGTTTTAAATTTTATTATTTATTTTGCTTTTTAAAATAATTTATTTATTTATTTATTTATTTATTTATTTATTTATTTATTTTTTGGTTCTTTTTTTTTTTTCCGGAGCTGGGGACCGAACCCAGGGCCTTGCGCTTCCTAGGCAAGCGCTCTACCACTGAGCTAAATCCCCAACCCCAAAATAATTTATTTTTACTCTATGTGCATTGGTATCTTATCTGCATGAACCCCCAGAGCTGGAGTTAAGGACAGTTGTGAGCTGTCACGTGGATGCTGGGAATTGAACCCGGGTCCTTTGGAAGAGCGGCCAGTGCCTCTAACTACTGAGTAGTCGGGCATTCTTTGGCATCTTGCACATTTTCCTTTGTGATCCATTGTTTTATGAGTTACTGCTTTTAGCTTCTAAAGTCATCTGGCATTGGGGATTGACCTGGGCAGCAGGGCCCTGTGGCCCAGATTGAGGATATCTTCCCTCTTCCCCTCACCTGGCACGCTAAGAGTATGAGTCAGTGAAGTCCTTGGTTGTGCTGAGTGGAGTCATGAGCCCAGGCCCTCCTCAGGCTCACTCAGCCTCCACAGTGCTACTACAGGCGCGCCACACCACACCCAGCTGAATCTGTTGACAACTCCTTTGCTTGGAGCTCCTGTTCCATACAGGTATAAATAGTTACAACTTTTCAGAGGCAGTCTCTCCTTCTCCAAAGGGCTTACAGGTTACGTGACTTCCTCCCCAAGCCTTCCAGGGGCTGCACTCAACATTTTTCATGCTTTTGTGCTGACATTTTTTTCTCTGTCTAAATTCCATTCCCTTCATAAAATTGTGCATGTATCTGTCTGTCTGTCTATGTATCTATTTATGTATATATGCATGTATGTTTGTATGTATGTATGTACCTATGTATGTATGTATGTATCTATCTATCATTTATCTATTATCTATCTATCATTATCTATCATCTATCTATCATCTATCTATTTATCATCTATCTATCATCTATCTATCTATCTATCATCTATCTATCTATCTATCTATCTATCATCTATCTATCATCTATCTATCTATCTATCAATCATCTATCTGGCACTGCTATCTATCTATCTATCTATCTATCTATCTATCTATCTATCTATCTATCATCTATCACCTATTTATCTATCTATCATCTATCTATCTATCAATCATCTATCTATCATCTATCTGGCACTGCTATCTATCTATCATCTATCTATCATCTATCTATCTATCTATCTATCTATCTATCTATCTATCATCTATCTATCATCTATCTATCTATCTATCTATCTATCTATCTATCTATCATCTATCTATCATCTATCTATCTATCTATCACCTATCTATTGTCTATCTATCATCTATCTATCTATCTATCTATCTATCTATCTATCTATCATCTATCACCTATTTATCTATCTATCATCTATCTATCTATCTATCATCTATCTATCATCTATCTATCTATCATCTATCTATCTATCATCTATCTATCTATCTATCATCTATCTATCTATCTATCTATCTATCATCTATCTATCTATCTATCTATCTATCTATCTATCTATCATCTATCTATCTATCTATCTATCTATCATCTATCTATCTATCATCTATCTATCATCTATCATCTATCTATCTATCATCTCTCTATCATCTATCTATCATCTCTCTATCATCTATCTATCTATTATCTCTCTATCATCTATCTATCATCTATCTATCTATCTATCATCTATCTGGCACTGCTATCTATCTATCATCTATCATCTATCTATCTATCTATCTATCTATCTATCTATCTATCTATCATCTATCTATCATCTATCTGGCACTGTGGGCCCAAGCCAAGGCCTCATGCATGCTATGCATGCCCTCTACCCACTGAGCTACATCCTCAGGCCCAGAAATAAGAATTTTGATGAGATAAGCTCTGGAAACCTTGGACAAAGCAGCCTAGAACATTTGCTCTGTCTTTTCCTTTCACCCCAAGCAACCCCTGTTCCGTTTGAAATAAGACCAGTATAACCAGTTTAAACTGCCCAACTATTTCCTGACTCATATCTCCTTCCATTCCATCACACAGCACTAATAGTAGAAACTCTGTAGAACATCATTCGTGACATAATAGTGGTTTAACCCAAATTGACCAGGACATCTAGCCTTGTACCAAAATACTTACACCTGGGCCAGGGAGATGGCTGTGGAGGTAAAAGTGCCAACAGCCCACACAAAGCCTGATGACTTGAGTTTATTGCCCTAAACCCACTAAAAAACCAGACGTGACAGGAACCTGTAATCCCAGCATGCCTCTCATAAGGTAGGAGGTAGAGACAAGAAAAGCATAGGAGAATCACATGGACGTTCACAGCCAGCTAGCATGACGTATGGAAGGCAACTGCAAATAGATCAAGAAAGACCCTGCCTTAACAAAATGAAAGAAAAGTTGCCCTCTAACTTCCACACACAAACCATGGGACACATGAGCCCATATTTATATATGTATGCACACCAAGGAAATATTTTTAAAACGCATACACTTGGGGCATGGTGGCACCTGCCTGTAACCTTAAGACTCAGAAGGCAAAGTGGATCTCTGTGAGTTTGAGGCCAGCCTGGCCTATAGTGAGAATTCCAGGACAGCCAGATTAGGGCTGTATAGAGAGCTCTTATCTCACAAACAATAAAATCTAATACATAAAGACTGGGGAGGTGGCTCAGCAGCTAAGAGCACTTGTTGTTACTGGATTGGACCTGAGTTCAGTTCCTAGAACAGCAGCCCATAACCATCTATAACCCCAGCTCCAGCTCATGTTCCATTCTGGCCACTGTAGTACACACACACACACACACACGCGCGCGCGCGCACACACACACACACACACACACACACACACACACACAAACATACACATAACTAAAAATAAAATCTTAAAAAGAAACACACGTATACTGCACAGATAAAACCTCCCACGTGCAATGTAAATTTGTCTTCCAGCCACCTCCATCTCTTTATCCTCTCCCTTAGCAAAACATTCCCACCTTTGAGCTCCCTTTAGGGTGGAAACCTCCTCTGATCCATATGTGTGACCTCCACCTCAGCAAGACAGCAGGGTTCACTTAAGGATTTAATCGCCGTTCTGACTAGTTCACAAGAGCAGGAAGAGAGAAGGAAGGTGTCCAGAGAGCATGGAGCAGGGAGAGGAGGAGAGATGAGAAAAGGCAGAATGGCAGCCCTGACACAACAGGGGGATCCTGAGAGCAGGACTATACCTCTGACTGGCTGGGACCTGCCTGATTCTTAATTCATGTTTCCCTGCGTAGCCTTGAGAGCCTTAGATGTGTTTGTCACCGAGCACTCTCTCTTTTGGTTTCTCTGGACCACATGGAGTGGGATTTACATTTTTAGAACAGTGGTTCCCATAACAACCAAGCAGGAACTGTTGTCTGTGAAATATAGCATGGTCACACATGCGCACATGCAGTCATGCATATGCACATACATATATGTGTGTGGGAATATGTGTGTGTACCTATGTACATAAGCACACACACCGTCACATATACATCCACATGCATACACAACCATGAACACATGCACTCACAAATACACACATGCACCTATATATACCTGCATAGCCATTCAAATGCATGTATACACGTACACAGCACACTCCATGCCTTAAATTGTTTTCATGTAAGCACAACATGCACAGAGTAAAGGCAATATCACAACAAAGGTCAAGATGACAAAGAGACACTTTTGGCTAGCTACAGAAACAGGTGGATTTATCAAGTTTTCATTTTGACAGGCTCAGGCCGGGAACTCTATTGCAACAAAGAAGCAGTGTGCAGACGCTGTGTTTTGCTCATAGGATGGATTGAGTACCTGGCCTTCAAATTGTGGTCTTGCTGTTCGCTGAACTTTGAACTTTAGCTTCTCCAATGCAGAAGTGTGTGTATTTTCTCACTTTTGTGACAAAAAAAAAAAATCTTGACACAAGCAATTTAAGGCAGGAAGGGCTTACTTGGGCTCACTGTTTGACGGGATGCAGTCCAGCAGGGCCAGGAAGGCATGGCAATAGGAGTGATTGGCAGCTAGTCACACTGTGTCCCCAGTCAGGAAGCAGACGGCAGGAGCAGTGCCCGACATACCTTTGTTTTCAGTGTGGAACCTCAGTGCATGGGACAGTGCTGCCCACGCGGGTGAGCCTTCTCATTTAAACCTCTCTCTAACCCCCTTTCAGACACACCTCAGGTGACTGCAAACCCCCTAGAGCTCACAGAGAGGATGAACCATCACAGAGAGGTAGTAATAGCTTCTGCTTTGTTACTCTATTGGAAAGTGAGTGATGTGTATTAAAGCGCCATCGGGATGCCTGCTGCTTAATTGACAGGGACTTATATCTTAGAAGCGTCCCTTCTTAATCTAAGAAGACTTCCTGGAGGTGGAAAGGCTTCAGGGATTCAGGAAGAAAAAGAGGGAATACTTCATTGGCTTGGCCACTGTACACTCCCCAATTCTTGTTAGATGTATCATTTCCCCCTAGACCAGTCTACAGATTCCTTACCCACACTCCATTTCCCTGTGGCTTCTGCCTCTCATGTATGGGATGGGGTCAATGGAAGCCTCCCAAAGCCTCCAGCGGAGTACTGGAACTATGCTGGATTTCTGCTCTGCTGCAGGCCCCAGGGTACAGACCAGCAGAGGCGATGGAGCCCAGGCACCACTGTGTGGTTGAAGTATCATCTCCCTTTTCCTCGTTCAAGGCCTAGTTCAGCCCTAGCCTTGTTTGGGAACACCAACCGGCTGTTTTGTTTTATTTTCCCAGTTCAACTCCAGCCCTACGAACTTCCTCTATTGCAGGGCAGCCAGGCTGTGCCTACCTCCGCAGATAGGTAGGCCTGAAGTCAAGGGTGAGGGGTCTTCTAGGTGCTTCCCACTCAGGAATTCTGGGGCTAGCCTATGGAAGCAATGGGTTTATCTGGAGCAAATCAATGTCCGGTCCCCACTCCTTTCCTTTTGTAGGACCTACGTGCAATATTAGGTCCGGAAACATGACACAATGTGGCCCAATGCAGCCAAGTCTTCCCAAAGACAACACGTCTGACCTGAAGTCACTGAGCACAAGACCTGTACTTGGGCTTGCTGCCCAAGAGGATGCTGAACTGTGGTATATGCCATAGCGCCCATGCCAGCCTCATTTTGGTCTCCAGAACCACCCATCCCAAGATCTGCTCCTCACTGGGTGCAGGCCAAGTCCTAGGGGTGGGTTAGGGTGGACAGGCCCTGATTAAAGGTGGGCAGCAGAGGACACAGCTGGAAGCTCCAAGGCACAGGAATGCCTTGGTGGTGGTGCCTGGTATGGGGAAGGTTGCACTCCCACCCCAGTAGTACCCATCCTCCACCCAAGCCACCAGCTTCTGCGGAAAACGTGGGGACCAGGCGCAGCCGCTTCTGGCTGCAACTGCCGCTCCCCTCTTGCTGGAGAGCCCGCCCCGGAGGAGGGGCCGGCTCCGCCCCACCTCCGGGCCGCCTCCCTCCCTGTCTCCTAGCTGCGCCCCGGCCGAGCGCCCCCTCCTATCTCCCCCTTCTCCGCCCTGCGTACCCCGCCCGTGATCGCGTCGTGAGCCCCTCCCGCTGCGCCGGGCTGGGGGATTCGGCCGCCCCCGCCCCAACCGGGAGGCGGCGGCGGCCACCCAAGGCTGCAGTGGGGACCAAGATCTAAGGCCCAGCGGCGGCCCTGCGTCTGGACCGGGCACGCGGGGGTCTGTGCCTCTGCGCCCCCAGCCCAGGGCCACGGTGCCTGGCCTCACCACAGGCTGGAAGAGGTAAAGGCAAGTCTGGAGCGTGCTGCGGGACTGGTCCTGGAGAGGCTAGGCAGGGAAGACCTCAGCCGCTGCCCCCTCCTTCCCTGCCTTCTTCCCTGTTGCCCTCCTGAGGCCGCGAGGCCGCTAGAACTGGGAGGGATTCTGGGCAGGCCAGGCTTCCAGGCAGCCAAGGGGTTAATTTAAGGAATTAAAATCAGAACGGGTTTGAGACCAGGCTTCCCCTCCCCCCTCCCGCCTGTCGCTGCCTGAGCCTTGTTGGGGGGCGGGGGCGGGCTCCAGAAAAAACCCACTGGGACTCTGGACCTTAGAGAGGGAGAAGGGGGAGTGCCCTGAAAGCCCAGTCCTCTTCACCTGCTGGTGATGGAATCGGGGAGGGTCTTGGTAGGCCTGGCTGGGCACCTGTGCGGGTTGTAGGTGCGTGCCGGTGTGCACGTGTGATCGTCTGGAGGTGTTCATATATGTGCACACATGTTTCTGCCTCCCCACACCCCAGTGCCTTTGCGGGTGACTGTGCCCACAGTGTCTCTGGAGGTGTGGGCTCCACTCCATCGCCTTGCATGTGTGTGTGATACTGTGGCTGTGTACACTGCCTACAGTCTGCCTAGGGAAGAGTGAGGCCTGCCCCCTCCCTCTGGTTTAGCCTGCGGTGAGGGGCTCAGATGGCTTTCCGGGTGTGGGATCCAGGTGCTGGAGCCTGTGTGTGTGTGTGACCTTGGGAGGCGTGTGCATGTTTTTAGGACCACGAGAGGGGGTGCTTAGAACAGAAAGGCAGTGTGTGTGTGTGTGTGGGGGGGTGGCCGGGAAGCAGAAGATTGGCTGCGATGGCTCCTGTGGGTTTTTCAGGCTGGGTGACCATTCTGTAGGCACATAGCTGCAGGGTTCGGGCCCAGGCTTCCTGGAAGACTGGGCAGGGGGTTTAGACAGACAGGGCATTCCTTTATTCTCCACCCACTGGGGCATAATGGGGGTATAATGTGGACACCTCCAGTTACCTCTTCATCCTCAGAGGCCTCCACCTGCTGGTGGAGGCCTCTGGTAAACACCTAGTTTAGAGCTTCTAAATCCATCCACCACCACCCAAACCTTACCCGCTCTGTTGTCGGATTTCTGCCTTCTGTGCTTCTTTCCTGCAAGTGGATTTTTCATTGGAAAGAGGGAAGTGCTCCTGGGCCCTGAAAGCCAAGTGGGAGGGAGAGAAGATAACAGTGGGTAGGTCAAGCAGGAAGTTGGGAGCCAGATAGGGAAATCACAAAAACAAACTCTGCTAGCTTCTTAGTTTGCCTGATCTGAATTTAACTGGTAGGACAGGGGACAGAGATCTGTGACATATTCATTCCCACACTGAGGAGTACTTAGCTTTTAGGGAGAGTAAAGAGGTGGTGAAGGTTGTAAAAATGTAGTAGTTACCTGGCCTCTGAGCTCCCTAGACTTTCTTCTGATAATGCTTTGTATAGTCAATCAATATTCCCTTAGTGCTACTATGGGCCCTTTATCCAATGAATACTTCAGGATTGGTACAGACGCTCCACTCTCAGCTAGAAGGAAGGTAGCACAGAATAAGAGTTGGTCAGGTTGTTGGAAGTCTTATGTTCAAATCCCAGTTTGTAAAGGGTTTTTTTTATTTACTACTATATAACCAACACCCACAGAAACTTTGGATGGAGGTTGTTTGTTTGTTTGCTTGCTTATTTCAGTGCTGGGAATTGAACTCAGGACCTTGCACCTACTAGGCATATGATCTACCACTGGCCTTAAACTTTCAGTCTTTCTGTCTCCCAATTTGCTAGGACTTCAGGCATGTATCAACCACTAGCAATGACACTGTTTCTCATGGTCTGTGAGCTGCCCGTGACTGTGGCTAAGGGAATCTGTGAATATCTCTTGGAATCACATAGTGATCCTCAAGGTGGCCTTTCAGCGCCCCCCCCCCCGGCCTCCTTTCAACAGTAGCCTCAGGTAATCCTTCCTACACAACTGGGACCCAGCCTCTGGGTCCCAAGGCTCCTTAAGGGAAAATGTTCCAAGATGACAAGTCCTGATGTACAACTACTTAGTGGCTTCTGCTTGCATGAAGCTTGTGATACCCATCTGGCCGAGCTCTGAGTCAGTGTGGGAGGCACAGAAGGCACACAAGGGCAAGACTAGAAAGCTTGATTCCTCAGCAGCAATTTGTTACAGGTCTTTATCGGCCGTGGGCAGGTGATCTGACCAATCCAAGCCTTGCCTTCCTCATTCCAGCACTGAAGCCTTCCACCTCTTTGGGAGCACTGTTGTGAATGTGGTGATGGACCAGAAATAATTAGGAAACAGACGTCGGTCCACTTGACTCTGTCATCTTGTGCTGGACACATGACATAGAATAAAGCAGGTGATCATGAAGCCTCAGAGGTCAACTAGAGCAAACCATGGGGATGAGAAGACACAGGGGATTCTGACCTCTTAGTAAGTGACCAGGGAGGTACAGTGGCCACCCCAGCCCAGCCAAACTAGTGAATCCCAGGTTCAGTCAGAGACCCTGTTTGCTAAAGAACAAGTAAAGAAAGCATCTAACACATGCACATGCACACACGCATGAACACACACACACACACACACACACACACACACACACACACACGACACACACCAGACAAGTAAAATAATCTCTGAAGAATGGTCTCTTACTCCTCCTTCTTTGAGACAGGTTCTTATGTCGCCCAGACTGGTCTCAAACTTGCTGTGAAGCCAAGGATGGGCTCGAACTTTAGATCCTCCTGCCTCTACCTCCTGAATGCTTGGATAGTACCAGCAACCCAACTGAGTTATATTCCCACCCCATCTGCTCGGGGGTGAAGTATACCTGCAATCCTTGCCTTCAAGGGTGGCTGAATCTGTTCCGCCCTCAGCTTTGCCAGCACCAGCTTTTGCCTCTTCTCCTTTTCCACACAAACTGCCATTGAGCCTCATCAGGGTTTTGCTCCATTGGGAAGCACTGGGCCCTGTCACATCTTCAAATAAAGGCTCAGACTGGTCTCCCTTCTTGGGACTTTATTCTCCAGCTAGTAAGGCTGCTGCATGAGGACCTCTGATAAATCAAGCCTTCTTGTCTCCACCTTCCCAGTTCTGGGATTGTAAATGTACACTGAACTTTTTGTGTGAGGATCTGAATTCAGTTTGCATGCTCCTGCAGAAAGCACCTTTCCACAGCCTGTGTTTTAGATCATATGTGACATGCACGACTAGGTTAATACTTGCAAAAAGCTTCAGAAGTCATGAGGATTGCAGGATAGGTGAATTTAAGTCTAAGTAAACAAGGATAGAAGTCCAACGGGCAACAGTGACTACAGGAAAAGCAAGAAGTCGACCACATTGGACAAAAGCGAGTCGTGTTGCTGTCCGGGGTGCTGAACTGGTAACAAGGCTGTTGGTTAAGTTGGGAATTGTAAGAGTGTGTACAATGGTATTAAGAGTTTAGAATTACCCACTTAAAGGTTTTGGCTGCCAATATTGAAATAATCCATTTGAATCTATTTATTTGTTTGTTTTTCTTTGAGATGGTGTTTCTCTGTGTAACCCTGCCTGTCTTCAACTCACTCGAGATCAGGTTGGCCTTGAACTCACAGAGATCCCAGATCCACCTGCCTGTGCCTCCTGAGTGCTTTGATTAAAGGCATGCACAGCCACTGCCCGGGGAACTCATTTCATCCTTTATTGATTTTTTTTTAAATTCACCTCAAGCTTTAAAAAAGAGGAGAGAAGGGAGAGGGAAGGGGGGAAGGAGGAAGGAAGGGATCTTCAGCGCAGTTTCAAGCTCAAGGCATTATCTGTATCTCTGACCCATGGAAGTAGGTTATCTCTAAGATGTTCATCCTCTCCTGTCTTAAAAATTTCGCCCACGTTGCCTCCTTCCCAGCACAGGGAACTCATGTCTTAAACACACCCCAGCCCACAGCAGCCAGACTCACTAAAGCAGCCCTCCTAGCAGTCCCCAGTGGGTCTTCCTCAGTTCCAGTCCTACATGAACTTGCCCACTCCTTCCAGATTTCATCCACTCTTCCCTAAGTTTCCTGCAAACTCCTGTTTCTGCTGTTGGTTCTTGAGATTCTTTGGCTCTTCTCTGTCCTCCATCTTTTGAAGGTTCCATCTTCCCCTCTACCCCCTTCTCTTCTCTCTCTGTGTTCCCACCCTGGGTTTGCTTGCCCAGTATCATTTTATTTTAAAGCATAAGTTTGGGGCTGGATAGATCACTAAGCGTTAAGAGTGCTTGTTGCTCTTGCAGAGGGACCCAGGTAGGGTTCCTTAACCACAGGCAGCTCACAACCATCTGTAACTCCAGTTCCAAGGATCTGATTCTCTCCTGGCCTCCAAGGATACAGCACACACATGATGAACGGACACATATTCAGGCAAAACACTCATACACACAAAATAGAAATAAATAAGCCTAATTTTTTTAAATGCTTACATTTTAAAAAATGGTGTAGCTTGGGCTGGAGAGATGGCTCAGCGGTTAAGAACACCCGACTACTCTTCCAGAGGTCCTGAGTTCAATTCCCAGCAACCACATGGTGGCTCACAACCATCTGTAAAGAGATCCGATGCCCTCTTCTGGTGTGTCTGGAGACAGCTACAGTGTACTTATATATAATAAATGAATGAATCTTTAAAAAAAAAATGGTGTAGCTTGAGCTGGCTTTGAACTTGCTATGTAGTTATGAATGACTTTAAACTTTTGCTCCTCCTGCCTCTGCCTTGGAACTTCTGGGGTTCTAAGCGTTATCTGGCCAGAAATGCATTTACTTTCTTGAAATTGCACTCGCTTGCTTTGTGTATGGGTGTATAGAATTGGATGTACACACGGACAACTTGGGAGAGTCCATTTTCTCTTTCCACCATGTGGACTCCAGTGCCACTCAGGAATGTGGCAAGTGCCTTTACCCACTGAGCCACCTTACTATCCCCAATAATGTATTTTTGGCTGCAGACTGCAAAGTAGGTACGAGTAGCTTCATTCCTGCTTTGTATTGCTGTTGTCATTACCACCACCACCACCACCACCACCACCACCATCATCATCATCATCATTTTAAGTGTATGCATATTTTATTGCATGTCCGTGTGTATGTGTGCATCATGTATGTGCCTGGTTCCTGTGGAGGCTCAAAGTATCCTCTGGAACCAAAGTGACAGGTGGTTGTAAGCATCCATGTGGGTGCTGGGAATCAAACTTAGCTCCTGGAAGAGCAACAAGTGCTCTTAACAACCGAGCCATCCCTCCACCCCCCATTCGTTTGTTTGCCTTTGCTCCTTCCTCCAAGACTGGGTCTCACTCTGCAGTCCTAGCTGGCTTGGACCTTGTAAACCAGGCTGACTTTGAACTCACAGACGTCCACCTGCCTCTATCTCCCAAATGCTGGGATTAATGGCATGTGCCACCACATCCAACTCTTTGAATGGTGTGGATGTCAGGGTTTGCATTTGCCTTCTCGTCATAGAGATCATCAGAGCACCTGAAGCCACAGGGAAGTGTGGGCGGGAGCTGCCTGAAGTGGGTACTGGGGGTTGAGCTTAGGTCCTCTGCAAGAGCAGTGTGTGTTCTTGACCACAGAGGCTTTGTTATCTCCCATGCTCTTTCCGACCATATCCTCTTCTACCCAGATGTGTCTGTGCGACCTGTATGTCCTGAGCACTGTGCCCGTGTGGTATGTGTGACTTTGAGCAACACTCAGTAAGTGGAGAATGAACTCCTGTTTAACTACAGCTTAGGTAAGAAGTAAAGGCTTTGGTTGATTAGGGGAGAAGAAATCCAATCTTATTTACTTTTAATTACATCATTTGTGTGTGTGCATGCATGTGTACATGTGCTATGACCTAGAATAGAGAGGTCAAAGGACAACTCAAAAGTCAGTTCCCTCCTTCGATGTGTGGGTCCTGGGGTTTGAACTCAGGTTCAGGCTTGGTGACCATCTCACCCATCCCCAATTTTATTTTAACCAATAAAAGATCTTTTTTAAATTTTAAATTTATTTATTTATTTTATGTATGTAAGTACAATGTCCCTCTCTTCAGGTACACATCACATCTCATTACAGATGGTTGCGAGCCACCATGTGGTTGCTGGGAATTGAACTCAGGACCTCTGGAAGAGCAGTGCTCTTAACCTCTGAGCCATCTCTCCAGCCCCCAATAAAAGATCTTAAGACCTCTGTAACTGTGAAGAGAGGAGATGAAAGGGTGTCGGGCATACCTGCATGCAGGGTCTCAGAGAAGTGGGGTGACTCCTCAGCTCCTGGCTCTGCTTCCTTGGGTATTGGCACGTTTTCCCCTCTGTGCATGGACTGTGTGGCGGGTCAGTCTGTGCACTGACATCCTTGTTCTCTTCTAGAGTTGAGTGGAGACTGCACAAGGTCTCAGAAAGCTTCATCCTAGCATGTGATCCCCAAAGGAAAAGAGGACTTCTCTCCCCCCTCCCGCAAATCTAATGAAGGGTACCTCTGACTCAGTTTAAGAATTGTACCCATCCTGGGTCAGTCATGACCAGGGAAACATGGCTAGATCCTTTGTCCACTTCCTGGGGATTAGTAGGCCTGCCAGTAGCACATGGAGTACAAAGGGGTAGCTCGCCAAAGAAAGGCTGGTTGCTGCGTGATCAAAAGGTGAAGTTGACAATAATGTCCCCTGCGGGACTCAGCAGGGTCCACATGGCAGTGCAAGCCATAGAGTAAGATTCCCTATGCTTCTGGCAGGAATAACAGATAAGATTGTGACAGGACACACTCAGCTCGGGAGGATTTAAGTCTTGTTTGGAGTGGTGAGATGGGCCTGAAAGGCTAAACATAATAAATAAATAATCCTAGCCAGAGAAAACTGAAAACTGGGCTTAGAAAGAAAGGATCGCTGAGATGGGTATTCTGGATTAGAGCCCCCCCCCGCTCTCCCACCCGCCATGCTCAGATACAGGCGGGAATCTAAGTAGATGATGAAACTGCGTCTTTTTCATCTTTTCTCATCCTACTCTCTACCCTCCATCATCCCCCCACCTTCTTGTGTGTGAGGGAGTGTGTGTGTGTGTGTGTGTGTGTGTGTGTGTGTGTGTGTGTGTGTGTGTGTGTGAATGTTCGCATGTGTAGCACTCATACTCGTGTGAGTGTGCCAACGTGTGATGGTTGGCGGTTGATGTTAAGAGTCATCCCTCTTGATCTTCCACCTTAGTCATTGAGGCAGAGTCTATCAGATGAACCTGGAGCGCTCTGATATGCCTGGTCTTGTAGTCCAACTTGTTCTGTGGATGCCCTGTATCTTTTTTTTTCTGATGCTGGAATGACAGGCGGGCTGCCATGCCCACCAGACGGATGTGGGTTTCTGGGGTTCTGAACTCTGGTCCTCATACTTGCCCAACTAGCACTGAATCATTGAGCCACCTTCTCAAGCCCCATCAACTTCTGGGTTGCCTTCAGGGAAAGCTTCATGCTCACGTGGAGGTGTGCAAGTCTAGACAAGAGTATTCCCAAGAACAATTCACAGTCATTTCTCAGGTGCAGTAGACAGCAGGCAGCTGCGGGATGTGCTGGGGTAAAGAGCTTCTGGGAGATCAGTAGCCTCTCTTCCCATCTGTGGGTGTTTACCCACAGACCTGCCGCAGGCCTGTTTCTCCCTCTCCTTGATTTCCTGGAGCCTGGCTAGTAGGGTGACATGGAAGCTAAAAAAGTGCTCTTCAAACGTGGGAAGGGACAGGGAGAAAGTTGGAAGCACACATAGGACACTGGTGCAGACAAGTACTCAGGTCAGAGCAGCCCTGCTCCCCACCAGCTGTGTATGTGAACTGGGGATCTCCAGGCCCACTGTTGTGTGACAGGAACACTACACACTTGTCCACTCACCCCAGATACAGAGCCAGCAACAGATCAAAGTACGGATATCGCCAAAGGCCACCTTGGCAAACCAATGAGTTTTATGGGGGTAACTTAGAAGAATATGGATGAAAGGTGGCTTACAGAAGCAGAAAGGACTCAGAGTCAGCTGCATTACCAAGGTCCCCCTCAGCCTGGGTGACAGCTCACAAAGGCTGGGAAATGGGAGCTCACTGCACAGCCTGCAGGAAGCACAACAGGTTGGAGGGCGGCCTTCCCAAGAGCCCCAGCTGGTCTAGACTGCTTATTTTTGCTTCTTCCATGCAGCTGGTCAGCACAGCTCCTCTGAGGATGATTCAGCTGTCTTCATTGTTTACTCTTGGGAGAGGGAGCCTACTGAGTCTGCTCAGTTTCAGGGACTTGGAACAATTTTGAGTTGTTTACCTTCTAGTCTAATGCCCCCTCAGGATAAAATGTTTCAATCTCAGAGGAAGTTGTTCCACAAGTCTGGCCTCTTCAGTCTTGCCTTTTCTAACGCGTCTATTTGGGTGTTCTGTTCCTTTTCTTTTCTTTCCTTTTGCTTTTGGTTTTTCCAGATAGGGTTTGTCTGTGGAACAGCTCAGGCTGTCCTGAAACTCACTCCAGACCAAGGTGGCCTCAATCTCGTAGAGATCCACTTGCCTCTGCCTCCTGAGTGCTGGGATTTAAGGCATGTGGCACTGTGCCCAGCTCAAGCTCTTCTATTTCTTCTTGAGTCAGTTTGATGTTTTATATTTTCCTAGAAAAGCACTCAGCTCATTCAGATTTTCAAGATTTTGGGCCAAGAGTTGTACCTAGTAGTATTTTCATAATTGAAAAAAAAAAATCTATCTGCATGCCAGTCACGTCCCTCATCTCATTATAGGGTTGCATATATGTTCTTGTTCTCTCTCTCTCTCTCTCTCTCTCTCTCTCTCTCTCTCTCTCTCTCTCTCTCTCTCCCTCCGTTCCCCTTCCCCTCCCTCTCCATATATATATTTAGTGTTTTCTAGAAAGTCATTTTTAAAATTTATTTCCTCTGGCTACTTTTTAGAATTTAGTATACCTAAAGGACGGTGACCTTGGCACACTGAGTATTTAGTGACCTTAGCCTTTTTTGTGTGGTGTTGGGAGTTGAATCTGGGGCTTGTGTAGGCAAGACATGTGCATCACCAACTGAGCTGTTCTTCAAAATTAATTACCAGATATTTGTTTAAAATGAAGGAATTAAGTTGGGTGTGGCATAGAAGTCCTGTAATCTTATCACTTCAGAAATGGAGGCAGAGAAGTCAGGAATTGAAGGCCAGCCTTAGCTACATGAGACCCCACTTAAGAAGAAAAGGGGGAGCTGCAGAGACGCACATCAGTTGAGAGTGCTTGCTGGCAACTCATAACCCCCATAACTCCAGCTCCAGGTGCTCTTTCCTGGTCTCCTCAGGCACCTGCACTCTCATACCCACACAGACACAAACACATGTTAAAATGACGTAAATATTTTATTTATTTACATTCTTAAGAAGGGAGACAAGAAAAAGTTCCTCTTGACGGTTCTAAATGTGGGGAAAGAAATTTAACTGTGGATCCAAATGTGAAGAGGGCCACACAGTCTGTCATACGTGCACGTTTCCCAGTTGTCATCAGCCGTGGTAGCAGGGTTATTTACTTAAAACACTTATTCTTAAAATATCCTGTGGGATAGCAAGATGGTTCAGAAATAAAGAGCACTAACTGTTCTTCCAGAGGACCTGGGTTTTATTGCCAGCACCTACATGATGACCCACATCTGGTTCCAGTTCACATCTGGTTCCAGTTCTAGATCTAACACCCTTTTCTGGCCTCTGTAGGCACCAGGCCCACAGGTCGTTCAGAGATATAAATGCAGACAAAATATTCATACACACAGAGTCGATTTAAAAATACTCTGGAAAAAAAATAAAGTCTTAAGCACTAAAGAACACGTGTAATTGGTAACAGCCTTTGGGTGGGAACAGACTTCCTCAGCATAGCAACAAAATCAGAAATCATTAAAGTTTTACTGAGGTGTACTTTTAACATATCAATAAAAATATAAAGTAAAAGCCAATCAACATACTCGAGAATATATTTGCAGTACATAAGGGACAAGAGATCAATATTATAAAGGCCTTTGCAGATCAGTAAGGAAATAGGAATATTCCATGTGAAAATGAGCAAAATTGGGCTGGGCATAGCAGCTTGTGCCTGTAATCCCCAGCATTTGTAAGGCTGACAAAGAGGCCTATGGGTAGTTCGAGACCAGCTATGGGGATATGGTGAGATGCAGGTTAGCTTGGGCTATATGGTGAGACCCTGTCTCACAAAACTAGGTCTGGTGAGATAGCTCAGTAGATCACGGCATTTGCTCCTGCTAGCCCTAACAATCTGAGTCCAGTCCCAGGACCCATATGGTAGAAGGTAAGAACTGTCTCCCACAAACCTCCATGTGTACTGTGGCCGTTGTGCACCCCTCCTAGTATGTGTACACACACACACGCACGCACGCACGCACGCACGCACACGCACGCACACACACACACGCAAAGTAGTTTAACACTCCCACCCCATATTCAGATAGCATAGTATATAGTCAAATCACTAAGAGACCAAGATGGCTGGAAAGTGGTGGGGAAGCGTCCAAACAGGGCAATCAAAGAAACTCAGGTGAAGAAACCAGGTCCGTTTTCACTTTCAAGTTTGTAAGAGCACACAGAGACCAGACAGGAGACTGGAATCTGGCCGTGGTAGGTAGGCAGTGGGGAGGCTATGAAAGGAGTCTTGAACAGAAATCCTGTACTGAAAGACAGGTCTGGAGTGGGGCATGAAGGCAAATGCCTGCACTCCAGACAGTGGCCACAGGAAGAGCACAAGTGGCAGGCCAGCTCAGCCTGGGCTGCAGAGTGAGACCATGTGGTAACAAAAACAAACAAAAGAATGGTAATTTAAAAGGAGGGCATATAGTTATGTAGGATAAAAGAGAGTTGTGAGACTGAAGGCCAGCCGGGGTGTAAGGAGGCCTTGGCCTGAAAGAGCACAAAGCACTTGAAACAGAAAAAACAAGATGGCTATCGTATATCTGGGAGGAGGGTGGCAACATTGAAGAAAAGCAGGTTGCTGGGAGTGAGTGGGAGTTTGGAATCTGTTTTGACACCGTGGGTCGCTGAGTTCATCTAGAGTCTCTTTGCTAGAGACTGGCAACATGTTCAAGTGAGTCATTTGGAAAATTAGAAAAACAAAAGCTGGAGAGATGGCTTAGTGGGTTAAAGCCCTTTCCATGAAAGCCTGAGAAATCTGGGTTTCATCCCAGAACCCCTATCAAAGCTGGATGGCATCGTACACGTCTGTAATCCCAGCATTCCTTGGAGATGGAGGCAGGAGAGCTGTCCAGAAGCTCTCAGACCAGCTAGTCTGACTTCTACAGCCACTAAAACAGGGACCAAACCTTTCTTTTAGATAAAGTGGAAGGTGGGGGGATGGCTTAAAGTGCTTGTCCCACATAAGTGTGGATCCCCCATATAAATGCCAAGTGGCCATGATGGCCAGCCTGTGACTCTGGCCCCAGAAGGCAGAGATAGGGGATTCCCCAGAGCAGCAGGCTGGTTGGCAGGACTAGGTATAATCAGTGAACTCTGGGTTTGATTAAGAAACCCTGCCTCCGTGAATAAGGTAGGAGGGTGATCAAGGATAGTCTCATTATTAGCTTAGGGTCTCTATGTGCACACAAAATAGAAAAAGAAATTGGAAAGGCAGGGACCAACTCCTCAAAGTTGTCCTCTGACCTCCACATATGCTGTGGCAGATGGGTGCCTACAGTCACACACACCTCAGCACATGGGAGCCTGCAAAAGTTGTATACATCATGTTGCCAACAAAAATCTATGTGTTGAGTAAAAAGTTTTGGGCAGATTTGGGTGTCACTGTTCAAGTGACATCGGAAGCTCCAGGCTCCTGTCCTGCTAGTTACACACAGGTCCCGGGGTACCTGTGTTAACCAGGAGTGGGAGACTTGTTCATTTCTTTCCAGACGCGTCCTTCCTTGGAGCCAGGGCTGCGGTCAGCTCCGCCCACTCAGAGTTGACCGGAAGCAGTTCTCCAAGAGAAAACTGGGTGTGTTAACAAAGAAGTAAAGATGGCTAGCAGTACTATAGGACACTTTTAATAGACACGTGGGTTTCCACTCAACTGGTTAGTAATGTAGGATGGTCTCCCAGTTCAGCCAGTGCAGCCAGCCTTCACAAACTTATGGTTGCCCTG
Source organism: Rattus rattus (assembly GCF_011064425.1). Lineage (NCBI taxonomy): Eukaryota > Metazoa > Chordata > Mammalia > Rodentia > Muridae > Rattus > Rattus rattus. Next base: position 60,714,064 of record NC_046159.1, read on the forward strand.
TGTCCAGAAGAAGCAAAGTCACACTCTCGTCCCCACAACACAGCCAGTCCAAGTAGAACATTGTGCTGTGTTTGATTAAATAGTAATCTAGTCTTTAGGGTCTTTTAGTCTGGGACCAGAATCAATGATGGAGGGAAAACTGTATAGCTGGGGCGGGGGTGGGGTGGGGCGCTGGGTGGGGGTGGAGTACCCAGCCGAAGAGGGAAAGGGAGGAAAAACACCTAGTCTACAGCCCACAGCCTTGACTGTAGCAAGGACTCTGACCTCCCCAGCTAAAGCCAGTGGTACAGTCTCCATCCTTGGTACTCTGAGGCTCCTTATGAGGGGACGAAAGGGAGCCTCTGTTTGGGTTACAGGAGGCACAATCGTAGGGGTAACATTTTCTAGGCTTTTCTAGAAGTGTACTGGTCTTGATTTTCAGGAGGGCTTCCTATCTCCTTGCCTTCTTTATCCCCAGCGTGTTTATACAAAGCCAGAGACTTCATTGAAAGTTTTAATTCTAGAATCGATTCCACGATGGTGGTGCGGATGGGGAATCGAGTTATCTCTTAGCAACAGGCCCCCTGTGTAGCCCGCTTGGGAGGAGGGCTCTAGCCAGGGCTCCCTGCCATGGGGCGATGCAGGACCCCAAGCTCCTTGGTCTCTTCCTACTCAAGCTGAACTCCCCCTCACCCAGACTGCTTATAATGGCCGTTTCCATGGAGAGGACACAGGAGGGCCAGAGAAGTTGAGAGCAGGCTGGTCCCAGACTGCCCTCCCGCTGAGCTTCCTGCCTCTTCTCTTTTTTGCTTGAGTTCACTTTAGTTTAAAGCTAAGGACCGGCTCTTCATTATCTCGGTTATATTAGATTACTGGCTCCCGGCAGAAGGGCCCTCTCCAGGAAAGCGATTTTTCCCTCTGCCTTCAGGTTGACTGAAATAGGTCTTGTTGGACTTTACTGAGGAAGCCATAGCAAAGACCACAACCCCTAACAGCATTCTAACACTTAGCAGCCTTTTGGGGACATGGCCTCAGCTCCAGGGGCTGATTTGCTGTTGTGACGGGGTTCACGTATTTATTTATTTTGAAGCCCTCATTAGGTAGACCAAGCTGACCTCCAGCTCACAAACCTCTGCCTGCCTCTGCTTCCTGGGTGCTGGGAGCACCACCAACTTTTCACTAGGGAGTGCAGGCAAGTGGGGTGGCTTTGTCTTGGTATCTTAATGTTCCCCGCATGGAGGGGGACGAGAAGGCATGCAAGACAGAGTTTCTTTGTGTAGCCCTGGCTGTCCTGGCACTCAACTCTGTAGACCAGGCTGGCCTTGAACTTAGAGAAAGTTCCCAGTGTTGGGATCAAAGTCGTACACCACCACCACCTGGCTGATCTGGCTCGAATGCCATTTTTCAACAGCTTGGTCAAGAGCAGTCTTCATAACAAAGACAACTCGGGGGAGAAGGGGTTTATTTTAGCTCAGAGTTCACCGTGCTGTTCACCATGGCGGGCGGGATGTCCAGGTTACAGGAGCTTGCAGCAGCTGTTTGCATTGCAGGGTCAGGAAACAGCACTGAAGCGAGCTGCTGGTGCTTCTTCATCCATGTATACAGTCTAGGGTCCTGGTCAGAGATTGATGCCACCCACGGTGGGCAGTTTTCCCACCTCGACAACCGAAATCAAAATTCCCCAGTGGCCCATCTCCCAGATGATTCTGTGAACCTGACAGTTAACACTAACACCACAGGGCGAGGGAGATGTCTGTGAGGTAAAGGTGCATGGCAGGTACACAGCGTTACCACCAAGCCCGACAACCCAGGTTTCCTTGTGGTGAGAGGAAAGAACTGACTCTCACAGCCTGACCTCTGACCTCCACACATGGGCCATGGCATGATCAACCCACACAAAATGGACTAAATGTAAAGGGAGAAAAAGCCACTAACTACCATAGGGCCTAGCCTATTATTTGGAAAAGGAATCTGCCTCTAATTTCTCAGCTGTTTTCCCCTAGTACAAGGAACGCAGAGCCACTGTAAGCAAAGCAGGGGAGTTGATTATTTGCCCTAGTCCACATGGATGGACTGAGAAAGTGGGAAAGGCAGACTTCCCAAGATCCAAGCAGAGTGCTGATCTGAGGTGGAGGCTAAGTGCTGGGTGGTCATGGGATGTCGCTACATCTGTGTAGAAATGGCAGAAGGCAGGAGAAGTCTGGAACCCATCAGGAGGTAGAGGTGGAGCTGAGAGAAGCTTGGTGTGAGTCACTGGGGACAGAGAGAGGCCGTGAGGCTACCACACAGAGGCTGGAATCCATTAAGCACAGAAAAGTCACAAAACCCAGAGGAAAATCTCCATCTTAGTTGGGGTTTTATTGCCGTGAAGCAACACCATGACCACTGCAACTCTTCTTAAGGGCTGGCTTACAGTTTGAGAGGTTTAGTGCATTATCATCAATGGTGGGAAACATGGCAGGCTATGTCCTAATGGTGCCATCCGTAAGGCCATGGAGTCTATGGGGAACGTTCCTATTCAAACCACCACATCCGCCCTGGGCACTATCATGGCAGCCTAGATGGAAAAGTTGAGCATCAACAGACAAAGTGGACAAAGATCTTGATGACAACTGCATTGTCCTCAGAGGGAGCATGAAGCCTGAACTCAGGGAGTTAAGAAAGGAAGTCTGTGAGAATGGAGTGGAGAAGTCAGAAGATGGGGAGGGGTGAGAAGCCGCAGGCAGGCAGGAGGATGGGTGGCTTGCTGTCAGGAATGGTAGGAAAGGAAAGATAATGGGGCCCTTGGAGGGAGCGGCAGGAGCACTCCCTGAAAGCTAACTTATCCAAGTTTGAGGAAGGGACATCAGTGCCTGGAATGGTGGCATGGAACAGTGCCACCCACAGCGTCATATCTGGGTAAGCATCTTGGTCTCTGCAACTTAGTTCTAGCGTCCGGCCTACATGTCGGATGTGGTCTTCATAAGATAGAAATTAAGTGTCTGTTTGAGGACCTTGGATGTCACATACATGAGCTAGGGCGTGTGCAATAAACACCCCGGGGTTCATGTACATGTCTTGATGATTTTTATCTACATAGGCGCACACAAACACAGCCCTGATCAAGCTACAGGACCTCCTCAGTAGCACACAGGGCTCCTTCCCAATTCACGAAGCCCTCAGGGAGAGCCTCTTACTCTGACTTATGCTTGGTCTTGCTTTCCGGCTCTGGAATCCTGCAGTGTATTCGGTTAGGCTTCTCTCCTGTAAGTAAATCTAAGCAGATCCATCTTTTGCTATGGATACTGGTTCACTGCTCGCTGCAGAGAAGCAGTACGTTATGAATAGACCAAAATCGATCCATTCTGTTTTCTTGCTTGGGATCTTAATTCTGTAACATTTGGCAATTCAAAATTTGCTTTTTCCTACTAAGTGCTGGGATTAAAGGCATACGCCACCACGCCTGGGTCCCACTCTGCTGTTGAAGAGTGCCTGGACAGTTTTTCTTCTAAGTTGGGAATCCTTACAATTATAATTATTTCTTTAAGCCAGGCACGGTGGCTCTTGCCTATAATCTTAGCACCTGAGAGGCTAAGGAAAGTGAATCCCTGAAAATTCAAGACCTGCCTGGGCTGCATCGTGAATTCCAGGCCAGCAAGTCTCCGGATTAAAACCCCATCGAAAACAAAACATTTGGCAGCATCTCATGTAGATCAGGCTAGCAGCCGTGCCTCTGCGTGTAGCTGAGGATAATCCTGAATGTCTCATCCTTTTGGCTTCCCTTCCCAAGTGCTGGGATGATAAGCACCTGCCCATTGGCAAACAAACATTCCCTACATTTTTAAAAATTTACTTTATTTTTTGTGTATGAATGCCTGCGTCTGTATATGTGTGTCGTGTGCTTGCCCAGACGTGTGTCAGGGACGACTGAAAAAGGAAATGGACCCCTGGAACGGGAATTAGAATGGTTGGGAATCATTTGTGTGCATCTGGGAACCAAACCCAGGTACCTTGCAAGAGCAACAACTGCTTTTTAACTGCTGAGCAGTCTTCTCCAGCCTTCCAAAACAAATATTAATGAAAAAGAAACCCAACCACCAAGACCTAGTAATCTTAGCACTTGAAAGGCAGGAGGCCAGTGGCTCTTGGCCACCTCTGGCTCTGCCGTCCTGGGCACATTGGTTTCCCGCTGGATGGGGTACAGGGTTGCTGGAGCCGGGAGTAGCAAGTGGGAGCAATGCTAGCAAGATGCTGAGCTTCACTTTCTCTCTTCTAGCCTCCGGGACCCTGGCTGTTGGTGTACCGAGTCTTCTTGACCTCACAGGCCGGGCCCACCCACGGCCCCCCATGAGCGCGCCCGGCTGACCCTGGAGGCGGCCGCGGTGGAGCCGGCGCGCCCCGAGGGCGGCGGGGCCATGGCCTCGCTGGACCTACCGTACCGCTGCCCGCGCTGCGGGGAGCATAAGCGCTTCCGGAGCCTGTCGTCGTTGCGCGCGCACCTGGAATACAGCCACACCTACGAGACGCTCTACATCCTCTCCAAGACCAACAGCATCTGCGACGGCGCGGCCGCCGCTGCAGCTGCAGCTGCCGCAGCCTCTGGCTTCCCTCTGGCGCCTGAGCCCGCGGCCCTGCTGGCTGTCCCCGGGGCCCGGCGCGAGGTCTTCGAGAGCACGTCCTTCCAGGGCAAGGAGCAGGCAGCGGGGCCGGCGCCCGCGGGGCCGCACCTGCTGCACCATCATCACCACCACGCGCCACTGGCGCATTTCCCGGGTGACCTGGTGCCCGCCAGCCTGCCCTGCGAGGAGCTGGCCGAGCCCGGGCTAGTGCCTGCTGCGCGCTATGCGCTACGCGAAATCGAAATCCCACTCGGCGAGCTCTTCGCGCGCAAGTCCGTGGCATCCTCGGCCTGCTCGACGCCGCCACCCGGACCTGGCCCTGGTCCGTGCTCCGGGCCTGCCTCTGCATCGCCGGCGTCGCCATCACCTGCGGACGTCGCCTACGAAGAGGGCTTGGCACGCCTCAAGATCCGCGCCCTGGAGAAGCTGGAGGTGGACCGGAGACTAGAGCGGCTGAGCGAGGAGGTGGAGCAGAAGATTGCGGGCCAGGTGGGTCGGCTACAGGCCGAACTGGAGCGCAAGGCAGCAGAGTTGGAGACTGCACGACAGGAGAGCGCGCGCCTGGGGCGTGAGAAGGAGGAACTGGAGGAGCGCGCGTCTGAGCTTTCGCGCCAAGTGGACGTGAGCGTGGAACTGCTGGCTTCGCTCAAGCAGGACCTGGTGCATAAGGAACAGGAGCTGAGCCGCAAGCAGCAGTGAGTAGGCCCTGGAAGTCCAGTATGTGTCACACACTTATCCACACACGTGCTTGGGGTGTCTCCATGTGGCCAGGCTTTAGAATGTAGAATGTAAGTTCTAAGATAAGTCTGTGACGGTAATGTCACTGAGTTCAAGGGTGTCGTGGTGATGATTTGGGACCTCGGACTATGTGTTATTAGGACCTTGTGCCCACCCTTGAAAAGTCTTTCTTCACCTTTGCTATCCAGGCCAGGCAGCGCTTGCATTTTGGTACTATATCTTTCGGTTAGCCTACTAAAAGAAGTGACCTAGTTCTCCATGTCTTGTACTTCATAGAGCATGCAGACACAACTGTATCCCTTCTTTAAAAACAGAAGAGGTACCGTGCGCCTGCTTCCTCTTGTCCTGCTACCTCTGTACTCTTGCATTCTTGAAGGCCTTCCTTGCATTTCTAGTTCTTTCTTGAACCTACCCACTGGGGTCAGGTTGCCACTTCCACCACCAGCCACTATGTCATTGGTAAACTTCGTGTTCATCCTCCTGGATCCATCTACAGCATCCTGACACAGACCCCCTCAGCCCCACCCCGTAGCCCAGGCTACCTTTGATCTGGTGATCCTCCTGCCTCAGCCTCAGGAGTACTGGTATTACTGCCGTGCATCACCACACTTAGTCTTCCTCTGTCTTTATCCCCTTTCAGCCATCTTTTCAGGTTTCCCCTTTGCTTCTCTAGTCTCAAAGGGAACCTTAGGAACTGCATAGAGTCAGACATTGTGCTTGTCCCCATTGCCCCCCCCTTTTTTTTAAAGAGGAAAGGATTTATTTTTATTTATAATTTATACTCCTCCATCCATCATAAAAAGAAGTCAGAGTAGGAACTCAAGGCAAGAACTGGAACAGAGACCAGGGAGGAGCATTTACGTAATGGTTTGTTCTCCACGGTTGCTCAGTTTGCTTCTTTATATACAGCCCAGCACCACGGACCTTGGGACAGCACCATCCATGATTTCCTTTTTTGTTGTTGTTTAGTCACGTTTTCCCGGTATTTCAGATGGTGCCTAGCACCCGGATGAAGTGTTGAATGCATGTGGGGATACACACACTTGGGTAAAAGTGTGCTGTGTTTGGATGCTGGGAGGTGGTACCTGGTGATGCTGTAGGCGTTTTTTATGTCTGTGTAGATGGGACTCCCTTCATTTGGACGCTTCTGGAGCACATGTGAGTTTGAGCAGGTTGGGGGGCTGAGCCTCCGTGGTCCTTGATATACTTCAGAGCATGAGTTGCCCGAGGATGAATATGATTGCATACATAGGAACATGTTGGGGGCTGTGTGTTGGGTCAAGTTAGGATGTATGTTCACTGCTGTGAAGTTTTCAACGTGGCTGGGCATGGCCCTTGGTGAGGAGGCAGTGTATTGAGGCCACGGGGAACTGAGAACTTCTGCTTTTTGTTTATGGGAGGGACTTTGTGTGTAGGAATGAGCCTTCCCGTGACTGTGTCAGGGAAGACCCGGTGTCTTTAGTAACTTTGCTTGTGGCCTTGACAAATGAGCTGACATGTTTAGAGTGCTGCCACTTTGTCCCCTGGGTCTCATGGTGACGGAGAGAGCCAACTCCTTCATGTTGCCCTCTAGCCACTGCACGGCATTGGAGCCCAGACTTGCGTATGTTTTTGCTTGAGTTTTATCTTTGCTATTTTATGTGTAAATGAGTATCATGTGTGCACACATTGCCTCTGGTGCCCACGGAGGTCGGAAGAGGGTGTCAGATCCCCTGCAGAGGGGGTTACAGGCCGTTGTGAGCCAGGATGTGGGTGCTGGGAACCAAACTCAGGGCTTCTGCACTCTGAGTAACAAGTGGCTGAGTGACACATGTAATAGAGCTTTGTATTTTGAAAGCAACTTGAAGGAGGAAAGGTGTGTTTGGCTTGTGGTTTGGGGAAAGACCTTATTGTTGTAGGGATGGTGTAGTCCTAGGGGTGTGAGGTCACATCAAGTCAGCCAGGAAACAGAGGGGAGGCGGCTGCTCAGCCTGCTTCAACTTTTTGTTTAGCCTGGGACCCCAGCCCATGGAATGGCGCCACCCAAATTTAGGGTGGATCTTCCCCCCCTCGGTTAGCACCATCCAGAAACTTCCTCATAGATTTGTCCAGAGGTTCATCTTGTATGTGATTCTAGATTCTGTCAGGTTGACAATATTGATAGGGAGGTCCTGAACTGTGTGCCTTGTGTGTCTGCCTGTTTGTGTTTTGTGTGTATCTGTGTGTGTGTGTGTGTGTGTGTGTGTGTGTGTGTGTGTGGGGGGGTTGGGGAGGGATGTGGTGGGCCTTATCCATGGGATCGTGAGCAAACACTTTAGGCCACTGTGTTAGCTCTCTCCTACTGGCCACTTTCCTCCAATGGGAGGTTTGAGGGCAGTCAGGTCAGGGACCTGGGGTAAGAGACTGCTCCCGGCCCAGGGAGGTGGTGCAGATCGACCAGTTCCTGAAGGAGACGGCAGCCCGGGAGGCCAGTGCCAAGCTGCGGCTGCAGCAGTTCATTGAGGAGCTCCTGGAGCGTGCAGACAGGGCGGAGCGCCAGCTGCAGGTCATCAGCAGCAGCTGTGGCAGCACTCCCAGTGCCAGCCTGGGCAGAGGAGGCGGGGGCAGTGCCTCGGGGCCTGGGCTGAGAGGCCCAGGCAGGATGGTGAGTGTGTGCCTGCCCTAACTTCTCACGTGCTCATGTGCGTCCCCCCACCGCCTTCCCATGCACCACTCCATCTCACCCCCTCTGCCTATACCCCTAGAAGCAACTCCAGGTCTAAAGTGGGAGGGAGGTGCACTCTTGGCAGGGCAGCAGAGCTGGCTCTGAGGCTGTGCAAGGCAACTTCAGTCGCCTCAGCCTTCATAAGCCTTTCTGCACATTTCAGATGAGAGCCTAGGAGTCACGCGCGGGGCCCTGGGATGCTGGGTGGGTGGCTTGGGAGGGAATTTGGGAGTCTGCCTGTCTGTCTGTCCATTCGTCCATCTTTCCCAACTGTTTTCTTCTCTCTCCTTTCTTTCTTCTCTCCATCTCCCTCTCTCTCCTACAATTGCCTTCTTCTCTGGCCTCCTCTGCCCATCCTTTCTTTCCCTTCCACTCTGGGGGCTGCAGCGAGAACACCATGCAGGCCCAGCTGTGCCAAGCACATACGCTGTATCACGGCATGGCTCCTCTCCCAGCACAGGGTAAGCCTTGGGTTTGGCCCACCCCAAACAGCCTACCCTCACCCTGGAAGGTCTGCTGGCCCGTTAGAGGCTTGTCTCCTGGGTCCACCCCCCTGTTGTCACCAGTCTGGCTTTCCATGCTGAGGGAAAGCAAGACAGTGGGCTACCCTTGGCTGGTGGTAAGGATATCGTGGGGAGCTGGGACAGCCTGGTATCCCTCAGTCTTCAGTATGCACTCCCCCACCCACCCCAGGGCCTCCAGCCGTGTGCCAGCTGCATCCCAGAGCTCAGGCTGCTATGACAGTGACAGTCTGGAGCTACCCCGGCCAGAGGAAGGGCCTTTGGAGGACAGTGGCCCTGGGGGCTTGGGTTCACGGGCCCAGGCTACCAACGGTGGTTCAGAGCGGTCCCAGCCCCCTCGTAGTTCAGGTCTACGAAGACAGGCCATCCAGAACTGGCAGCGCCGACCGCGCCGTCATAGCACGGAGGGGGAGGAAGGTGACGTCTCAGATGTGGGCTCCCGAACTACTGAGTCAGAGGCTGAAGGACCCTCTGATGTCCCACGCCCTGGACCTGCTGTGGCTGGACCCTTGAACAGCTGCCGGCTCTCGGGTAAGTCCTGGGGGTAGACAGCCCAGCTTCTCGTAGGAGACACAGGGTGGAGGTGGTGACCCTCTGCTCCTACGCCTCGCTTCCTCTTGCTTACCTAGCAAGTGTCCTTCAAGCTTATGTGACAAGGCAGCAAGGAACAAGGGTTTATGTGATGGGGAAGGCCTGCAGTGACCTAAAGACGCCCTGTTTAAGGAGTCTGTGTACATGGTAGGCTCCATCACGGGTAGGGAGAGGAGCTGAGCATTTACTCTAGGCTCTCAAGCACCTGGCATGGAGCAGGGGTTTGAGGGAGTAGCTCTGTACTTAGGTGGATGGGTTAGGGGGTTAGAGTCAGGGTGACTCTTAAATAGAAAGTTTGGGGCTTTGGGGTGGAGGTGCGTGTGTGTGTGTGTGTGTGTGTGTGTGTGTGTGTGTGTGTGTGCGTGTGTGTGTGTGTGTGTGTGTTTCAGTTAGTGCAGTGCTTGTCTAGATCCATGCGGCCCTGGCTTTAGGTGATGCACACCTGTAATCCTAGTATTTGGGCAGTAAATGCAGGAGAATCTGCAATTCAAGGCCATCCTGGGCTTGAGTTCAAGGCCAGGATAGAACTTGTGAGACAACTTCGTTTTCCAATTAGTAAAATTTGGGGTACTGCAAAGAAAGGGGATGCAGAGGCGCTGCTGTCTTCCCAGGGAGTCAGTCCTCAGGGGGTGGGAGGCCTCATACTCACCCCTGCTGCTCCTCACCCACAACCCTAACTGGTCTTTTATGCTCCTCCTTTTGGCCCTGGTGTTCTCCAGCCCGCCCTGAAGGAGGCAGCGGGCGAGGCCGACGGATGGAGAGAGGCAGCCCCTCACGCTCCAATGAGGTCATCAGCCCAGAAATCCTCAAGATGCGTGCTGCCCTCTTCTGTATCTTCACCTACCTGGATACCCGGACACTGCTACATGCTGCAGAGGTCTGCCGGGACTGGCGCTTTGTGGCGCGCCATCCCGCTGTCTGGACGAGAGTGCTGCTCGAGAACGCTCGAGTCTGTTCCAAGGTGCCTGCCCCTGCCCTCCTGGGAGCCCTACTTTGCTCAGCAGAACTGGCCCAAGACTAGGTTTTGTAACCCTTACAGCCCTGGTTCCCTAGGATGCTCTCATGGTGCCTCCTCCTCAGGGCTAACCCATCACCAGCCAGTCAAGTTCAGACCTCTGCTCATATCACTTGGTCTTTCTCAGTTCCTGGCGATGTTGGCTCAGTGGTGCACCCAGGCTCACTCATTAACATTACAGAACCTGAAGCCCCGGCAGCGGGGAAAGAAGGAAAGCAAGGAGGAGTATGCCCGCAGCACCCGGTAAGGCCTGCAGTCGGTGGGTCGGTGGGTGGGTAGCCGGAGAGCTCAGCGGGGGTAAAATGACCACCAGCAATTCCCTGACCTTGGTCATCCCCAGGGGCTGCCTTGAAGCAGGGCTGGAGTCCCTGCTGAAGGCCGCTGGTGGGAACCTGCTGATCCTGCGGATCTCCCACTGCCCCAACATCCTCACTGACCGGTCACTCTGGCTGGCCAGCTGCTACTGCCGCGCCCTGCAGGCTGTCACCTACAGGTGGGTCCTCTCTTGCAGAAGCACAGCTCACCCCTTGTGTGCCTCAGGCTGGCTCCAAAGATCCTTAGGTACCACGTGGTCTTGCCTCTTAGTAGGACCAGTGGCTACTTGAGCTTCGACTTTTCCACAGGAGTGCCACGGACCCCGTCGGCCATGAGGTGATCTGGGCCCTGGGTGCAGGCTGCAGAGACATTGTCTCCCTCCAGGTGGCTCCACTTCACCCCTGGTAAGCCTAGGCCAGGGGGTGGGTAAGGAGAGAACAGCAGTGGGCCCGCCTGGTCTGGGGCTGAGGACCGAGCTGGTTTGCTGTTGCTAATTAGGAGCTGTGACAGAGAACCTGGAGTCTCCTCTGGCTCGCTGGCAGTGCCACTTAAAAATTCATTGCATATTTTGGCGAGGGACTTGGGTATGTGCCTTTCCACCATGTGGGTCTCTGAGATTAAATTTATGTCATTAGACTTGGTGGTAAGTGCCTTTACCCACTGAGCATTCCTAACAGCCTGGCATTGCCACTCAGCCCTGTGATTCACAGCGTTGATGATGAGAGCTGTCACTACTGGCTCAGTGGTATCCTGTCCACAGAGACTGAGGTCCGTGATACACGTTCAGTCAGCACTGCCCTGACATAGTATAGGCAGGTCAGGGAAGTCAGTAACAACAAAGAAGCTGGGGAGGACATCATACGCCCGTCGTCTGAGCTACTCCAGAGCTCAGATCGTGAGTTCGAGACCTCTGTGAGCAACTTCTTGAGATTCCATCTCAAGTCAAGAATAAGTCTGTTGTCGTCGGAGAGCCCAGGGTGTGAATCGTCCCTTGCTCTCCTTGGAACTTCCTCACGTTAACCAGGCCTGTGTGCTGCCCCTTACCCTCCCAGTGTTCTCCCCAACGTGCCAGCTCCTCTACACTGTCACTGTTGGAGTCTGTCACTGTGGTCCCTGCTTGGCTCCCAGTGTCCCCCATCCCGAGCCTTGATAGCACCTCTTCTGTAGTGATTTCTGCTTCAAGCTCCTCTGCAAGGCTTGGTTCTCGAGGCAGAGTCTCCGCTGTCATTTCTGTGTCCTTGCTGCCGTGGGTGGGTCAGAGGACGGAGATACTGATGCCTGAGTGGATGTTGAGGGATGAGTAGTAGTAAGGATGCCTGGAGTGCGTAGGGCAGGCAAGCCGACAATGATAGGGGAAGGCAAGTGGGACAGTGCCATGAAGGCCTTGGTAAAAGATGGCAGAGCTACGGGTTGCGTGGCACACACACCTCTCCTTACTTCAACGCTTGGGGAGCAGAGGGAGGCGGCTCTCTGAGTTCGAGGCCAGCCTAGTCTACATAGTGAGTGCAATATCAACCAGAGCTACACAGAAAAACCCTGTCTCGGGGTCGGGGGGTAGAAACAGACCCTGTCCAGGGTTGGGGGTTGGGGGAGGTGTAGACCTGTGTATCTTATCTAGAAAGTGTGATGTGGCTATTTGGAAGATTGTCAGTTTTAAGAAAGGTCTTGAGCCAGACACGGTGGTACACACCCGTCATCTCAGCTCAGGGTCCCTCAGCTTCACGAGTTTGAAGTCACCCAGGCTGGGCTGCATGAGCTACTTCTTAAAACAAAATCTAAACAACAGTAAAAATCTAATAAATTTATCAAAAACAGAGCTCTGTGACCTCAGCACTCGAAGCAGGAGGATTGCTGCTAGTTCAAGGCTAGGTGGCAGTGGCAGATACAGGTCTGATGCTAAGTCTGTTGGCGAACCCAGGGTGTGAATCGTCCCGTGCTCTTGAGGGTGGAGCTCTGTGTCTTCATTGTCACCCTGCATTCCGCAGCCTGGCTCCTCTTCACTGTAACACACACTTGATAAGAACTTGGTGCCAATGAGGATTTGGTCACCAGGTACAGGGTGAGTGGAGACCAGGGTGGGCTCTGAAATCTGAAGGTGCCAGATGTAGCAAGAAGGGAGAGGACAGAGTCAGAGATGAGAGACTTTCTGACTCGAAAAGCTAGCTGTTGTTGGCAAGGCGCTTGCCTGAGGCATGAAAAGCATCCTCCTCTAGGCTGTCACACTTGGGAGTGCAATGCCTCCCTGACCACTTTCCACTCTCCATTCTTCAGCCAGCAGCCCACCCGGTTCAGCAACCGTTGCCTGCAGATGATTGGACGCTGTTGGCCCCACCTCCGGGCCCTGGGCGTAGGTGGTGCCGGCTGTGGGGTACAGGGCCTGGCATCACTTGGTGAGTCTTCCCTTGGGGTCAGAGTGTGTAGGTAAGAAGCGGGCAAGGGTGAGATACGCCTGTGAAATCTTACGAGCATTAGGGGCTGCAGTCTGGGTGACGGCAAAACTGGGTGCTGGGCAGGGGGATGGGGGGGGCAGGGAGTTTGTCACCAGGCCTATCTTCTTCCTCTCCTAGCAAGAAACTGTATGCGGCTGCAGGTCCTGGAACTGGACCACGTGTCAGAGATTACCCAGGAGGTGGCGGCTGAGGTCTGCCGGGAAGGCCTGAAAGGACTGGAGATGCTGGTGCTCACAGCCACCCCTGTCACCCCTAAGGCCCTGCTACATTTTAACAGTGAGCAATGGGGGTTTGGGGTTGCAGGGCATGGCTACAGCCTATCCTCTGACAGTTTGCAGCACTGAGTGAGCTCTTCCCGGGGGGATGCAGACAGAGATACCTGCTTCTCCCAGAAGGGGCATCTGTGCTGTACTAAGTAGTGCTTCCAGAGTCCAGCTTGCTGAACTGTGGTGTTGACTGGGTTTACCTACAGAACAGGGGTGAGGATTGCTTACAGTGTGGCTCACCCCAAAGCAGCCATTCCAGCAAAAAGTCTCGGCACAGATGACAGCCTCCTCATAGCTGTATGGGCGGAGTTCTCTTCTTACTCTGGTACCTCCAAAGACCACATGTAGCTGGAGCAAAATTGCCCACACCTAGGGGAGGCAGGGGGCAGGGACTGGGTGATAGCCTAGGTGAGGGTCTCTGACCTGGTGACCCTGAAGATTCTCCAATTCAGAAAAATCAACAAGACCAATCTTGGGGGTGGGGGGGGTCTCTTGGGATAATCCTAGCTTCTCCAATGAGATGGTGATGGTTGTTACAGAGTCTTGTACAAGCAGGCAGTGTAACTATTTCCTATTGCTCTAACCAGTGCAGGAGCAGAGTTTTTGCCTGGGCTTGTTTAGTGCCTCTGAAGTACTCCAGGCCTGGCAGCATTCAGTGTCAACTGTTGAGTTGCATAGGGTGTCTGTTGTCCTGTCCCCAAGAGCTGTGTGTATGGTGCCACTAAGTTTGTCTGTGAGCCTCCCACTGAGGTAGAGACAGACAGGCAGAGAGCAGCAAGAGATAGTACTCTTCTACACACGATTCTGCTTCCTGAATTCTGCAGTCTCATCTTTCAGCGTTTTAGGCGGTAGATTAAAATACATGTGGGTCCTCAGGGACATTTCTTGGAGGTAAGGACTTCGCTATGGCCCTTTCTGCTGCTTACGCCATTCCAGCTGCTCCGTCGCGTCTCTGCCTTCACTGTGGACCACCACTCGGAACCCAGTGGTCTCTGGGAGGTTGCCACGGTTTTCCCCCAGTACTGGAGCTCAATCCAGCTGCTTTAAGTGCTATGTTCCCAGTCTCCACCCCACCCCCACCCCATCCCCACCTTTATGAGACAGGGTTTTTCTGTTTACCCCTGATTATGCTGGGACTTAGATCAGGCTGGCCTGAGACCCGTCTGCCTCTGCCTCCTCTCCCCATACAGGGAGGAAAGGCCATGCCCCACCATGCCTGAGCCTTTTGCATTTTTACTTTGAGACAGTCTTAACTAAGCTGTCCCTGTAGGCCTTGACTTCTTGAGTAGCTGAGGTGACAGCCGTGGGCCATCACACCTGTTTCCTTAACCTTATTACCTCCTGGACCTTCCTGTTACCTTCGGCTCATGTCTACCTAAATGGCCACCCAGAGCTCACTACCCAGTCCCCCAAATCATGTTGTCCAGGCCCCTCCCAGCTCCTGACCTCATTCTGCCTCTCCCTGACATCATGGCTGCTAGTTATTGAAACCTTTGCTTCATAGTCTGATTGCTTCCCACTCAACACTCAGCCTCAGTTCAACAGCTCTGCCCCTCAGGTCATTTCCAAGTGCCCAGGCCATGGCACAGCTGTCCCCTCTGCCGGGAAGTTGCTAGGGCAGTGAGCAGCTTGCTGTCACACACTTGTCCTCTCAGGATATCTTTACCTGTCTTAAGACGTTTCTTTATGAGCTGCAGCCAGCACAGGCCTGGTCCTCTTGTTCCTGTACTGGCACAGGTGTGCTTCTCAGTGGGGCTCTGGTTTCATACATGAGAGGAAAAGATGCAGTGCACTCACTGCCCTTGCCAAGCACTATCTCCCCTACTTGCTTCCCAGGCATCTGCCGGAACCTCAAATCCATTGTGGTGCAGATTGGGATTGCAGATTACTTCAAAGAGCCCAGCAGTCCCGAGGCCCAGAAGCTGTTTGCGGATATGGTGACAAAACTCCAGGTGAGACGTGGCTTTTAAGGCCACATAAGACCCCCTTGACTGAGGCTGGTGAGGGTGGTAGTAGTTTACCTTCCCAACCTAAGGAGAGCTAATTTAGGGCCCTTTCCTACAGGCCCTGAGACGGAGGCCTGGCTTCTCGAAGATTCTGCACATCAAGGTAGAAGGTGGCTGCTAACCCGGGTGAGGGGCGGCAGGGCACCTGCCAGCCCCACACCAAGTGCTCTTTGGACCTCTGGAGGGGCCCTGGCTTGGACTAGACCTTTGGAGGCTTAATGTTTCCCCAGGTTCCAGACAGTGGTTGAATATCCTGTCCAGTTGGGACAGCAGAGTGACAGGTGACCCAGAGCACTGCCTGCCCAGGACAGGGGCTGAAAAGAAGCTGCCCTGAGACACCTCCCCCCTCACATTCCCAGCTGAAACAGCCTCTGGCACAGCCAGCAAGGAGCTGAGCCGACACACCAGCAGCTGGCTGTCACTGCTCAGAGGATCTGCAGGAGCCACCCAGCGGCTCCTCAGCTGCTCAGGCAGGTCTCCTTCCTGAGGCCATCTCCTGGTCAGGAGCCTGTCAAGCCACAGGCCAGGAGGGGCTTAAGGCAGCTCAGACATGACAAGGAGGTCTCTTCTCCCCTTTCCCTGACCAAGCCCTCTGTAAGGCACTCCCTTTGGACAGAGAGACTTTCTTCCAGGTCCACATTCTCCTGTGATAATCCAGGCAAGTCTAGGAATCCCAAGTACAAGGTTAGCTGAAGTTGGGGCAGGGCCGTAGGGATGAATTTCAAAAGGTTAAAAAAAAAAGGTCAAGAACACACCAGGACGAGACCTGCACCTCCCAAGCAGGCAGAGGACTGGCCAGTTGGAGGAGGCTACTCTTAAGATAGACTTCTTGTCATCACACTCCAGAGCTAAGCTCAAAGTAGTCTATACCGCTCCTTGCTGAGGGATCAGAGAGCTGGGGTCGCACCAAAGCCCTACAGTGAGAAGGGACCCAGGCATTTTGGCAGGATTCCCAAGCCTTTCAGGCCCCTAGGCCATTGGGAGGGGAGACTCTGGGTTACCTGCTGTGCTGGAGTTTGGGGGAGGGGGAGTGACTTTACCTAACAGCTTGAGCAGGCTTTGGCAAAGAGCCAGATCCTGGTGCCAAGGCAGAGGCATCATTTCCACAGCCCGTCTTCCTGAGTCTTTACAGTCCTGGGCTGAAACTATAGTAGGAGAATACTTGTGGTATGGTGTCGCTGGCCCTTGCATCATACCCAGGAAGTCTGGTCACCAAACCCCATAGACTGAGCATCCCCTAACTGAATTCCTCTGCTCGGAACTTGCAGTGGCCAAGGCCACAGGTCTTGGCCACCCTCATTTGGGCAGATCTTTCAAATGCCTGGTTTGTCATCCACATCTTAGGGTTTTCTTTGCTCCTTTATAAGGTGGGATCCTCTTGCCAGTTTTCTCCAGCTGTGCACAACCTGGACTGGGCACAAACCCATCTGTAGGTTGTTGCCAAACAAGTCCCTTCCATTGCTGCACAGCCTCCAGCTGGATGCTCCCTGACCCTATAGCTCTGTCCCAGTTTGTCATCATCGCTGAGCTGTGTGGCTTGTTCTGTACCTGCTCCTTACAGACTGAAATGCCAAGGCTGTCATGCTGGATACTCCACGCCTCGTCCTGCATGAAACCTTGGCTGTGTGGTATCTATGCCCCTACCTCTCACAGCTGCCTCCGGTTGCTCCCACCTCCCCAGCCTTGTCCCCAGGAGTCACAGGCAACAGCACAACTTTCCTCCTTCAGTGGCCCAGAAGGGGGGTGGAGGTGCGCTTGGGCCCCAGCTGCCTTTAGTAGGTCAGGTGTTTGCCAGCTGCATCCATGTAGCTCCTGCTTCCTGTGACTCTCAAGACTGAGGTGCTGCCCTTTCTGTCTCTTGGATAAAGCACAAAGTAATGTTGTTGGCCAAGCCTGCCCCCAGGGGTTCCGATTCACAACCCCAGGATTTGGACATCTCCCAGGGTAGGGGAGGCACTAGAATGCCTGCTGTTGGGGGAAGTAGATCAGGGTGCACAGCCATCAGGGCAAGAAGCTAGCCCCGGGCATTCTGATCCACGGAGAGGGAATCCTACCCCTAAGAGGTCCCACCCGTGTTCTTGTTCTGAGTAAAGGTGAGTAAAGTGTAAGTTTTAACCTAAGCCTTTACTAACCTAAGTGACAGGTCACTGTGTCCTGCCTGGCTGAGTCTTGGGCATCTAAGTCTTCGGGCATGCCGAGAGCCAGCAGCTCTGACACCAAGTTGTGGGCCCTTTGCCTTCTCCGAAGGGGACCATCCCTGCTTCTGGGTGCTGTGCTCATTTCCAACTTTAGCAGTCACAGACCCTGTTGGGCATGGGGTGAGCACCTGGCTTCCTTAGAAGCACCCCAGCCTTTCATCAGCCACTCAAAGTCCCCTGCATCTCATATTTACTGAGGTACAGGAAACTCGAGTGGGCATGCCCTGCTCCAGAAAGCAGCTCTGGGTCAGCGGAGAAGGCTCACAGAGGGCAGCCACTTGCTATTTCTCACACTCCCATCCCCTGCCAAACAGCCTGGCACATCTAAGTTGTGGCATGGTTTGGCTTGAGTACTTAATGCTTATGCAGGCTGCTTTCCCCCCCAGTTATGGCAAAAATGTATGCGCCCTGCCCAGACACCCAGCTTTCCACCCCTGGAGAGAGTACCCTAAAATTAGGCTTTTCTTTTTTTAAACCCCATTGACAACTGAGGCTAAGTCAGCCTCAGGAATTGCATCAGAAACTTACCAGGCCTTCTTCCCAAGGCCTGCTTTGCTCTGTCACCAGCCCTGATCTTGAATCCAGAACACAGGCAATAAGCTGTCAACCCCAGTGTGTAAGGCACAATGTTGAAGGAAAATTTCCCAGAGTTGACAGCTGGTGCCAAAGACAGTTCCCGGTGAACTTGGAGAGGTGAGACCTCAGTGGGACATGGTCCAGTGCCCGGTGGAGTTAAGAACTAATGGGGTCTACCCTAGTCACCAGCCTGAGGACCTGACAGTTTTCTGCCCTTGGTGGCCATGCTTTTTCATCCAGCCTTGGCTCAGGCCAGCATCTCTCTGTATATATTACTGTGTATATTCACTCCTGGACAAGTGAGCTCAGCTGTAGTCCTTGCCCGAGGACAAGGCTTAAGGGTGGGTGAAGAGCAGACCATTAGGCTTTCCTTAACTTTTTGGGACCTTAGTCCTAAGACTGCCCGACAATCAAGCAGGCACCCCACCAGGAGGCCAGCTCTGGGCCTCTGTGGTTATTACAGCCCTGGGGAGGCTTGACCTGGAATTCCCAAGGCTTTACTCAGCCCTGGCAGGGATCTCAGGCAGGGACCTGAGGTGGCTCAAGAGGGCACAGCTAGCCCTTAGGCCCTGACTCCCTGCACAGCCAGGCTGCAACCTGCCCTCATGCACACTAGGCAGAGGGGTGGACAGGAACTTTTGATTTTAGTTTTGTTTCTAAAGTGGTGCCTGTACCTCCAGCCCCCAGGGGGCCCTCCCTGGCCCCACTTATCTGCCCCACCCAGGCATTGCCATTCCAGCACTTTGCTCCATGTCACCCAGATGCCCTTTGCAGAATGTATCTGAGCATATGTATTTAAAAGGACTCATGGGCATCAGAATTTATGATTCTGTATCCAATAAAAGATGGTGAACTGAAAAGATGGTGTGCGGCCCAAGGAAATCTGTGGCATGTAGCTGAATTTGTGAGACACCAAACCTGACCCTTTGCTTCTGAAATCTAACATAGCTCAGGCTGGTTTCAAAGTCAATACGGAAGACCCCTTCAGCTTCTGCTCTAGCTGTCTGGTGCTAGGGAGTACATGTGTGTATCATACAGTCTGAGGGTGGGGATTGAGCTCAGGATTTTGCCCATGCTGGGTGAGCACCCTACAGACATCCTCAGGCCTCCTTACAGCTCTTCTGCAACTAAGGACACGGAGATAGGAGGAAGGCAGACCTGTTTAATTACTCACGTACTGGGTGTCTGGGTTAAACTGCTGTACCAGTAGTCCTCTAGAGCCAGAGGATTCCAGTTAGTTACAAATCCTATCCTGCCTCAAGGCCATCTAACCATGAGTGCAGGGCTCCTGAGGTTCTCTATCACTTCACAGAAGTTCCTTCAGTTATTCAGAATGACCCCTCCAACTCTTAATAACTCTATCTTGGGGCAGCCAGAAGGGAGGAGCTATAAATCCTGCCAGTCTTCTGTGCTGACAGCTAACTGCCCCTGGTCAGAAGAAAGCAGGAGCTGGGATGGTGGCTTATTCAGGAGATAAAGCAGGTCAAGGCCAGCTTGGGCAATTTAGTGAAACCCGAAGAGCACAAAGACTGATGAACGCAAAGTAAATATAGGGCTGAAATGTAGTTAAGTGGCAAGTGGCTGCCTAGCAGACCTCTGAGGCCCTGGCTTCAATCCACAGAATCAGTTTAAACAAAAAGGGATGCTCAGGATGACTGAACAAGACAATAGCTGTTTTCTTACAAGGCCCAGAAAGATTGAGAAGTTTAAAATACTGCAAGAGGAACACACCTGAACTCCAAGGACGTGAAGTGTGGCAAAGCAGACAGAATGCACTCCGAGTATGTTCACAATACTGCCGTGTGCAGTGCCTGAAGACTGATACTGCCACTACTCAGCCACTTCTCACAGGCACTGCACTGAGGCTTTTAGACAAGGGCCATAGCAGAACAAGCAGCAGGCCAACACAGTTCTTTATTTCTATTTCCAAGTACACATAACTCAAATTCTAAGGCAGGAAGATGTTTATGGAAAAAAAAAAAAAAAAAACAACTCTGACCAAGTAACCTTAATTTTTATTTAAATAACCTCCAGTGAGAGCACAGTTAAGACTAACCATTTTCTCACCCCCAATACACCTCACAAGGAGGTATACGGACTGCCTCTCAATGGAAGCGGCCCTGGCCTCTGCCCCGGCCAGCTGCTGGAGCTGGAGCATCCACAGTGGAGCGGGGGTTCTTGATGGTCTCATCCACAGACACAATCAGGCACGCAGCCTCAGAAGCTGCTGTCAGAGCATTGATGCGCACCATGGCTGGCTCCCACACAAATGCCTGGAAGTTGTCAGCAATGTCCTCGTTGTTGATGTCCACCCCATACCACATGCCCCCCTGAAAGAGAGGAGAGGTATCAAGGCACATTTCTTCTCGAACCTCCAAAGGACTCCAGGAACCTGACTTAACAGCACTTTCTCAAGGCAAACAGCACAGGACATGCAGTGCACCTCCCCTACTTGACCTCCTTCCACTGGGCATGCTGACCACAAGTACCCAGGCCCTGCCAGGAAGCTGCTGTCTCCAGGCCTGGCACTATGGCAGGAGGCAGTTGCCCATTGTACCTGTAGTGACTACTTCTGGTAGGCACAGCACATACCTAATAGCCTGCCTCACCCACCCAATCCCTGAATCCCAGAGAGCATAACTACCTGTGCGTGTCGAGCCCGCAGTTTGTTGAGGATGTTTGTGGCATCAAAGCCAGCGTTGTCACACAGCTGTCGTGGAATAATCTCCAGGGCCTTGGCATATGCCCCAATCAACAGCTGCTGTTTCCCTGGAATGGTCCTTGAGTAATCCCGCAGGTATTTGGAAAGCTCCATCTCAATGGCTCCACCACCAGCCACCACAGAGTCGTTCTACAGAAACCAAACATCTCAATGCTGTGGCCCAGCCCAAGGCTACAAAGCAAATCTTCCAGCCCAGAAAATTGAATATTGACTTTTCTGTCCCCTTTCTCAAGCCCCAGGAACCTAGACACCGTGATCATCAAGCACATCCCAGCTTCAACCCTAGGTGTTTTAAGGTCACTGTCAAGGTGGGCCATAGCTTGGGGGTGGTGACTTCAGGAGGACAACTAAATAGATCAGCCCAGTTTGTTTCCTATGTGAGGCTGAAGTCTTTTAATGATTTTGAGGGCAAATGAAGACCTACTCTCTAGTTTACAGGAGAAATCAAAGGCCAACATGCCACCAAGGAAAGGCAGGTTAGATGAAATCCAATCTTATCAGCTCCAGGATTAGGTGATGGTAAAGGTAAGACTGTCATCCCAGTACCTTGATGGCCCTCCTCACAATCATGATGGCATCATGTAGGGACCTCTCTGTCTCCTCCATAAACTGCTCAGCACCACCACGGAGAATGATCGTACATGTCTTGGCCTTAGGGCAGCCAGTGAAGAAATTGTACCTATGTCCAGGAAACAATGGTGCTCACATGAATTGCCGCCATCCTGCCAGCTGATCGCCCTGCCAAGCCTTCCCAAGAGAGAGAAGTTCTTATTCACTTAGGCTGTTGATTCTAACTTTGAAAGGTAGTTTTTCAGGCAGGTCTGTGTGTATCACTAGAGCATCAAAGCTTGTAGAATCAGAGCCAAGACCAGAACTTTTCCCCTTCTGTAATTATCCCCCACATCCCAACAATAGTACCTTGAAAAATGAACAGTACAAGCTATATGCCACCCAAAACACGGCCAAAGAAGGGTTTGGGAAGATCCAAGCAGTTCATGGGAACTGAAACCATGAGCTCACCTCTCTCCTCCAATTTGGGTCTCTTCAAACACCTGGCAGCGGCCCAGCACATCCGGAATCAGAGCATTCACACTGGTCTGGATTGAGCCTCCACAAGCCTAAGGAGCAAGGAAAAGATCAATGAGGCCAATTGGCCTCTTGATGCCCACTCAATAAACCAGTTCCCAAGCTGAATCTGCTGCAGAACCTTGGAGTCCTCTGCATAGGATAGCCCACCTTCACCTTGACCTCTAGATAATTCCTACTACCCCTCAAAAAGATGACAATCAAAACAGAACACACAAAGGCCAAAGGAGACAGGGACCTGATGTCAGTGCTCTGGGTCCAGCAACTCTACTCAGTTCTTTAGACTACAGGCTCAAACCAAGAGGGCAAGCCCTGGCTGGAAGCCATACGCATTGAGTTTAACCTGCTGACCACAGTGCTAGTGGCTGTGCACCACCCACTTCCTGACTTGACTTGGTTGGGGAATTCAAAGGAGTTTCTATTACTGGGCATATGGACACTGGGTTGGAGCATTTCTTGACAGAGTTAACATAGGGACAACTTGCTAGTCTACATTACATCCATTACATCAGGGACAGAGGAAACAGTTCAGGACCATGATGGATAAGCAGCAGCCCGCCCATGAAGTTACCATCATCGTCCTCTTCAGATCCTCCTCAGGCACACGGCCAGCACAGAACATGTCCCTATCAGCAAAGTACTGGGTGGCCACATCCCCAATAGGGAGTTTAGACAAGATGACTTTGGCTCCAGACTGATGAATCTTCTCTAACTTGTCATAGAGAATGTTCCACTCGGCATCAACAATTGCCTGGTAATCCTGGAGACCCCACCCCCAAAGATGAGGGTGGTTAGAATGGAGGTGGATATATGACAGGCTAACCCAACCCTCCTCCCTCTAAGGAAAACACACCAATTTATCACAACATAGGAAGTAAAGGTACTCTCAAGAAAGGAGCTTTGCCACAATTTGTGGTACTGCTGAGGTGTGGAGACTAGTTTAACCTCTTCTGAAAGCTGTGCCTAGGATTTCCCAATAAAGACCTCTCCTATCACAAAAGCCATTCTGGGCTGGGAGACACTGCTACCTAGAGGCAGCCTTGGGAACCACAATCCTTGAGACTAAAGTCTAAAACAGAGAAGACCTGTCTGACCAAGGAAAGCCACAAGTTAGTATAAGCTTGTCATCCCAGACACTCAGGACTGAGATAGGAAAATCACAGACTTAAGGCCAGCCTGAGCAACTTAAGATGTCATCCCAAAATAAACATTTTAAAAAGGCCTAGCAAGCACACACCTTTATTCTCAGCATTCAGGAGGCAGAGGCAGGCAGATCTCTGTGAGGCTAGCATAGCAAGTTCCAGGAAAGACAGAGCTACATAGTGAGACCCTGTCTCAAGAGGGAGGGGGCACCTTGTCTCAGAAAAACAAGTTAAAAAGGGGTCAGGGACTGGGGGTATAGCTCAGTGGCAGAGCCCTACCAGATGTCTGTGAGTTTTAGGTTCAATTTCCATTACCAAGGAGAAAAGAAAAATGAAACAAAAATTCAGGTGTTGTAGGGTCCACCCCCACGAGGCAAGAGCAGTCACTCAGTAACTTTTCACATTCAAATTACCCCAGGTGGAAGTCATTTAAGGAGAACAAAGAGAAAAGCAAGTGTCCACAGGAACCTGAGAAACAGAGCTTAGCCACTTAGAGACCCATCCCTCACCAGAAAGCAACCCCCTCCCCACCCCTGCAGGGGAGCCTACCTCCACTGTGTGGACCCTGATTTCAGCATTATCTTTCTCTGCTTTCAGTTCAAGCTCAACATTTAAGAGGGCAATCTTGGGGTTCTTATACTTCTTGGGCTGCATTTCAAACCCAGCATAAGAGAATGTCTTCTTGAACGCAACACCAGCCACCAGTCGAGACTCCTGGTTAAAGCAGACAGATCAATGGTTTGGTTACAGCCAGAAATCCATCAGTCTATGAACCCAAAAGAATGAACCTCACTTGGCATTCCTGTGATAGTCTTATCATCACCATCACAAATTCATCTTTCTTTTGCTAAGTGACACAGAATACATTTTACTTGTCCCTTTATAGTGATATCATTCAATTTGTAGAGATGTGCATGGTACAGGGTATCTGGGCTGTCCCCTACAGCTGGCCTCTGAAGTAGCAGACAGAGGGCAACTACCTACAAAGCAGTGCCAACAAAGGAACAGGTGGGCAGGAGAAAGTCAGACACAGTAGAAGAGAGAGGTAGTCCAAAGAAGTGGAAATAAAAGAGTAGGTGTGTACATGCACACATTGTTGTCTTGTAGACTCAGGGAATGAAAAATTCTTTGAATTGCTGGAACACAAAATAGAGGGCAGGGACCAGAGAGTGACAGTACAGAAGAAAAAGGGGGGAAGGTACCAGTGGCCAGTGTAGAAGGATCTTCTGGGCCCTGAAAGCTTTGGTCTAGGTGTTCGAGATGCACCGAGTCATCTCTCAGCTCTCTATACATGAACCTAAAGCTGAGCAATCTGCTAGGTCGCTGGCCAGGAGGCTCTGGGGATCTTCTGTATGGGTGTCGGAATACTAAGATTCCTATGCCTGCATGCACTGAGCCATCTCATCTCATCAGTCTCTCTAAGTATTTTTCAAAGGGTCAAACACAATGGTAAAAGCCTGTAAACCCAGCATTCAAGAAGCAGAGACTGGAAAATCATTACGTCTGAGGCCAGTTTGAAATAGGAGCAAGACAAAACTAGAGTTTTTCATGAATTTAATGAAATGCTGAGCACTCTGGGGAAAATTCAAGTTTGCCAGTTAAAACTATTAGTTCTAAGGCCTGGGCACCCTGCATCGTTAGAGCACCTGTGTGGCACATGTACAATCTCGTTCACTCTCCTCCACCCAGAAGACAGGAGTTTTCCTATACAAATGGCTCCCACTATAAGAAGTCTTAAGAGTACAGCAGGCCAGCAATGAAAACTAATGTCACAGAATGTTTCTAGATAGTTGTTAAAGGTGAATCACAGCTATGCCATCCAATACAGCAGGCACCAACCACGTTATTTAAATAAGAGAAATTTCAATTTAAACTTCGGTTTGTTGCATTAGCTGTTATTTTCAGTGCTTACACATGGAAAGGCTTTTGTCCCAGACAGCATAGGATGTACTGGACATTATCAAGGGAATACAAATGCTCACATGGACCAATTGCTTCAATAGTGCTATATGCACAAAACCGTAGCACAGAATACCAGCATGCATTAGAAACAACCCCTGGCATTAAAATTACACACACGCACGCTCGCACTGTGTATGCAAATTTTAGGTTACACTATGTAGCCTGTTAACAGTGGCTACATAAGGGATAGAAGTGGTTATGTGACAATTAACTCTAAGCTCTCTTTACAGTCTGAACTATATATTATGTATCCAAACGAAATCAATAGTTTGACAGTACCCCTTGGAGAGTGAACCGCCAAATAGCTCCACAATACATCTTTGGGGAACTCACAAGTAACTTATTTCAACTAATCCTTCTATAGACCCTGACTCTGGCATAAAGAAACAAGACTCTGAATTGGCATGGGTCCACTTTCCCATCCTGATGATAAGCAAACAGGTCCAAAGAACACAGGCAGCATGGGCAGAGTGGTCCCACCTACTTTCCTGCCTTAGCTGCATTCTCCCTTTACCCATACGTACTGTGAACCCTGCTCCCACATGAAGCTGTCTGTTGTCTAGGGAGAGCATAACAGGCTCACCTCCAGGGCTCCACCCTGCACCTTCTTGATGCCAATCATTTTAAGCTGCAGCAACTCGTCAAGCATCATTACAGCATCAACCACCATCTTAGCAAAGAAGACCTTCTGCTGGGAGATCAGCTTGGAGCTCAGGGCAGTCATCGCACACTTCTCTAGCATCTTCCTCTGTTCTCTGCAACACAGGGAAGAATTGGCATTGAGCCTCTTACCTGATTGTAGTACAGTGTGGGAGTGGTGCACAGTAAGCAGACAATTCACACTTGACCCAAGCAGTATCAACCTGTCATTTAAATAAAATCTACACACATCACCCCATTATTCTTCCTTTAACCAAAATTTACCGCCCACCCCTCCACCTTTCACCTTCTCTATCATTAGCTTGTATCATCAGCGACAGAGAGCAGATAGTCATGTCCGCCCCATTCCGGTTCTTGACAACAGTTACACCCTCTTTCATGTCAGCACCAAGGGTCTGTGGATCCAAAGCCCCTGCCTGTACATCCAGAGTCGTAGCAGGCTTACTTGGCCACCACACCCCATTTGGCCTCAAGTATCAAGACTGACACAGCCCACTGGAAACTTACACTTTATCTTGCTTCTTCACAGTCACAGCTATCTCTTTGATTTTATTAACAGCCTGCGAAAAACACAAGGTGAATGAGGCTCACAGTAAACACAGAATGGTAAAGTTGATCCAACCACGGCTAAGAACCTAAGCCCTTCTCCTGGGCCTGTAGCTGCTTAAGAAAATGTAAAGGTCCACTGCTGGGGAAACTCTCAGGGTTCTGAAGAATCATCAGGCACTTCTAGAACTTGGCTCTGGACTGCCAAATAAGGACCCAGAGCAATGCTCTGGGGGGATGCAATGCACCCGGGGGATGGCTGGGAATGCCCACACACTGTGTCTTCTTCATTCCCCAGGAAAGGCATTATCCTCTGTAACAGAAACGTTCAGGTCCCTAGGTGTAGATCATGTGAGCTGACTGGTGTAGCCATACCAACTGGGTGGCTGTGCGGAAGGCTCTGATGATGATCTGAGGGTGTAAACCTTCCTCCACGTAGGGCTTCACCTGCTTCAGAAACTCCGCAGCCAGCAGGGTCACTGAGGTGGTGCCATCACCAACCTGGAAGAAGATGGCAAGAATACATACATGTTTTCTGGTACTCAGGGAGTGAAGCACTGAAAATCACTTTTAGGCAACCTACCAATTTAAAATGGACATTGTTTAATTGGTTGTAAAGCTCTTTCTTCAGAAACCCACAAATTTTTACAACAAATGGAAAGATGAAAGCACCCAGGGTAGCCTTGAGCACAAGATTAACTCTCCGGACAGCAAGCACATTCTCCAAAGGGTCCAGGGACAATCACTCTCAGGATACAAACTTAGGGTTACTGTGGCTTCAATGAAACACCATGACCAAAGAAACTTGGGGGTGGGGGGAGCCTTTAATTGGCTTATAATTCCACATCACAGTACATCATCAAAGGAAGTCAGGACAAGAACGTAAGCAGGGCAGGGACCTGGAAGGAGCTGATGCAGAAACCAGGAGTGCTGCTTATGGGCTTGTTCCCCATGACTTACTCAGCTTGCTTTCTTATAGAACCCGGGACATCAGCCCAGCGATGGCCCTACCCACATCAATCACTAAGAAAAGGCCCGCTTCAGCCTGATCTTATCGAGGCATTTTCTCAATTAAAGCTTCTCTCCAAAGACTCTAGTCTGTGTCAAGTGACATAAAACTAGTCATTGTATTTTATATAGTGTACAGAATTAGTTAAGAAACAGTTTCACGTTCATATAACTATGCAGTACCAAGAAGAAAGATTAATTTTAAAAAGCTGGGTGGTAGTTGTGCCCACCTTTGATCCCAGCACTTGGGAGGCAGGGGCAGGCAGAACTCTGTAAATACAAGGCCAGCCTTGTCTACATAGCCAACTTTAGGATAGCTGAACTACAGAAGGACTGGACCCTACCCCCCACCCTCTAAAAAATTTGTAACTATTTTTATGAGTATGGAACAAGTACAATTATAATTTTAGACCTAAAAAAAAAAAAAAAAAAAAAAAAAAAAAAAAAAACTTCAGTGAGAAGAAGAGAGAGGCAGCAAAGTAATAAGCACGTGTTCTGGCCTCCACAAGTTTCTGTGTCTGACTTTCTTACCTCAGCATCTTGGGATTTGGCAATATCCACTAAAGTCTTTGCTGCAGGATGGACAACATCAAGGAGTTTCAGAATTGTGGCCCCATCATTGGAAATTGTTGCTTTGCCTTAGAGAAAAAGACAGTAACATTTAAAGCCCCTCTTCCTTTCTTGAAGATTTATATATAAATACTCTGTTACTGTCGCTGTCTTCAGACACACCAGAAGAGGGCATCAGATCCCATTACAGATGGTTGTGAGCCACTATGTGCTTGCTGGGAATTGAACTCAGGACCTCTGGAAGAACAGCCAGTGCTCTTAACTGCTCAGCCATCTCTCCAGGCCCTCCCCTCTTTCTTAATTCTATTACTGGACCTGGACTCCATATATACTTTTTCCTCAGGATTAGGTTTTAAGTAACATGGGCTCTTGGCCTTCTTTTGAATACAGGTTAACTGAACACAGAGAAATGTTTTAAATAGCCAAGCATGGTGTTACACAACAGTAATCCTGGCACCCAGGAAGCTAAACAAGAACATCTTCAGTTTAAGGCTAGCCCAGGCTATACTATCTCAAGAGTAACCAGTTAAGATATTTGGAATACAGCTGATATCCTAGTATCTCTGACGGACACAGGTGCTAGAACTGACCTCAGTCACGTGAGAGAGCAGCAAGCTTTCCTAACATTGCGCATCTACCTCTCTCTAGCCCATCTGTTCTATTCATATCTCTGGGCCACTTCACTAGAAGGCAACAGACTCCTGAGCAGGTTCTCCCACAGATCCAATAGGGTTCTGCATTTAAGACCCGTACAAAGCCCTGAGGAACCATGAAGACTTACCTCGGCCATCCACAATAAGTTTGTCCATGCCACGGGGACCCAGGGTGGTTCTTACAGCCTCAGCAATCACTTGGCAGGCACTGATGTTACTCACAAGCTGAGGGATGCCTTGGGAGCTATCAGTACCCTCTTTCAACAGGATAACAGGTGTGGGCTGGAGAAGAGAGAGCAATTGACTGCTTTTAATTATCTGCTACTTGAGACTCAGGACAGTGGGTGGGGAAGATGCTCCCAATACCACCGTGGCTGAGTTATCCACACTCTTGAAGCGCATTCCCCTGCTACCCAGACTGATTCCCCCAACCGCGACAAATTCTGAGATGCTGCAGTAATGAAGCCTAAACAATACACCATTATTTCTCCCACCCTTTCAACTTCTGACAGTTTGTCTTGTGCTTCCCAACCAGGTTATAACACACAGCACAGAGTACACAGGCCCTGCTTTGCACTTCCACCCCCAATAAAACAGCCACTGGGTTGTTAGAGAAGCAGAGGGGAACTGGTATGGAAACCAAGACATTGTCTAGAAATGCCTAGGGAGGCAGCTTTACCAGAGACCTCAGATGCAACACCAAAAAAGCATGTCTGTCTTACCTTCCAAAGTGACATACTGACTCCATACAGCAATGCTGTCACCTCTCATACCCACTCCAAAATGCCTTCATGTGACTCCATCCTAGTGACACCACAGAAAAGTCTTTGTGTCTCTCAGGACTGACTTGGAAAAGACCTCACCCCTGCAGGGGTTTTCTCTGCACTGCCACTCTAGAAACTACCAGACAGTAGAAAGTTGCCTGCTGAAAGGCCTGCTTGGAGACTGCACTGGCTAGTCCTCTGTCAACCTAAAGCAAGCCAGGTCATCAAGGAAGAAGAACAGCAACTGAGAAAATGCCACCAAAGTGGCCTCTGGACACAAATGAGAGAGTTTCTTGATTAATGACTGATGTTGGAGGGCCCAGCCCACTGGGGATGGTACCAGGTGATCCTGCATTGTTTAAGAAAGGAGACTGAGGGGGCTGGAGAGATAGCTCAGTGGTTAAGAACACTGGCTGCTCTTCCAGGTCAAGGGTTCAGGTCTCAGCACCCACATGGGGGCTTCACAACTATCTGTTTATCTCTATGGGATCTAATCCCCTCTTTTGATGCAAAGACAGACATGTATATAATCAGTAAACCATTAAAAAAAGGGGGGGGTGCTGAATGAGGTTGTGGTGTTACAAGCCTTTAATCCCAATACTCAAGAGGCAGAGACATGTGGTCTACAGATTGAGTTCCAGAACAGAGAAACCCCCAAGAACAAAAACAAACAAACAAACAAACAAACAAGGAAGGAAGGAAGGAAGGAAGGAAGGAAGGAAGGAAGGAAAGAAGGAAAGAAGGTAGGTAGGCAAGGCAGTCGGGAGTCTTCCTCTACGCTGTTTCAGTTCCCGTAATGTACACTGCCCACCCTTCTTGGTGGACTCTAAGCAGGAAGAATAAACCCTGCTCTTTCCAAGTTGCTTTAGTCATGGAGGTGGTTTGAATGAGAGTGGCCCCCATGGGCTGACATGTTTGAATGCTTCCTCAGTTAGGGAAACTGTTTAGAAAGAGTTAGGACTTTAAGGTTTCAGAAGTTCACACTAAGCCCAGTGTCTGTACATCTGTCTCTGCCTGTTGCCTGTGGATCCAGATGTAGCTCTCAGCTACTTCCCCAGTACCATGCCTGCCTGCCTGCCATCCCTCACCATGATGAGAATGAACTAACCCTCTAACAAGCCCCCAATTATCTGTTTTCTTCTACAAGTTACCCTGGTCATTATGTCTTTTCACAGAAACAGAACATAACGAAGACAATCCCAGTGTTTAATCATAGTAACAGAAACTTAACCAGGATAGATAGGTTATCTTTCCTCCAGTGTTCAGGAACTAGCAGACAGCAGCTAGCAAACCAGAGCTCCCTATATATGTAAACCGAGCCTTCAGGGATGAATGGTCAGCTTCTCAGTATTGGACTATCTCTGCAGGACAATTGTAGATGCTAACTGCATATTACAGCACTCCACACTAGCAAGAGCAAAACCTCTCAGCAGAGCTGCAAATGGGCACTAAGATCGCAGCACCAATAAGGAAAGCCAAGGAATCATGACAGCGTCACAAAAGATTATGCCTTTGTACATAGGCAGCAGACACCCCAGGGGCCTAGAAGTTTCCAGGCAAAAGATTACATGTTTATCAACTGGCTCAGGGTAGTGCCTAAGATGGGAAACTGAAGCAAAAGAAAAGAGGGAGCACTGGTTAGAAAAATATCCCACAGAAGATGGTGGGCAGCATGGTGGACTTGAGTAAGCAACATAGTGAACAATAATATCGAGGAGTGCATACACTTTCTATCATGAGCTATGGAAAGTTACTGTACTAAAACATGCTCAGACTGAGTGCTCCAAGTCCGCTACAGTCATTGTCATGAGGCAGTGGTAGCTGCCTTTGCTTAGAATTATACAGAACAGACCCTGCTCCAGTTGCAAGTCCCCAATACATCTACGGTCAGTCAACTTACTCTACCTCCCTTGATGCCTATACTAATTTGTTGCACACTGCAGCCTGAGACCCCACTGTCAGAGAGTTAGGGGCTTAGAGAGAGCTGCCCACATTTCTGCAATCATGTAGATTGCCTGCTGGATGTGTCTTTGTGTGAGCAGTATGTGGTCTGGACACAGTACTAAGGCTTTTGAAGTGGGAAGGAAGGGCAGGGGCAGAAACTTGGGAGCTTTCACTGTACAGAGGACTCACTTTTCATGGCACCCCATTTCCTGTATGGAAACATGGATCTCTAAGTACCTTGCTAAGTGCAGACTGCCTTTGCTTTTCTTTCTCTTGTTGTTGAATCCTTCTGTGGGTCTGTTATGCCTCCTTTTAACCCTAGTGGATGTTAGAGCTGGAAATGACCTTGGTGAGTCTCTGCTCCCAGCTTTCTTTTTTAAAGGCTAGGCTAGATCTACAGAACTGGACTACATTTTTCTTTTTGGTGAAATAAATGACCTTTCATCTTAAAATAAAAATGTGTAATTGTTGAGGAAACATAGAATACTATTCAACTTTTTGTTAGATTATTTCATAAACATTTTTTGAACCAACTGCTTATCTGTCAGGATTCTCTGGAGCAGCACATCTCACTGCATTGCATTCCAGACCCACTGATGCAGGGGCTGAACTTCAGAAATAGTACAAGTGGATTTACACACACTCTAAAGCTTGAAAACACCATACAGGTCATACAGCAAAACCAAAAGGCCCACAACTGAATTTAGGCTGGTAAATAGTGTACATTCACCAGAACTCAGACAAGGTATGAGCATGGTTTCAGCACAATTACTGACAGTAATAAGGGATCCAGTACGGCACAGTTGTGGGCAAAAAGACATTAACTACTTGTAGTTGGGGAGACAGCTCAGCAATTAAAAGCACTGGCTGCTCTTCTCAGAGACTAGGGTTTGAATCCCAGTACCCAGCTCACAACCACCTGTAACTCCTCCAGGCTCCGTAGGTACCCAAATACACAATGATGCAGACCCACAGGCAGATAAACATCTAATACAACTGAAATAAAACGTAAACAAGACGCTAGCAGTCCAATGAGATAAACATTAAAACACACTTAGTACCACACATACCATATCCTAACTTGGTTAGAGAACCATTGTCCTTTACTGAGTGAAAAATTACCAGGGTGCTAGCCTCAAATTGTACACAGAAGTCACAGTATCTAAAAGGTATAAGCCAATAAAGACCTATTTGTTTTTTCAAAGAAAAATGACCAGTTGTAGGCAAACAGGCTTCCAAATCAAAGAAATATTAAAAGTCTGTATCAAGAGTGAAATGTAAAAATAGATTTGAAGCTGGAGAAAACAACTCAGCAATAAACAGGGCTTCCTGCTCTCCCTGAGGACAAAGTCTGGTTCGGAATACTGCAACTATCTGTAAAACTCTATCTCTAAGATTGAATTCACTGCCTTTTCTGGCCTCCACACATGTCCACACACTAAAAAGCTAAAGAGACAAAAGGTTTGCATATGTTGAAGAGCATGCTTCAGTGTACTAAGACAGCTTATATATAAAAGGAGAATTGAAAAAAGATTAGGCTGTAAGGTCTTGGAGACTATTAGCAAAGACAAAGAGGAAGACAAGGAAGGGGGTATATATATGCTTCCTAGGTCCAGTTAAGAACACTAGACAATCCCCATTCTATACGTTATTACTTGTTACAGCAAATTTACCATAAAATAAAACAAAACTAGCATACAAGGAAAGAATGCTGGTCAGGAAACTCCCCTACATCCTGGCCAGGCATGAACTGAAGAGTAAACACTTTCCTTTTCCCAGAGTATCCATGGTCTCGGGACAAGAAATGGCTTCTCTATACTCTCAGTATTCTTGGGGGCACTATAGAAGACCTGATGATTGGTTCCATCTAGAAGGAACATGCTTCCCCAATGGTTCCATAGCCTCATGGTCCTTCTGAATCATTCCTTAGGACGGTCAAGAGCAGTGGTTCTCAACCTATGTGTTATATCAAATGACCTCTTCACGGGTTTTGCTTAACTAAGACCATCATTACAACTCTCAACAATGGAAAATTACAGTTATGAAGTAATAATGAAATAATTTTATGGTTGGGGGTCACCACAACACAGGGAACTATATTAAAGGGTTGAGCATTAGCAAGGTTGGGAACCATTGGTCTGGAGGTGGAGGCAGGAGGACTGCTGTGATTTCAAGGCTAGCCACAGGGGGAAAGGCGGACAACAGTACAGTAAGCCAGGCTATAGTAAACAAGGCAGGTCCCTTCTGCCACTCTCTGGTGACAGTACTGCCTACTGCCCACCATCCCTTATTTTCCATCTCACTCTTCTTGTCCCTTCACTACAAGGGACCCATAAAAGGCTCTAGTGCTTCATCTTAATCTTCCTTTCAATTCTCCTTAGAGTTGCTTATTAAGGGACTAGAAGAACATCTTACAAGAAAGAACACTGGCTGCTCTTCTGACTTCCACTCATCCACACAGATGTGGTTCACATGTGTAACTCTAGTTCCAGAAATCTGACACCTTGTGGCCTCCATGGGCATTACATGTACACAGTAACCAGGCATTCATGTAGTCCAACACTCACATACACTAAATAAAATAAAAGCCAAATCATTTGTTAAACAATTAGTCAGAGGAGGCCCTGAAAATGGCTCGGAGGTAGAGGTGCTGGATGCACAAGCCTAACCACCAGAACACATAAAAAGGCAGTTGTCGTGATATATACCTGTAATCTCAGCACTCCTACAGCAAGACGGGAGGAAACAAGAATCACCAGGAAGCTCACAGGCCTTGAGTATGCAGTACAGCACCAGAAACAAGAGCTCCTCCTGTTCTTCAACAAGGTTGAAGGTAAGAAACATCCCTGGACTACCATCTGACCTCCCTGAGGCCAGTGCGGTGGCATGCACAGGGCATACACTATAAGCAAGCAAGCAAGGCAAAGCAAGCTAGAGTGGAACACAGTAGTGCACGCCTGTAATTCTAGGTACCAAGAAAGCTGGAGAAGAATTATCTTAAGTTCAACATCACTCCAGATATCTTACTTAGTTTCATTCTGTCCCTGTGATAAAATACCCTGACCAGGAAAAGCAAAATAAAAACAAAAAATAAAAATGAGAAGAGCCCAGGGAGTGGCACTATTAGAAGGTGTGGCCTTGTTGGAGGAAGTGTGTCACTCCAGCTTAGAGACCCTCCTCCTAGCTGCCTGAGGATGCTCAGGCTGTTCCTGGCTTCCTTCAGGTAAAGATGTAGAACTCAGCTCCTCCTGCACCATGTCTGCCTGGATGCTGCCATGCTCCCGCCTTGATGATAATGGACTGAACCTGTAAGCCAGCCCCAATTAAATGTTGTCTTTTATGAAACTTACATTGGTCATGGTGTCTGTTCACAGCAATAAAACCCTAACTAAGACACTGAGGGAGCTAGTCACATCATCTGCAGCCAAGATCAGAGGAAAATGAAAGTATGCATGCTGTCCCCTCGCTAGTCCTCAGCTAGCTTTCTCCTCTCAGACAGTCCAGGCTCAGGAACTGTGTCACCCATAATGACTGGGTCTTCCCACAACAACTAAAGCAACCCAGTTAATTCCCACCAGGACCAACCTAATCTAGACAATCCCTCACTGGGACTTCCTTCCCAGGCCATTCTAGGTTGTATCGGGTTAATAAAACAATCCCCACAGTGGGCTGCATAGTGACTTCTAAACAAGCCTTGAGTTACAAAGAGCAAGCCTGCTCATAGCTAAGTAGTAGACGAAACAAGGCCTTAGATTCAATACCTAGTCCCTGGAAAAATAAAAACAAAGCCACCATTGACATTCTATAGAACAAGACCAGCACTCTATGAATGAATACATACAAAATAATGCTAAAAAGGGAAAGACATATCCTGCTATAGATGTACCAAAGCCAGAAAATCGGGATTTCAGGGGACTTAACTTTCCATTACAAAAGGCTTCTAGACCATCTAATTAATATCAGCCTGTTGATAGAATGGTGAAGATTTATATTTTAAGAAGGGATACTCAGAAGGCCATCAAGTCAACTGCACAGAACAAGAACCCTCAATTCAGGTTAAACCCAGATGTGGTGGTCTGGGGCCCTTTGATAAAAGGTTTGCCACTTCTTTGGCAAATGCTGGGCCGATGGTCACATCAGCAGCAATGATGAATATGTTACTGCGGTACATAAGAGTCTTGAATTTACTCCTCAGCGCTGGTCTTTGCCAACCAAATCAATTTCAAGAATAAGTAACTCTGAAAAGGACAGTGTTAGGGGTCAGGGAGCTTCTGTAGGGGTTCCTTCTGAGTAGGAGCTGTAATAGCAAAGCTTTAATTTGGTAGCAAAGAGAGCGCCTTACAGGTTATCAAGTTTGTCTGGAATCTATGGAGATAGGCAAAGGATTGACACTTTTTGCAAAATTAATTAATGAGTGCACTGATGCCAATTAGGAAGTTGACACCCTCACTAACAACTCGGGTTTATCGCAAGGAACAGGGAAATATTGGAGCTCTGTCAGGGATTAAGGGGTGATGAAGGAGGACAACCACAGGCCGACCTTTAAGAGACTCTTGCCTAAGGTACTCAGGTGGTGCTGTGTAGTTCAACTGCCCTTTTCCAGAACCGAGAGCGGCCTGTACACTTAGGAAAATTAAAAATGCCCCTTGCTGAACGACCGAGAGAATGAACAGGTTCCAAGAGGAATGAAGGACTCTGTCTTTGTGCACGTGGGGACGTAAGCGACCACAGTGCCAGGCAGGGCGTCACTCGGCCCAACCTAAAGATCCTCACGCTGCCTCCGTGCGCCCTAGAAGCTCGCGCCTTCACTTCCGCTCCTCCCAGAGCGATGTAACCCGGCCCTATGGTAGAGGTACATAGCTCAACACGCACTCGGTCCTGAAAACCCAAGCCTCCATTACGGGAAAGGGGCTGAATAACGGGCTAGTGGTCCCAAAGCATCATGAGACCCATGGTTTCCAGGCCCAGCGGCATCGCGAGCCTCATTCGGCTCTCGCCAACCACTGCAGCTCTGGGCTGAGGCCACCCCTAAGCAGGGGGTCGTGACGAGCCGCTGTACACCGTCCGCAAGGCAGACAAGGGCCCCAGGGTCGTGGATGGCAGCGGATGCGCGGGGAGCCACTCACCATCATCTTGGAAGCGGTTTCAGGTACCCGCAACTCGTCTGTTCTCCGCCTAGGGGCCGCCCACCCAAGCCCACAATGCTCCGCGCCGGAGAAGTCCCCAGAAGCTTCTGGCGAGACGTTAGCCCGGGAGAGGAAGAGAACGGACCACTTCCGCCACTCTATGGTTACCTAAGAGGTGGCCGGCTAGAAGAGTCGGAGGCCCAGGGACGCTCTAGGAACTCGAGTTAGCTTTGGCGGGGTCATCGAGTTTCGTTGTGCTTTTGGTCTGGGAGGGTGCAGTAAGGTCCCACCTTCAGCCCGCGTACCCAGGCACCATGGTAGACGTGCAATGAAATGTCAACACTGAACACCGGCTGTGAGAAGCACCTTAGGTGAGTGATCTCACTGCAACCACACGGCTCCGGGGCCTCGGAGCTCTGTGCGTTTCACAGGTAGCCTGGGAAGTTGAGAACAGTGTCCCGGGTCACAGGTGCGCAGCCCGCTCGGGCGCGGGAAACTTTATCGGAGCAGCTTCTAGCTCTGTGGCGCCTCTTGTCGGCTGAGGCGCCACCTTGCCGCGGCCAGCCTCTGACTGGAAGGAGATCCGTGGATCCCGCGCGTCCCCCGCAAGCCGCCCACCCCAGGATCGGGGAGGTGCGTCTAAAATGAGGAGTGCGGGGGCGGGGCTGC
Source organism: Rattus rattus (assembly GCF_011064425.1). Taxonomy (NCBI): domain Eukaryota; kingdom Metazoa; phylum Chordata; class Mammalia; order Rodentia; family Muridae; genus Rattus; species Rattus rattus. The sequence continues at coordinate 60,750,852 of NC_046159.1, forward strand.
GAACTGCAGTTGCTATTAAGAGTTTTGGCAAATCAGCTCCGGGTTCCACTTCTCCTGGCCAATAGGAAGTGGCCTAAGGCGCAGAGGCGGAAAGTGCGGCCACACGAACAGACGTGGAGGCCAATCAGCCGCCGGCCTCCGTTCCGCGCTCCAACCGGCGCGGAGAGCGGGCCTGAGGGAGGCCGTGGCAGCTGTCAGGCTAAAGTCCAGCGAGAGATCGCGGCGGGACGGCGGCGGCGGGACCGGCCCTGGAGATGAGCCGTGGTGCCGCGGGCTGGTGCTGTCTCGTGCTTTGGCTGCCCACGTGCGTCGCGGCCCACGGTGAGCGGCGACGGACGGGCGGGGCGGGCATCCAGCATGCACGCTGCTCGGGCCGGGGGCCACGGGTCACCTTGGGGACCCTGTGAGTTTGGGCCGTACAAATCCAGGGGCCAGGCGGCTATAGCGGGTAGATGCTGGTTCCTGGGTCTGTGAGTAGGCACAACCTGACAACCCTCCCTCCCCGTCGAAGCAAGATCCTTCAGATTTCCTCCCACTGAGGGCGATCCTGGTGACAGCTAGAGATCCAGAACAGAACGAGAGCGTTCATATAGGCAGGAACACACACATGGGCTCACACGTACAGGCACCCACTTACACAACTCGAACATAAATGTACACACCTACGCGTTAAGTGAACATATGCATATAACCGAAGCTTATTAGATAAGCACATCAAATGCCAGACAAGTGTGTGCTTGTGGAAAGGGTTGCCTATGTTAATCCAGAAGGCTTCCTGGGGGGTGCATCCATCTGATGAGGTGTACCTACACTCAGGACAAAAACTGCAAGTCCCCTTAGCTCTCTCTGAGCTGTGATTTGGAACATAGAAACAGCTATAGCCACGAACAGTTCTGGCCACAGCACACACAGTGATAGCATGGTAATTGGATTGACAACAGACCTGAACTTTCATCTATCAACATTCACTTGCCATTCTGGGTTTAAGGAATCCAGGGACTCAAACCCCAGGAAAACATTAAACTTCAATGCTGAGAAAAGTTCCTATATCCTAGCAAAGCTCTGGTTGTTGTGGTCGTTCTCTTGTTCAGGACAACAGAGCTCGGCAGAGTTCTTTGTTCAGTAGCCCTTACTGAGCAGCCACTGTGCCTTAGGCAGTAGGGAGGCATTGCCGTGTAAAGCCACATACTTAAAATCATTGCTCTAATGAAAGAATCAGATATGGAATGTTAGGGGTCCACCATAATTACAGGGGAAGTATTAGCTGGAAGAAAGTATATTTTGAATGGGTGTAGGAAGGGACAAGGCAGCATCTTTCTGAGAAATGACAGGTAAATGTTTAGGAAGACCCAAAAAGATGAAGACACTGGAAAGCCAGTACAACTTGAACATGAGAAAGAGGAGATAAGATTGGAGTGGGTGGGTATAGGAGTCAAGTCAGACAGGGCTTTCTACACCTCAGCCAACAGTTGTAGCATACACTTTAGTCAGTGAAGGGGACATTGCTCTTGCAGTGGGGTGGGTGGCAGGTGGACTTTAAGGAGCAAGAACAGGCAGAAAGCTGGAGAGACGCTCAGCAGTTAGGAATACTAGTTGTTCTTCCAGAGGGTCCAGCTCACAACTGTCTGTCCCTCCAGTTCTGGGGAGTTGATATCCTCTTCTAGACTCTGCATGTACCAGACACACACATTGTACATAAACATGCAAGCAGCCAAAGCATACATATACATAAAATAAAATTTAAATTAAAAATACAAAAAGAGGGGCTGGAGAGATGGCTCAGTGGTTAAGAACACTGATTGCTTTTCCAGAGGTCCTGAGTTCAATTGCCACAACCACATGGTTGCTCACAACCATCTGTAATGGGAACTGATGCCCTCTTCTGGTGTGTCTGAAGACAGCTATAGTGTCTTATATACGTAAAATAAATAAATTTAAAAAAAAAGATTGACTAATTTAAAAAAATTACAAAAAGAATGAAGGCAGATGAGAAGCTGAGGCAGGAGGATTGCTTGAGCCCAAAATGTTGAAAATTAGCCTGGGCCACATAGCAAAACCCCATCTGAAAAAGAAGACATGGAAACAAGACAAGTTAAGGTGGAACAGTGGGGACAAGAGATGACCGTGACTAATCTAGGAGATGTTAGTGAGACCAGAGCCAACTTCTAAGTTAGGGCTTCTTCAGAGAAGGGGTGAATGTTAACCCAAGAGCTCTGGGTCTTTGTGGCTCACTTACTGTGGCAGGAGCAGCAGCAAACACAAGTCTGCATCCAGTCTGCCCTCTCCTAAAGAAACCAGATCTCCAGCTGGGCACGGCCATGTTTGTGGGGGAGTCAGGAGGAAGGATTCAAGGCCCATCAAGGAAACAACTAGTACAAAGCCAGCCTGGGCAGTATGAGGCAGGCCATTTTAAAAAAGATCCCTGGGTACGACGGCACGCACCTTTAATTCCAGCACCAAGGGTGTGTGTGGGTGGGTGGGGTGGTATCAAAGACAAGTGGAATTCTGAGTCTGAAGCCAGTCAGGGCTATACAGTGAGACTCTGGTTTTTGGTTTTTTGTTTTTGTTTTTTTTTTTTAAGTTAAAATTAAAAATAAAGTCACGCTCCCTGAGGATCAAATCAGCTGATGCCACAGTCTGGACCCAGACCATAGCCCACCCAGTTGAAGACATAGAGAAAACCGTAATCCAAACCTGAATCCGCCTGCTCGAGAGGCCTTCACCTACACTCTTTTCCTTAGGCTTACGCATCCATGACTACTTGTACTTCCAAGTGCTGAGTCCTGGGGACATTCGGTACATCTTCACTGCCACGCCTGCCAAGGACTTTGGTGGCATATTTGTAAGTTCAAAGATGCTCAGATTTCTGACCTTCAGTCACCTCCCTGCCATCATTTAGCCATGGTGGCACCCATAAAAGTGGCATCATCTCACTTTTATGCTGGGACAGGGCAAGAAGTAGAATCCAGCCGTGCCCTCCAGGAGCTGCTGCATACTATACAAACCAGGGAGGGACTGCCTTTATTGGTGGAAACTACCTGAAAAACCAAGGGTGCCAGCGTCCTGTCAGTTCTATCTACTTCCCTCTGTCCCTGGGTTATAACCAATTGCCCTGTCACAGAAAGGCAGGTCAAGTAATCAGACTGGACTTTGTGAAAATCAGATTAAAGTGCTTAGGTGCTCAGCCTCAGAGAAACACTGCATTTTCTTCCTTTGCTCCTTATGAAGCACCAGTCAGATGGGATTGTTAGCCCATTCCAGAAAGTGTTTTCCTACGTTCTTATTTGCCCAAATGTCTGAACATTTTTCAGCACACACGGTATGAACAGATTCACCTCGTCCCTGCTGAACCTCCAGAGGCCTGCGGGGAACTCAGCAACGGCTTCTTCATCCAGGACCAGATCGCTCTGGTGGAAAGGGGGTAAGGAGTGGGCAGGCATGGGAAAGGCAGATTCCGCACAGCTCTTGGTACTTTGAAATGTTGACTTTAAGAATGGTCTGCTTTGGGGCTGGGGATTTAGCTCAGTGGTAGAGCGCTTGCCTAGGAAGCACAAGACCCTGGGTTCGATCCCCAGCTCCAAAAAAAAAAAAAAAAAAGAATGGTCTGCTTTCAGCTGTGTACTGAGTGACCCTCAGTAGTTTTTTATGGTCCTTCCATCCTCCCCGAGAGGATGTGAGGGAGGGCAGCTAGCACCTGCCTTTCCTTTGGTCTCATCACCTCTTCCAGGGGCTGCTCCTTCCTCTCTAAGACCAGGGTGGTACAGGAGCATGGTGGGCGGGCTGTGATCATCTCGGACAATGCCGTTGACAATGACAGCTTCTATGTGGAGATGATCCAGGATAGTACCCAACGCACAGCTGATATTCCTGCCCTCTTCCTGCTCGGCCGAGATGGGTGAGGACTCTGCTTCGGGCTGGCCACACTACACTGGGTATCGTGACTTGGTGGGGGTCAAACACCAGTGCCCTCTCACAGGCCCTGTCCTGAATATCTCAGTCAGAGGGCAAAAACGTTCTGAGGTTCTGGAACTCCCAGAATAACTGGGGCAGAGGGCCGTGTTAGGTGCTGAGAAAGTGACCGTCGCTACTGCTCTTCATGCCCTCCCAGCTACATGATCCGACGCTCTCTGGAACAGCATGGGCTACCATGGGCCATCATCTCTATCCCAGTCAATGTCACCAGCATTCCTACCTTTGAGCTGCTGCAACCTCCATGGACTTTCTGGTAAAAAAGCTGACCCCAGGTTCCAGCGACAAGTGACTCTCGGGAAGAGGAAACCCAAGATTCTGCTATATGGAGTTTGGAGATAGATACTGAGGACAAGATAGATACTGAGGAGCCAGGGAGAGGACAAGGAGGCCATACTCCTGACTGTCCCTTCCCTAGGGCCTACAAGGACATCTCATGCTTCAAGAGGCTTCTGGCTAGAATTTGGAAAAAGTGCTGAAGGCAGGTGGCCCTGACACATACCGCCTGTTTCAGCTTCCAGAAGCCAGGCCTTGTCACAGGGAGCCTTGTAGCTGTTGCTGAAGTGGCTTAAAGAAGTGGTCTTTGGGGACTAATAAATTAGCACCTACTTTCAGCAATAAAGCCAAATAAAGCTCATCAGATTTGTGCCTGTGTCCTAACTAAGAATGCATAGGTGCGGGAGGAGCTCATTTATTTAGTCCCATATTCTGCTGATTTTAGGGGAAGCTCAAATACAACCATGGCTTCTCAAGACCCATTAGGATGAGCACATCAGATGCCAGTTGTAGTCCAGCCCTCCGGAAGAAGACTCTTAGGGCCTAGAGTCAGAATTGAAACCAAACCTCTGAGACTCTTGTTCTGGCTTTAGGGACATTTACACCATCGTGGTGACAGTATGAGCACTGCTGAGGAAGTGGGAGCATTCTGCTGCCACCCAGTGGCCTAACTTGTGCCTTTGCATCCCCCTCCTTGACTACTGCAGGCCCAGAGTGGCCCACCCAGCCCACGCCCCACAAGGCACTGTTAGAGGCAGATCACCACTCACATTTTATTGAGACCAGAGGGAGAGGGGTGCTGGCTGTTGTGAAGGAGTGTGCCCAATAGGTAAGGGGACCAGTCAGGCATGCTCCATCTGGCTCTACCTTGAAAAGGGCCTGAGGCATAGGCACTGGTCCTCCCTGGAAGCTCCTAGCAGAGCCATGTGCGAGCCTCTCTGAACAAACGGGGAGTGGTTGCTGTAATTCCCACAGTGCCCACCCAAGAGTGAGATGGTCATCTGTGGCGAGGAGGCAACAAAGCCCTGGCTCCTCTTCAAGTGTCCTGCCCAGCCTGTCAGGTTTCTGGAAGACTGGTGCTCCTCTTTGGAGATCGTAAAGGACCCTTGCTGGACCACTGCAGCTGGTCTCAGGCAAGACTGGGCATCCTAAATTATGGAGCAGTCTGTCATCTGCCATATTGTTAGTCTGAGAAAGGATGGTGGTCTCCGTCCTGATAAAGACAGGCATCGTCAGGGGTTGGGGATTTAGCTCAGTGGTAGAGCGCTTGCCTAGGAAGCGCAAGGCCCTCGGTTCGGTCCCCAGCTCCGAAAAAAAGAACCAAAAAAAAAAAAAAAAAAAAGACAGGCATCGTCCACACATTATGGAGCTAGCCCCTTGCCTGAGCCTCAGAGGCAGAACACAGGCATAGCAATTCTGGAGTTTGGCCAACAGGTTAATCTCCACCTCCCCACTGTCCAGTGGGAACAGCCCAGCGCCCCTGGCAGAGTCTTTTGCAGTGTTGTTCTAAGGCCTACTCCCTTGTTCCTGCCTGTTGCTGGCAAGTGGCGGGCCATTACTTCAGCAGCAGCTGTGGTAAGTGAGCAGTAAGGAAGAGAGAGGTAAGGCTTCATATCACCTCTTTCTGGCAAGGAAACCAATCTGCTCTCAAGATTGGCCATTTTGTTGCCACCCTCAAATTAATAGCCTGTCAAGAGGCGCCAAGCCTCTGGTGGATGCATGAGTTGAGTATGGGCTGAGGGGCCCAGAGGAAGAACACTATGAGGCCTGAGACTTGATTCAGTCTCACAGCTACACTGGAGCATGGCAGGGGAGGCCAGTTCTGGAAGGCTTGGTGATGGCACAGGGCCAATGCAGCTCAGCAGCAGTGCTCAGGGCATGAGGTCTGGTGAGGGGGCTCAGGTCCAGCCTTTATCCTACCCTCCAGCAGAATGCTAGAAGGGAGAAAGCAGGCAGTGGGTGCAAGGGGGAGGGGATGGTCCTTCCATCCACATTTGTGGAGGACAGGCCCCCTTTCCAGCAGGGTCTGGGCAGGGCCCCTTCCAGGCAAGGTGACGTCAGACATCAGTCATCTCATCCCCTAGTTCTGCATCTTCTGGCTCTCCTTCCTCCTCATCTTCCTCTTCCTCCTCTTCTGAGGTCACGTTAGGGTCATCAGCCTCTGCCAGGCATTTGGGACAGGAACAGACAAACAAGTAGTTCTCCCTTCAAAGTAGAGGGGTGACAAGTCAGATAGTTGCTGGGGCAGAAGAGCTCAGAGCCCAACCATGTCCCCATTTGGCACCTGAGGATCTTGTGGCGGCTATGGCGGCTGCGCTCCCGCTGACAGCAGTCTAAGTAGCTGATACAGATTTCCTGTAGGGTAGAGGAGGATCTGATTGCCTCTGCCCTCCACCAGAAAGGAAGAGCTTCCCCAACAACTGCCTTGTTCTCTATTGTTGACCGCTGCTCCCTGCCGAGAGCTAGGCCTCCAATGTCTTTCAGCACTGGTCCATCCCATCCTCCAGCTGGCAAGCCTCCATCCAGGTCAAGACAAGGGATGGAGGTCGCTTCAGGCCCTGGGGAAAACCTGCTAGTAGCCAAGGTCTGTAGATGGGATCAGAGTTTAATCTTGGTTAACCTGTTAACTTGTGTAGGAGAAACTGTCAGGCTATGGTCACCAACCAGCACTGCCAATCCACACTAGCTCCTGTGGCCCAAGCCACTAAGAAATCAGAAAGGTAGCTGGGGTTAGGGACTGGGCACATAGCTCCACCTCAACCTGAGACTCTCTGAGGTAGCTTAATTGCTGGGAGGGGTTAGAGCACACTTATGGCCAAAAGGCTCAGGCCTGTGGTGACTCACCGCCAGCCCAACAAAGGGCTCCAGCTAGTTCCTGCTGCTTCGGAAGAAGAAGCTGCAAGCCCTCTGCCCACCCCTGCTGCCCAGCCCTCTCACCTCGCCTGGCTCAATATCCTCCAGGGCAGTGACGTGTAAAAGGAAGTTGTTTTCTGGGAAGGAGGTCTCCGCATTGGGGACACAGCTGTGGTTGCCTAGGTCACAATAGACAGGTAACAAGTAAAGAGTGTGTATAACCCAAGACCTTGCACATGCTAAGCAAGCATTCCATAACTGGTCTACACTCAGCCCCTAGTTTTGAATCTGGGTCTTGCTATGTACCTCAGGCTATCCTTAAACTTGTGACACTTGCCTCTGACTCCTAAGTGCATCACGATACCCACCATAAGAATCAGCTTTAAAACTGGTAATTCTACAGGCAGGTAGATGGCTCAGCAGGTAAGGGTGCTTACTTCAAGCCCGACAGCCTGAGTAATCCCTACAACTGACTCAGTAGAGAGAACTGACTCTGACCTCCACGTGCACACCACAGCCTATGTGTGTAAATAAATAAATGTTAAAAACAAAACAGCCACGCATGGTGACACTGGCCTTTAATCAGTACTCAGGAGGTGGTGCAAGGGGATCTACATAGCAAGTTTTAGGCCCTGCAGGGCTACATAGTGAGACCTTCTCTCAAAAAATACACACACATACATATACCAAACTAATATTCTCTTTTTTTTTTTTTTTTTTTTTTTTTTTTTTTTTCGAGCTGGGGACCGAACCCAGGGCCTTAGCGCTCTACCACTGAGCTAAATCCCCAACCCCCCAAACTAATATTCTCAAGCCAAGCATAGTTGTTCACACAAGTAATCTCTACTCCTTGAGCCTGATAAGATTTGCTATGAGTTTGAGTTCCAACTGGACCACACAGTGAGTTCCAGTCTAGTCAGGACTCAAGACCCTTGTCTCAAAACAAAACAAAACATGCTGGGCATGGTATAATAGTGTCAGCACTTAGGAAGGGGAGCCAGGGATCAGGAGTCCAAAAGTCATCCTTGGCTACACAGCAAGTTCAAGGTCAACCTGGACTACAGGAGATCCTGTTTCAAAACTATTTGTTTATTTACTTAGATGTGCATTGGTGTTTTGCCTGCATGTATGTTTGTGTGAAGGTGTCAGATCTTGGGAGTTATAGCCAGTTGTGAGCTGCCATGTGGGGAACCAAACCTAAGTCTTCTGGAAGAGAACCAATGCTCTCAACTACTGAGCCATCTCTCCAGCTCCTATGTCTCTTTAAAAAAAAAAAAAAAAAGGCCTTAATTCAACAGAGCTGTGGGTTATTTTTATTGTGGTTGAACACTGCAGGGAAGGGCAGGTCTGAGGCCCCATTTCCTTTCTCCCTACCCAGTGTTCTTTCCTGAAGACCACAGTGAGAGTACAGTGTGCCTTGTGTCACTATGGGTTGCACACACACCCCAGACTGACCATTGTTCTCATGTGTCCCATGACACTGAGGGAGGCATGGGCTCTGAGGACTCGCCTACAACAAACCATTTATTTCTGTCTGTGGACATGGATCTCTGACCACACAACCTGGGAGAAGTTAGTAGTGGGAAAAGCAGGAAGTGGAAGGCTGGGATCTAGAAAAGTCTTGATTGGAGGTGGCCTTGGCCTTCCCAGAAGGTGCTAAGGACTTCCAGCCCAACCCCCTCCCCCAAGATCCTACAAGCCTCAGGCTCTTAAGTGATTCCTGACCACACTCCATAGGGTAGTGGTGGTGCAATGCCTATGCTTCCCCCCTTTGCAAGAAGGAGGACTCTGTGCCTCCCCTGTAGGTGGATGTGGCCCACTGCAAACATCTATTAAACACAGGCAGGAGGCTGGGCATGAAGCCTGGGGTTTGACTCCTGGAAACACCACAAACAAGTGAATGAGTGAACCAGAAAGAAATAAAGAAAGAAAGAAAGAAAGAAAGGAAGGAAGGGAGGGAGGGAGGGAGGGAGGGAGGGGGAAGGGAGGAAGGAAGGAAGAAACTGATAAAGCGATAATTTCCAAGAAAATCTCCAAAGACAGACAGACCTAACCCCACTTCTAGACTTGCCCTGGTCAGCCTAGAAGGCGCAAACTGGGAAAGATGGCCTGGTAGGAAAGAAGCATGTAGGCCCATTCCTCCCCAGTCCAAGACTCACAGCAGCTTTGAAGCACGAAGAGGCCGGATCCCTCACAGTTAAGGAACTCTCCGGTTGCTGTAAGAAAGTAATGTGCAGATACACTAGAAAAGGAAATTAAACTTACGAGAATAGACATCAGCTCTGCTCTCCTGCCACTCCTCCAAATTAGATAGCTAGGCTCTACCATTTTACCTAAATTTGCTTCCCAAGAAGCCTTGTTCTTCGGTCTATACCACTACCTATTTATCTGGCACTCTCCCTTCCCCCACCATGGAGCCTCTGGATGGGTCTCAGGACCACTTCTCCCCTCCAAGTCCTGTGGACAGATCTGAGGCTTCCCATGGGCACATAGAGATTCCCTACCCCTTATAAGCTTAGAGCTCCCGGCAAGAACATGTCCACTATCTAACTAGGAAGGCTCCAAGGGTAGGGGAAGCCACAGTCCCATCTCACCAACCTGCCTCGATGTCCTTGTACAACTGGTCAATGAAGGTGTCTAGCTGTTCCCGTTCCTGAGGCTTCAGCTCCAGTGCATCACAGGCATGTACCCACTGACTGAGGGAACTAAGCAGCCATGGATGGAAACAACCCAGGTCACAGAGCTCTCCATGTCTAGGCACATTAAGCCCAGGCAGAAGAGTTTCCTCTGCCTCACTCCTCCCATCCAGGTAATGGCAACACCCAATCCCACCATCTTGAAGGAATCTGTGACTACCTTCCTCCATTAATCTTCTATCTGAACCCGGGGGATTACCTAATAGATCTAGAACATTCTCTCCTAACCTGGTTCCAATCCCTTGACCGTTGGTCCCAACAAGGGCAAAGAGAGACCGGAATCCATCTGGTGTGAACCACTGTAGGGAGAGAAAGGTGAGTCTAATGCTGCTTTTCCTAATCCGACCACACTGAGAGTTGTCCTCACTTCAACTCCAGGCCTAGAGCACCAGGAAGAAAGGTCTTGTGGGCCTTCCCACACTTACCTGACTGAGGGTCTCCTCATAAAGGGCCTCTATGAAGAGCCTACGCAGAAGTTCCAGCTGGCCCTGGTTTAGGGGAAACAGAGGGACACTGCAGCCCTGGATGGAAACTTCCCCTTAGCACCAGGTAAGTGGGAAAATCAGGTACTAGAAGGGAAAGGACCAACTGTGTGGCCTGGGCTTTCCCGGGGGACAGTACTTATCTCTAAGTCTGCAGGCTCCAAGTGAAGGTGCACACTCCAACCTAGCTGTTTCCAGTACTTACTCTAGCAAGGCTGAGGCAGTGTGGCTGAGAACACCTCTCCTCACCTCCCTTAGAGTGTCCCTGAGACTTGCTTGGCCTCTGACCAGCTTGGCTTCCCCCCTCTTTCTTCTAGATCCAGTACAGCAGCACTTACCCTGAGGGATACATCTTTCCCACAGCTTCATTCCTACCCTCTATATCCCTCCCTCGAGCATTCTCTACCTCCGGCAGCCTCCCCACTTGGGCAGTTCCAAAGGAAGGCTGAGGTCCTTAGTGTCTCATTCTGACCACATGAATTTCACATAACTCTGATCTGTGGACCCCCAGCCCTCCACTCTCCAGAAAACCTGATGTACCTGCTTCTGCCTTCCTCAGAGTCTTGCCTTCCCATGGAATGATGAGCACTGGGGTACTTCCAATTTTAGGTCTATCTTAGGTCACAAAGGTAAATGGCACTAGGAAGGCACATTCTCTGAAGGGACTTTTAGGACCAGGTTTTAACCCCCACTGTAGCCGAGAAGAGACCAAAGGTGGAGTTTGTCCTCTACAGGTAGCCATACACTCCAGGCTACTTGAGGGGTGGGGGGAAGGGGTCATGGGAGAAAACGAACCTTGAATTTGTCCCCCAGGAGTTTGTGGACAATTTCCTCCTCCTCATTGGCTGTCTTGCTGCAGAAATGGGAGAAGAGCCTGACCCAGTGGTCCTTGTCCTTGGCCTGCACAGCAAATATACGTGTCCATGTGGAACAGAGAGATTATGAGTCTCAAGTCCCTTCCCTCAGGATATGACCACCACCCAAGAGTTTGGGCCCAGGTCTCCTTCCCCACTCTGCTCACACATTTCCCAGCTGGGACAGGGCTTGCCAACTCAAAACACCCTGAAAACAGAAGGGCACGAGGAGAAGAGTAAAGACAGAGGGTCCACAAAACTGCTCACTCTGTGTGAGAGACACTATCCTGGGATAGTGACACCTATTGATCAAATTCAGGAAATGCTGCTACATAAGACAGAAATCTCACAGAAAACCAAGGCAGGCAAAACCAGGGCCATAGCCTGGTTTCTGGTTAGCATGCTCTGGAGGTTCTGCAGAGCAGGCAGCTGTCCTTCAGTTAACCCAGAAGCTAGAGCATCCAAGCAAGGTCAGGTAGCTGAGTGAGACCCAGGACTGACTAGGGCCAGCTTCTCTGCTCACCTGCTTCACTGTGGCTACCATCCGGGCCATCAACATTATACTCGCAGTCTCAGGAGGATAGTGAACACTCCTAGGGAAAGAGAAAAACATGTGACCTAGGAGTCCCCCCTCTAAGGGCAGAGCCAGGCAAGGCCAGTATGAAGGCTACAGGGACACTTCCTGCCTTCCATCAGTTATCAAAGGCTGGACTTAGGCAATCCCTTAGGGTCTGGTGGACTCTGGAGTGTGTAAAGTACTGACAATGGTAGGGTGGCTGTTTACATTCAAGGCTGAAACTGTGCCTTCTGTTTAAGCCTAACAAGAGAGAACACGACTTATGGATATAACTCACCAGAGCTCCCCACAGCTACTGAGCTGAGGCAGGAATGGAGGGAAGGGTAAGGAGAGGAAGACTTACCTCCATGCCTCCTGCAGCTTATTGAGGGGGTGCCGGGGGTCATCCTGGGATGGGCCTGGGCACAGGATCTGGTGGTACTGCTCTGCAGCTGCCAGCCGACATTCTGCACTGCAGTACGTCACCTGTTAGGTGGAGTGGAGGCTAGCACACAGGACCTGGGGCCCTCTCCTCATCTAACTGCATTCTTTCCATAACAGCCCTGGAGCAAGAGCTCAGTGAGGATAAATAGAGTGTTCTAGGAGCATGAACCTACCCTAAGCTTGTTATACTACATGAAGGGAAGAGAGCTTTTCAGCTGCCTACAAACTCCCAAGAAAAAAGCATGTCCCACCGTGATGGTTTGATAAGAATGGCCCTCACAGACTCATGTGTTTGAATGCTTGGCCATAGGGAGAGGCACTATTAGGAGGTGTGGCCTTGTTAGAAGAAGTGTGTCACTGTGGGGGTGGGCTTTGAGGTCATATATGCTCAAGCAACGCCCAGTGTGGGACAGTCTCCTGCTGCTTGTAGACCAAGATGTAGACCTCTCAGCTCCTCCAGTACCATGTCTGCCTACATACTACCATGCTTCCCGCCATGATAATGGACTAAATCTATCAAACTGTAATCCAGCGCCAATTAAATGTTTCGTTTAGAAGAGTTGTGTGGTCATGGTCCCTCTTCACAGCAATGGAGACCCAAAGGCCCACCATACCCATTCTGAACAATGGACACGGGCAGCAAAGCAGCCGAACTGTTACTGGGCCCTTTCACGATCACACACTACACTGTGAGCCCTGAGGACAGACTAGTTCAGTTCAGACCCTGGCTCACCAGTAAAGACTTAACTAAAGCCTCCTTGGCCTGCCTCCTTTCCTGTGCGTTCCCCAGGGGTGCTCACCTGGCAGCGGGGGCAGTTCTGGTGGAGGTCCTTGCGCACACTGCATAGCTCTGGGTGTGGTAGAACCTGGCCTGGTTTCCCAGTCAGCCTCTGGGCATTCTCCTCTGCCTTTTCCAGTGCCCGAAGACAGTGGTCACAGGCTGCAGGGAAGCAAGACACAGTAAGTCCCTCTTTTAAGAACTTCTAGCTACTGATCCCTGCTTCCCCTTCAGACTCAGTCTGTAGGGTTTCCTGCCTCAGACTGGTGCTGCTTTCTGTTTCTCTCTAGCTTAAGAAAAATATGAAAAAGCTGGCAAAGTTAAGGGCATCTCGCTCTGGCACCTAAATGTCTGCACTGAGCATGGGTTATGCACAACGTTTCAGTCGGGATGTCTAAGGTACACAGCCCTTCAGCATGATGTCCAAGAGAGCTGTTCCCAAGAAGCATTTTGGAGGCACCTCCCATCGCAGCTACACAGCCCCAAACACAAAGGTAGCCAGAGATGTGGTTCTCAGGTCCTATTCTCCAAGGAAAGACAGCATTTCCTTCCAACACCCAGAAGGTCGGCCAGGAGATGTGTGAGGCTCTGTTCCATGCACAAAATGGACATTTCAGGAGCTGCCTGAAGTAGGCAAGATGTACTCACCCCGGTACCGATAAAGTGCATTCCAGAGAAACTGTGAAGCTACTAGAGGTCTTTCGATGAAGATGGTCTCTCCCTTCCGAATCAGCTGGGTGGCAAACAGTCCCTTTCCCTAACAGGGCAAAGAACAGACAGGGTAAGACATTGCTCCAAACCTGCTGGAGCCTGGGCTACCTAAGACATTGTTTAAAAGAAAACAGGCTTGAAGGATGGGTCAGTAGTTAAGTGTGTTTGTTTTATAATCATGAGGACCAGAATTTGGATCCCAATACCCATATAATAATCCAGATGTCTCTACAAATGCCTGAAACCCCAGGTCCAAAGAGGGCAGAAACAGGAAGATCACTGGGGCCTGCTAGCTTTCAGTGAAGCCAAGCCATGAGCCCCAGATTCAGGAAGAGACCCTACCTCAGGGGAATAGGTGGAATGTAATGGAAGAGGAAACCCAATGCCCTCTACTAGCCTATGTTCACATACACAGGCATGCATATCTACATACACAGAGGGCACGCACGCTCGCACGCACACACACACACACACACACGCACGCTCGCACGCACACGATATAACTAAGAACAGGCTAAAGAGAATTTAGAATGTTTACTGCTCTTCTACAAGACACACTGTTTCTCAGCATTGACAACAGGCAGCTTACACACACTTCTTCTTTTTTTTTTTTTTTCTTTTCTTTTTTTTCAGAGCTGGGGACCGAACCCAGGGCCTTGCGCTTGCTTTGGCAAGCGCTCCTACCACTGGGCTAAATCCCAACCCCAGCTTACACACACTTCTAACTACATTTCTAGGTGACCCAAGGCCCCCAAACCACTGGCACCAAACCTATGTGGGACAAAGACAAATCTCCAAGAGCTCACGGGAGGCTGCCATCTGCTCCTCTCTCAGCCCACAATACCTGGCCAAGGAGGGAGCTACCTCCTCAGCCATCGGAACACCTGGACAATCTAGAATGGCCAGGGCAAAGCCACGGTTCCTAGTAATGCTGGGGCCTCCTACACCAGCAGCGGCTACTAGGATGGCACTATCCTCAATTCCCCATGAGACCTTGTGCGCTGTTCAGGGTTTCAGAGACATCCTATATCCCAACAAAAGCAGCCTAGTTTGGGGGAGAACTGACCTCTTTCTTGCAGTGTTCAAAGGATGCACAAAGCACTGAACTAGTCCTAGAACCAGCTCCCGACATCTCCTGGGAACCTCCTAGCCAACTGTTTCCCATTGGAGAAGTGGGTATTGAAATAATTCTGCCAGGCAGTTTCCAAGGTGTGGTAATATAGTGCAAGTGAGCACCCTCGTGAACTCTACCTCTTCACCACCCAGTGTTTAAAAGGCCCCCTTTTTCTTTTAAAGATTTATTATATATGAGTATATGCCCAGACCTGCTAAATCAGAATGTGCACCCCTGTGTGTGTGTGTGTGTGTGTGTGTGTGTGTGTGTGTGTGTGTGTGCGAGATGTGTATGCACGAGTGTGGGCGCTGTGGAGCAATCAGATGAAAACCTTTAGCAATCCGCTCTCTTTTTCCACTATGGGATCCAGGCAATAAGCTCAAGCTGTCAGGCTTGTATGGCAAGCATTTTTCCCTCATGAGCCATCTCACAGGACAGAAATTTGCATTTTAAGAAGATACCAGTGATCCCTTTGCACACTAAAGGTTAAGAAGCCTAGCCTGGGGCTGGAGAGATGGCTCAGTGGTTAAGAGCACTGACTGGGGGTTGGGGATTTAGCTCAGTGGTAGAGCACTTGCCTAGGAAGCACAAGGCCCTGGGTTCGGTCCCCAGCTCTGAAAAAAAGAACCAAGGAAAAAAAAAAAAAAGAGCACTGACTGTTTTTCCAGAGGTCCTGAGTTCAATTCCCAGCAAACACATGGTGGCTCACAACCATCTGTAATGGGATCCGATGCCCTCTTACAGTGTACTCATATACATGAAATAAATAAATAAATCTTAAAAAAAAAAAAAAAAGCCTAGCCTGAGCTAGGCAGTGGTGATTCTAGCACTAGGAAGGTAAAGGCAGGCAGATCTCTGAGTTCAAGGCCTGCCTAGGGTCTACAGAGCATAATCCAGGAAACTGTCTCAAAAATAAATAAATGCATACACAAATAAATCAATAACAATAACAATAAAACAGAACAAACCTAGCCTGGCAGACTGCACATCAAGAGCCTAGGCAGTTAATGGTTCTGCTGACACTGCTTTAGCAAATGCTTCCAAAAAAGAGCTGCCATCAGAGTGGCAGAGAAAATGCCCCATCACTGCTGTTACCACAGCAGCTTCCCGTTTCCCTTCAGCAGGGTGCAGATGGGCCTTTGCCACCTCAGCCTATACATAACCCAGAAAGCTTCTTTCCTTTCTGGACAGTGTCTCCCTACATAACCCAGTCTGTCTCTGAACTTACAATAGCTCTTCCTGGGCAGCGATAACAGGTGTGTGCCACTACCCAGCTCTAGAAGTGTGCGCCCAGGCTGACTTCAAATGTGTTTCGTCCTCTAGAATACAGAAGCAAGCAGACCTCTG
The DNA here is from genome assembly GCF_011064425.1 of Rattus rattus. Taxonomy (NCBI): domain Eukaryota; kingdom Metazoa; phylum Chordata; class Mammalia; order Rodentia; family Muridae; genus Rattus; species Rattus rattus. The sequence goes on from NC_046159.1 coordinate 60,766,932, forward strand.
AGGTTGAGGCTAAGTTCCAGGACAGCTCAGGCTACACAGAGAAACCCTGGGAGTGGAGGTGGGTGTGGGACAGGGAGGAGAACTATAGAGTTCCCCTCCCTTAGGTCCTGGAAGACCAAATGCAGAAAAGATTTAGGCACTAAAGTAGAGAGCCAGAGGAATGGTGGTTGGTGTCTGTAACTCCAGCATCTAGGGGGAAGGAAAGTCAGGAGTTCTAGCCCCCTCAGAAACAACATTCTACTCATTCCTCAGATATACGAAAGTATGAAAAATAAAGAAAATGTCCCCAATGCATAAGATCAAGAAGCATGCAAGGTTAGGCACTGTGGCTCATACCTGTTTTCTCAGAATCCAGGAAGCTAAGGCAAGAGGACTACCTTAAGTTCAAGGCTAACCCGAGCTACATAATGCAGTGGTTCTCAATCTTCCTAATGCTGTGAGCTTAATACAGTTCCTTACGTTGTAGGGACCCAGCTATAAAATTATTATTTTTTCTTTTCTTTTCTTTTTTTCAGAGCTGGGGACCGAACCCAGGGCCTTGCACTTGCTAGGCAAGCGCTCTACCACTGAGCTAAATCCCCAACCCCCATAAAATTATTTTTGTTGCTACTGCTTAACTGTAATTTTGCTACTGTTATATTGCAAAGTAAGTATCTGGGTTTTCCCATGGTCTTAGGTGACCCCTGTGAAAAGGTCATTCGACCCCTAAAAGGTCACAACCCACAGGTTGAGAACTGCTGATATAATGGCTTCTACATCAGGAGGATAAGAGAAGGGTGAGATCAAGGGAGGGAAGACAAACTTTAAGAGAGAATTATACAACTCTTAGCCCAGACAGTACAGTCAACAGTCTTTACAAGGCCAGCCGATAGCTCAGTGGGTGAAATGCTCTCTTCGTCAAGTCTGACAACCTGCGCTCCATCTTCAGATCTCACACTGAAAACAAGAGAACCAGCTACTGAGAATTATCTTCTGAGCTCTACATGTATGATGTGGCACATATGCATCCATGTCCAGAGACACACACATATCATACACACAAGTAAACAATACTTTAAAGTGCTTGAGGTTCCATTAAATAACTGTTTAGACAAATACAATTATCAAAATGATTTTAAAGGAAGCAAGCCCAAATTAGTGCACAGTGCTAGGCTTTAGCCGGTGTACAGCAGTATACCATTCCAATTGGCACCGACTAGACCTCGTTAGGTTTCATTCTCCACTGCTTGGTCCCTGGCATAACAGTTCACCGAGATCTAAAAGTCATTCCTACTAACATCCACAGAAGCAGAAGTTCCCCTCTATCATGCTTTAGGAGATAGTTCTCTAAAACATTCAAAGGATAAGGGATTCTCATTTCACTCTAAGCAGACATGAGTGTTCTATGGTAACCCCAGGAAGACAGCACAAAAGGAAAGAAAACTTACAAATCAATCACAACAGATGACTGCAGCTGCCAGAGCCCTCCATAAGCTGTGAGTCCACAGGAAGGTGGTTCTCCCCAGCAGAATAGTGGGGATAGGCAGAGGATGTGACCAGCTGGAGTTTGTTTTTGTTTTTTTTTTTTTAAAGATTTATTTATTTTATGTATATGAGTACACCGTAGCTGTCTTCAGACACACCAGAAGAGGGCATCTGATCCCATTACAGATGGTTGTGAGCCACCATGTGGTTGCTGGGAATTGAACTCAGGACCTCTGGAAGAGCAGTTAGTGCTCTTAACCACTGAGCCACCTCTCCAGCCCTGGAGTTTGTTTTTTAGACATGATTTTACTCTGTTCCCCAGGCTGGCCTGGAACTCACAAGAGTCCCCTTGCCTCTGAGTTGCTGGAATACAGGCCAGGGCCACAAAGCCTAGGCACTAGCTGGGGTCTTAAGAGAAGGCTAGGAAAGAACTGGGCAAGGAGACTGAAGGCTAGGAAAGAACTGGGCAAGGAGACTGGTGGAGTGAAAAAATGAGAAGTGGAGAAAGGAGGGGCCAAGTTAGGGGAGGATTACAAAAGGGTGATGTAAGATGAAAGGATTTCTGATCTGAGATACTTCAAACCGTGGGCCCCGAGAAGGACCTGCTCTGGGTGGTAATGGGGATGTGAGCAGCTAAGGACACTAAGGAAACAGGAAGCTGACTTCCCACCCACAGATGACAGGAGCACTCCCTCCCAACGCCTATGGAACACAAAGACAAGAGAACTTAGGATAGGAACCTAGGCAGGTACAGAGATGCAAATGATCTCAGAGCTAACATCTTGGGCCAAGGACATGCACAACATTATTATTGTTCAACATGACTTTTACCCCGAGGAATGCAAATGAAGACAAAACCATACCATTCTGCACATATCAACTGGCAAAGGCATAGAGGGAAAAACAGTGCTGGAGAGAAACAAAGTTTGTCTGCACTGAAATCCCAGCAGCAAGACCTTTGCTCTCAGGACAGACAAGATATGGAGCCATAAATAGGGCTGGAGAGATGGCTCAGTGGTTAAGAGCACTGACTGCTTTTCCAGAGGTCCTGAGTTCAAGTCCCAGCAACCACATGGTGGCTCAGAGCCATCTATAATGAGATCTGATGCCCTCTTCTGATGTGTCTGAAGACAGCTACAGTGTACTCATATATAATAAATCTTAAAAAAAAAAAAAAAAGCTATAAATAAGGATTTGGTTGAATGAAGTGTGCCCCCCACCCTAAAATACTATCGGCTAACTCTTTAACCAAGTAGAAATGGGATCACTGATACTAAAGATGTACTGAAAACATGTATTAAAAGAAACTGTGGGGGTGGGGAGGATGGGTGGGTGCGGTGTTTCAGTCACAAGGCCCGTAACCCAACACGAGGTGAGTTCAAGTCCAGCCTCGAGTACAATTTGGAGTGATTTTTATCTTTACTTATGTGCATTTTCTACTCTACAGGGAATAAAACACGATTAATAGAGCCAAGCATACTGGCACAAGTCTTTAATCTCAACACTAGTGAAGCAGGGCCAGCCTGGTTTACATAGTGAGTTCCAGGGCAGAGCTACATAATGCGACCCTGTCTCAAAACAAAAAACAAAAACAAAAAACACAACAGCAGCAACAAAAAGAACCATAACACAAATCATGAAATCATGTCATTCTCTTGCTTAAAATCCTTCAGGATGAGTGCTCGGTGTGTAGATTCTGGTCCATGTCTCCACCCATACCTTAGTCAGAAGGGTCGCTGGGGGCCCATGCTGCTTTATACCTCAGTTCCCTCGGCTAAGTACTCCCCACCCACTACCTCCAGAATAGTAGCTAAGCCCCAGCCTAGCCAAAGATGGTTTTAATCTGGCCCAGGATATCCCTCAACCCCAGGACCTCCCAGAGCCTCAACTCCACCCAGGACACCGGCAGCACGGCCACCCGTGAACCGGGTTACTCCAGGAAGAGTGCGCATGCAGGGTCCCAGGCTGGAATTTCCCCGCGCGATATTGCCACGAGCCTGGCCACGAGGACAGACCCTGCACCCCGGGCCCAAGCAGGAACCAGACCAGCGCCGAGGGGCCCGGACTCCAGAATGGCTCTCCGGGCGGGGTCCAACCCGGCCTCACCTTGGCGCTGCTCACAAAACGGACTTCCACGGAGCCCCGGGCACCGCCCGCCACGCCCACGCAGAAGGAGAACACGTCGCACATGGAGGCCGCCATCTTGGGCACGCCTCCGCCTTCTGACCCTTGACCCCTTCCTGGGATGCCCCGCCCACCCAGTCGCCAAGCGCTCACTTCCCCACCTTTCCCCGCCCCGGGACGTGGCAAGCAACACCGACCACTTGCTCTGCAGTAATTCAAGGCTTTTGGTGTCTTGGTTGCTTAATTGGGTGGAACCCGGGTGACTGTGTGCTTGGACTTCTGGTAGTCTGTGTCTGACTCGGTGTCCTATGTCGGAGTCCATGAATGACGGCTGATGGAGTAGCTCAGGGGAAACCCCTAGCCTTTCCCAGCTGTGTTCTTAAGTGTCCATAGTTGCTTCTTTTCATGCTGTCTGGTTTTTGAGACAGGTCTATGTATGCTAGGCTGGCCAAGAGTTTGCAGCCATCTTCCTGCTTAAGAAGCCCCTTACCATACCAACGCCGAACAAAGAAAGCCGTTTTTAGACCCGGAGAAGGCTGACTTAATTATTTTTGCTCTGACCCTCATCCTGAAAAGCAGTTTGGTTGCTGGGCTCATTCGGCTTAAAATTTTCCCCTCCCTCCAGTGGCAACGTTTCTCTTCTATGTTTGGGAGAGGTTTGCTTTGAACACATGAGGGCAGAACTTTGAGCCCCAACAAGGCTTAAAAAACGGCATGATGGGGGTTGGGGATTTTTAGCTCAGTGGTGGAGCGCTTGCCTAGCAAAAGCAAGGCCCTGGGTTCGGTCCCCAGCTCCGAAAAAAAAAGATAAAAAAAAAAATCAAACCAGCATGATGATTAAGCCTATAACCTCTGCATTCAGGAGAGGGCAGTGAGGACCAGAAGTCCAAAGTCATCCTCAACTACATAGTGATCATAAGGCTAGCCTAGAATATGTGAAACCTGCCTGACAGAGAAATGTAGGGGTGCATTTGCAGTTAACACTTGTTGCTCTAGCTGAGGACCCAGGTTTGGTTCCCAACACTTGTTTACAGCTATCTGTATGAAAGTCCAGTTCCAGGAGCTCTGATGCCCCCTCTTCCAACCTCCTCAGGCACCAGGCAGATACATAAATACATGAAGGCAAAACAATCATATGCATAAATTTAAACAAAAAATAGAAAGTTATTTCCTTTTTCTATAAATATTAGCTGGGTTGGAGCAGTACCTCAGAGAGTAGTTGGGGACTTTGACTTGGGAGAGTGGGTTATGGAATAGTCATAAGTGGACCTCACACATGAGGACCCCTTAAGTAGACACAGAAATGAATGTACATAAGGCTGGGAGAGGGCAGGTCTTACTGTTTCTGCAGCGGAGCCTGACTACCACACCTTTTGTTGTTCTGTGCCCCAGTTGACTATTCCTTGACAAGGAACCTGTGTCTGCTATGGTTTCATAGTGACTTTTGAGGATTAAATAACCTAGTAATTGCTTAATGTTTTCTTTTTTTTTTTTTTTTTTCCCGGAGCTGGGGACAGAACCCAGGGCCTTGCGCTTGCTAGGCAAATGATTTTTTTTTTGTCCTGTAGTTTTTTGTTTGGACAAGGTCTCCGTCTCCTCAGTCAGTCCCCCCCCCCCTGCCCATCTCTCTCGGTGGGGTGATGTTTGAGACAGGATTTCTCTGTGTATCCTCGGCTGTCCTGGAACTCACTCTGAAGACCAGGCTATCCTCAAACTCGATAGAGAGAAATTCCTGCGGGCCTAATGCCACCGCCCAGCTGAGACAAGCTCTCACTGTGTAGACCAGGCTGGATCTCTGGATCTACCTACCTCTGCCTCATAGGTTTTTTTTTTTTTTTTTTTTTTTTTTTTTTTGTTTGTTTTTTTTTTAAGTGAGACAATTGGGCCTGTGTTTGCCACACAAGCATGAGGACCTGAGTCTGATCCCCAATGCCCACGTAACAAGCTATCATCCTAGGGTTGAAGTGGTAGAGACAGGGTGACACTTTGGGCTCCCCAGCCAATTAGCCTAGCCAAATGGGCTAGCTCTATGTTCAACAGGAGAACCTGACTCGAAAAAAGAGGAGAGCAATTAAGGCACTGTGTGGACCTCTGGCCTCTGATGAACACGAATGGGTGTGCACACATACATACACAATGGACCAGTTGTTCCTGAAAGAGACAGCTGATTCCTTTGGTGAATAGGACTTCTGACCCTAGCATTCAGAAGGATTTCCCCAAGGATATGAACAATGAAATTTTCAGGGTCCCCACCTTTTGTTGTCTTTGTACATTTTTACATTTTTTAATTTTTTTTTAACCTGTGTGAATGTTTGCCTGCATGTGCCTGGTGTCTGCATAAGTCAGAAAAAGACTTTGGGTCATCTGAACCAGAGTTATGGAATGTTCTGAGCCACCACATAGGGACTAGGAATCAAACCAAGGTCCTCTGCAAGATCAACAAGTGCTTTTAACTGCTGAGCCATTTCTCCAGTTTTTATACGTATCTTTTTCTTCTTATAGTTATTCTGTGAGTGTGTCTGTGTGTGGGTGGGTGTGTGCACTGGGAGAGATGACTCTCTCTGTCCATCACGTAGATTCCAGGATCACATTCAGATCTTCAGTTTGGCAGCAAGAGTCTTTGCCTGTTGAGCCTTTTCCCAGCCCTTGACTTTGAGACAGCATCTGGCTTGTTTACTCTAAGGCTTGCCTCGAACTCACTATGGTAGCTCTGGCTCCATCCTTCTGCCTTAGCCTCCCTGATGCTAAGTCTACAGGTGTGTACTGCCTTGTCCAGCTCCAAAAGATGGCTTTCTTGAGGATTCCCTCAAACCTGCCTCTTAATGTCTACAAGTCCACTGGTTTGTTTGTTTTTGGGGTTTTTTTGTTTGTTTGTTTAGTTTTAGGGGGAGGGGTTTATTTTTTTTTTAAGTGTTTCATGGCGGGACTTCTCTGTTGACCAGGCTAGCCTCTGCCTCCATGGTGATGGAGTTGAAGCACCACCGTACCTGGCTAACATCCACTGTCTTGGATGCCAATACTTTCCAGGCTCATCTGCCACCACCCACCTTCCTTCTCTTTCCCCAGAAAACTGGGCCTTGAGAACGACCTAACTGGGGAAGACCAGCCCTTCCTTTCCCCCATCACCTCACCTCAGCCCAGGAACTCGGATGAGCTGTCTTCAGTACAGAAAGCAGCCCTTAACTGTTGGAAATGATTTCACAAGAATAAGCTCTCAGGAGGCTTCCTGGCAAGAAACTCAGCAGGCTCAGAGGGTCATTCAGGGAGGAAGAGCTGTATTGTCAATACTGGGTGAAAAATGACAAAATTAGGTCAAGATAAATTCAGGGGGAGGGAAGGGTAGGGGCTTCAGAGAAAAAGTAGCTTGTTGCTCCAAGGAACCAATCACCATAAACCTGAGTTCACTATAACATGAACTCCTATTGAAAGTGGTATCAGACAAGACAAGAAAACTTTGGGCAAAGTATGTTGGCTCTCACTCGTTACCTCAGCACTAGAGAGGCTGAGACAGGAGAATTTCCATGAGTTTGAAGCCAGTCTGTGACACATAATGAGAATGTGTGGGTGTTGGGGATTTAGCTCAGTGATAGAGCGCTTGCCTAGCAAGAGCAAGGCCCTCAGCTCCGAAACAAAAAGAACAACGACAACAAAAAAAAAAGAAAGAAAAGAAAAAAGCTGTAATCCCAGCATGTGTGGGAAGTAGAGGATCCTCAGATACAGGGGAGAGTGACAAGAGGAAAAGGAATAGGCTTGAAATGCAGGAAACTTTGAAGTGAGCTAAGAAATCTCCTTCCCTCCAGACTCTGGGGAGAGTCTTCCACACCCTGATGCTGACTCAAGGAGGCCCCTTCTCCATAGCCAGTCAGGAAAGAGCTGGTGACTCCATCCTCAGGGCAGAGCCTCCATCCCATAAACCTCACAAGCTGGTACTTGGTAAGGGCTTTACAGACCTTAACTCACCCTGGGAGAGAGGAGTTATCAATACACCTCTATCCACAAGAAGTAAAACCTGGCTAAGGACACAGATCAATCCATTGCTCTGCTTCCGGAGTTCCCATTTGATCAAGTACATTTGGTGTCCTTTGACCTTATGGAGGCTTTTCACTGAGATGTTGGGCAGGAGGACCAGCAGGTACCACAGGAAGGATAGCTCACATGGCATGATTAGACCTCTTGCTCGGTCCTTAACTGCCAACTCCTGCCTCAGTGTCTTCATTCCGGATGTTGCCCTCTGAGCTGTTGGAGGGCTCCTCCATGGCAGCGGGGGGAGGTGACTTCAGTTTTTGCTGCTTTTGATACTTCACCCTGCGATTCTGGAACCAGATCCTTACCTGTAATTGGAGGCAATGAACAGGCATTAGAATTTGGCCAGCAGGCCCCTTTACCCGTCACTGTCACTCCTCCCAAGTGCCATTCCTAAATTCTCAGTCACTGAGCATCCATCCCTGTCTGTACTTTTGTTGTTATTTTTCGATCCAGTCTCATATCACCCAGGCTAGCCTCAAACTCACTATGTAGTTCAAGATATTCTTGAACCCCTGGTCCCCCTGCCTCCACTGTACTGGGGTTTCAGGTGTGCCACTGTACCCATTTTATGTGGTACTGGAAACCGAATACAGGACTTCAAGCATTTGAGGCAATCATATACTGAGCTATGTCTCTAGCCCCCAGTGAGTACTTATGACTACAATATGCTGGTGCTATACTCGGGGATGGTGACAGTGATGGCCGTGAGCAGAGAGGCATGGCCCCTGTCCTCTACAGCTCACCATCCAGTGGGAGAAGGCCCAGTGTAAATAAGGAGATATAATAGATACAAGAGGAGTCACAAACAGTGGCATGGGTTGGGGGAGCTCTGGTGAGGTCCATCCTAGTAGCTGACTGGGTAGAGCAGGAGGACAGCCTATAGAAAGGCTTTCAGTTAACACCAAACTCAAGGTAAGGACCAGAAAGAGGGGTATGGCTGTAAGGGAGAAAGGGCAGGGAAGGCAGAGGTCAGCAAGGGCCAGGACGCCCAAGACCCTGTATGGACACAAGGAGGGAAAGCTCATTTCGAGGCTTGCAAATGGGGTGAGACATAATCCTGAAGTAACAATGAAGGCAGAGGCGAGAAGACAGGTGGGAGGCTGGTGCAGTAACATGCAGCAGGGGGCGCTAGGGATGTAGGGATGTAAAGCAGGGGCAGTGGGAAAACTAATGACGTCATTTTTTAGTAGCCCCATGGGCGGTATGACCGTGGATGAGGAGAGGAACAAATAGAGGGGAGAAAATCAATTAAGAATTGAGGTTTTGGGGGGCTGGAGGGATGGCTCAGTGGCTAAGAGCACTAAGTGCTCTTCCAGAGGTCTTGAGTTCAACTCCCAACAACTACATGGTGGCTCACAACCATCTGTAGTGGGATCCAATGCCCTCTTCTGGTGTGTCTGAAGACAGCCACAGTGTACTCATATAAATAAAATAAATCTTTTTTAAAAAAGAAGTGAGGTTTTTGTAAAGTTTGCAACGCCTTCCTAGAGATGGCTACATGGAGACTTTAAGAGTTAGTGCCTGAGGATGTACTTTAGTGGGAGGGACTTGCCTAGGATGAGGTTCAATTCCCAGCAGAGAAGGTTGGACTCGCAATAGAAGTCTTAGCCACCAGCTTAGAGATGGTATTTTAAACCATGGCTAGAGGTGAGGCTAGATGGCATGGCGTCCCAAGGGGACAAATGGCCTAGAGAGGAGACAGTAATGACCAGAGAAGCAGGAGGAAGGTCAAGAGGAGAGTGTGTCAAAGTGGGGAAGTAGTCCATCATCCGGAGAGCTGTGACACTCAGGAGTCAGCTGAAGGGAGGAACATGTTTGTTGGCCTTGACAACAAGGATGTCTTGATGAAGCAGAGGGAAAATCATGTTGGGATGACTTCAAGAGAAAACAGAGGGCTGGGGTGTACATCAGATGGCAGTGTTGGCCTAGCACACATGAAGCCCTGGACTTGACACCCAGCACCATGGTGAATGTCATCTTAGCACTTGGAGTTGAGGGCAGGAGAACTAGAGGTTCAAGATTATCTTTAACTGTGTAGCAAGTTCATGGGGTACATAAGAACCTATCTCAAAACAGAGAAGTAGGGGTTGGGGATTTAACTCAGTGGTAGAGCGCTTGCCTAGCAAGTGCAAGGCCCTGGGGTTCGGTCCTCAGCTCTGGAAAAAAAAAAAAAAAAAAAAAAAAAAAAAACAACAACAAAAAAAGAACAGAGAAGTACACACAGAGAGATACAAAGAGTAGGGGAGGGCAAGCCGAGAGTGAGCATAGCAAAGTTCTGAGGAGTCTTCCTACACATGGAAAGGAGCAATGGAGCCTTTAGGAACACTCCCTACTTACAAATGGAGTCTCGGGAATACCTGCTTGGTTTGGCTGACAGCCCATTATTTGGCAAGGAAACAACCAGAAAGTCATAGAGAGGGCTGGGGAGATGAGCAGATGGCTCAGATCTCACTTACTAAGAAAGTCTAACGACCAGAGTTCAGATGCCCAGAAATTCACTTAAATGCCAAGTGGCCTGTGTGTAACTCCGGCCTCAGCAGGCAGAGACAGGATTCCCTGAGCAAGTTGGTCCAGTGAGACTAGCTATGCTGGCTAGCTAGCTCTGGGTGTGACTGAGACCCTGCCTCAGTGAACAAAGTGGAAATGGTGGAGGTGGTGGTGGTGGTAGTGGTGGTGTGTGTGTGTGTGTGTGTGTGTGTGTGTGTGTGTGTGTAATGTATATGTATTATAATTTATTTTTATTTTATGTACATTGGTGTTCTGCCTGCATGTATGTCTATGTGAGGATGTCAGAGCCCCTGGAACTGGAATTACAGACAGTTGTGAGCTGCTATGTGGGTGCTGGGAATTGAACCTGGATCCTTGGAAGAACCACCAGTGTGGTTAAGAGCTGATCCATCTCTTTAGCCCTCCCAAAGAATAATTATTGACATCAACCTCAGGCCCCAACACATACACACACGTGTGTGCCTGCACACATGCCAAAACATACATACACATATATGCCAACCACACACACAATAAACAAAAAGGAGGAAGCACTAGAGGAACCTTTGGTTATGTTTATAATGTGACTCCTGAGAGGAATATTACATAGGAAATGTGTTTAAAAAAATAGGGTCTCTCTCCCCATCATCCTAGCCCAGAGGGAAAAGGTCATGTTTTCTTCCCATCCCTTACTATCAGGTGTCACCAACACAGCGTGAGCCTCAGGTCCCTGCTCTCACCTGGTTCTCTGTCAAGTGCAGCCTGGCAGCCAACTGGGCTCTCTCCTTCCCCACCAGGTTGTGCTGCTTTGCAAATACCTTCTCCAACTCTCCCAGCTGCTGCTCGCTAAACATTGTGCGAACCCTCTTTTGGTGTCTCTCGGTATTGTGGTCCTGAAGGTTCACGGTGGGTGCCCATTTCAGAGGGCCTAGACAGGAAGGTAGTTCTGAGCCTAAAGAACAACCAAGAGCAGAAGTCAACCAGCAGCCACCTGCCCACACACGGTAAGAGAGAAAAAACCTCACAGGCTCTTCCCCTGGGCCAAGCAATATAGGATAGCCTGGAAGAGGAGGTGTAGAAATAACCCCAGAAGAACTAGGGAGATGATTCAGCCAGTAAATGGTGCATGATTGGGGACCTAATTCTGATTCCCAGCACCAAATTGTTGTTGTTGTTGTTTGTTTGTTTTGAAAAGGCCTTTGAGGGGGTTGGAGAGATGTCTCAGTGGTAAAGAGCACTGACTGCTCTTCCAGAGGTCCTGAGTTCAATTCCCAGCAACCACATGGTGGCTCACAACCATCTGTAATGGGATTTGATGCCCTCTTCTGGTGTGTCTGAAGAGAGCAACAGTGTACACATACATACATACATACATACATACATACATACATACATACATACAGCTTTGAAGAAGCAGACAGGAGGATCCTTGGGGAGGTGTTTGACCAGTCAGTCTAGACGACTGGAGAGCTCCAGGTTAGGTGAGAGGCCCTATCTCAATATTGAGATGGAAAAGAGCTAAAGAGTTGGCTTGGCAATTAAGAGTAACTAATTGGGGTTGGGGATTTAGCTCAGTTCAGTCCCCAGCTCCGAAAAAAAGAACCAAAAAAAAAGAGTAACTAATTGCTCTTCTTCCAGAGGACCTGGTGTTGGTTCCCAGAGACCTTGCTTACAGCAACTTGTACTTAAGTGTAAATAGCTCTGGGGAATCTGAAAGGTATTAAAGACACCTGATGTTGACCTCTAGCATCCACATCCAGGTGCACTCGCCTGCACACATATGAATACAAATTAACCACACACACACACACACACACACACACACACACACGTACGAAATAGGGGGATGTGAAGGAATGCTGTGAAAAGCTGTCTTCTGGATTTGACATGATTAGTAGAGCTATAAAGTCACAGCAGTGACTACAGGCATCACCATCACCCCTGGCTAACTCTAGGAGTTCCCTTTGACACCATCTGCCACCACCTCCATATCGATACCTGTGAGTCTGAGGCCCTGCTGGCAGAAGAGGTGAGTCACATTCAGTCCAGGCATGCAGGACATGGAGCACAGCGGGTAGATGCCTACGCTCAGGTAGGTGGGCAGCCAAGTCCCGGTGGAGCACACCCAGGGCAGGACCTGGTACTGGTACACAGAGCCAAAGTTCAGACTGGTGCAGGTAGAGAGCGGCAGAGACGTGGCAGCGTGCTCACGAGTCTCGGGTCTCGCCAGGATGGCCTCGACAGAGAAGGAGGACTCTAGGTGTCCCCGAGCTAGGCGGTTCGGGACTACTGGGGAAACAGCCACCGGACAGGGTCCCAAGTCCCCGGGCTGGACCTGAGTGCCTGAGGAAGCAGGCTGGGGCACTGGGCTGGACATGGCAAGACCCTAAGGAAACCTACACCGGAGATGCGTAGGAGGACCTCCCAGGCTGTGAGAGAGAGAGAGAGACCACCTCACTAAAGAACAGGAGACTTGTGAATCAGGATCCCTAGGGCCAGCTGTTTGCAAGACTCTTAAACTTAGCGGGTGGGAGGAGGCGGAGCAAAGGACTGACTTAATCATTGCTGAGTGAGGCCACGGTAGCTAGCTGCAGGCTGCATCCCACCGGGCTGGGGATGGGAGGTGGAGTAGGGGCCTTGAAATTTACTCACTGTGGTGCCCTCTCCCACTCTCTTTTGTTTGAGAAGGTCTTACAGTGGAACCCTGGCTATCCTGGACCATGTAGATCAGGCTGGCCTTGAATTCAGAGATCCACCTGCTTCTGCCTGTGATTGCTGGGATTAAATGCATGCTCCGCCAAACCTCCCCCTCCTCCTCCATTTCCTTTTCAATCTGTAGTCCAGGCTGTCATCCAAGTCACAAATCATGGCAATTCTGCCACGGCCTCCCAAGTACTAGGGTTATAGACATATGCCTCTGTGTTTGGCTTCGAAGTGGCTCTCTGATGATCCTGGATGTAGGTTCTTTGACCCTGCTCGTGACATCTGTGATGCCAGTCTCCTCTGCTGGTGTGGGGAAAAATGATCTCAGGAGGGTGGGGCAGTGCCCTGATGTCCTGAGTTTCCTAATCTTCACCTTCCTCCTGCAGCTGGGACACCTGCTAAGTGACCTTTCTACCTCTGAGCTCCTTGAAGAATCCTCTTAAAGCAGAGGCCGGGCTAGATCCACTTAGGGACTGGAATTCTAAAATATGTAAACATTGTATCCATAGTGAAAAATAGACGTCCTAGACTCCCTAAGCTGCTGCTGTTACCACTCTCTTTGAGATCTTTTCTGGATTAGCCTTGCCCTCAACACAGGGTCTTTCTAGACAGGTCCTTCCTGCTGGCACTTACGATGCTAAAGGAGGAAGAGCTACAGTACAAGGCCAAACCTGCTTTACAAAGCAAAACTCTGTCAGAGAAAGAAAGAATAAACAAGGGGTTGTGATGGTACTCTCCAGTGATCCCAGCTAGACTTGGGAGGTGGGGGACAACAGGACCAGGAGGACAAGGTCATCGTCAGTTACACAGTGAGTCTGAGACCAGCCTGGACTACAAAAGACATTGTCTCAAAGACTCAGAGGCCTGGAGAGACGGTTTAGAGTTAAAAGCTCTTGCTACTCTTGCAGAGGACCTAGGTTGGAGTCCCAGCACCCGCAAGGGGGATCAGATTTAATCCCAGCCCTCTGGAGGCAGAAGCAGATGGATCTCTGAGTTTGAGGCCAGCCTGGTCTATATAGCGAGACTCTGTCTTTTAAAAAACAAAGTTGAGAAGGGCCTGGGTAAAGTGCTTGCTACACAAACACTGAGGGCCTGAGTTCAAGTTTCCAGAATCTCATAAAGTCAGCAAGTATCTGCCATCCTCAGAGTTCCTAAGAGGTGACAGGAAACAAAGAGGATAAGGTCCCCAGGAGCTCCAGGGCCAGCTAGCTTCAGGGGCTGTGGGGGTAGGGTGGGGGAGAAGGAGACCCTGTTTCAGACAAGGTAGAAGGGAAAGACGGGCAGCCAAGTTTGTCCTCTGACCTCCATACATGGACCATGACCTTCGTGTGTGCAGGTACTTGTGCACACACACACACACACACACACACACACACACACACACACACACTCTTAACAAGAGAAAAGGGGAAGGGAAGGATTTGAAGAAGAGAGAAAGAAAGTAGGCAGGAGTTAGTTCTCCATGGCAAAAGGTGAGAACAAAGACACTGTACAGAGTTCAACTAAGACCAGGCCTGGGAGACACAAGCCAAGGTCAAGCGCCTATCTCGGGGCTGGGCGTGGCGACACACACCTTTAATCCCATCACTTGGGAGGCAGAGGCAGGTGTGTTTCTGTGAGTTTGAGGAAGGAAGGCTCTTTCCTATATCCAGCACTCGGCATTGTGTGTGTGTGTGGGACAGGCACTTGTGTCCCAACTTTGCAGGCCGCTACTAGTACTCCCTTTGTGTTTACCATCTGCGAACTGGAGAATAATGGGGGTTACCTTTATTTGAGGTGGGGCTTGAGGTAAAGCACATGGTGCTTTAGGACTGGTCTGGAGGGGGAGCCTTGAGAGTCCCCAATTCTCCATCTTTCCTGGCATCCTGACTTCTCAAATCAATGCCTAGCACCAAAGCTGCACCGCCATGTTGCGGCTGGTTCTGTGTCACCCCACGGTCCTCGGCTATTTGGGACCACAGCTGTGCCCCTCTGTCTTGCCAAACAGAGGTAGAAGGAACCTTGCTCTCTCTCTTTTTTTTTTTTTTAATTTATTTTTTTAAGATTTTATTTTATTGTATGAGTACACTGTCGCTGTCTTCAGACACACCAGAAGAGGGCATCAGATCTCATTACAGATGGTTGTGAGCCACCATGTGGTTGCTGGGATTTGAACTCAGGACCTCAGGAAGAGCAGTCGGTGCTCTTAACCCTGAGCCATCTCTCCAGCCCCCCTTGCTCTCTTTGGTTCTTTTTTTTTTTTTTTTTTTTTTTTCCTTTTTTTTTTTTTCGGAGCTGGGGACCGAACCCAGGGCCTTGCGCTTCCCTAGGCAAGCGCTCTACCACTGAGCTAAATCCCCAACCCCTCCTTGCTCTCTCTTGAATACACATCTGCTGTCCGAGTTTGCCAAAAGCAAAGCAAATTGGGAGGGAAAGGGTTTATTTCTGCTAACAAGTTACCGAGGGAAGTCATGGCAGGAAGTGAAGCAGAAACCATGAGAGAGAGAGGAGAGAACACTGTTTATGCCCAGTGTAGGAATGGTACCTCCCAGAGTAGGTCAGACCCTCCTATATCAATTTGCAATCAAGAACATTTCCTACAGACATGCCCAAAGGCCAATTGACGGAGGCAGTTCTTCAACTGAGGCCCTGTCTTCCCAGCTAACTCTAGTTTGTATCAAATTGATAATAAAAAGTAACCAATATGTCTGCTCTGACTCCCAAGGAATCCTGCAAGAGGCCTGGTGAGTGGAGGCCTAACGATGTGGCTCAGTGGTGGAGCATCTGGCTAGTATGCATGAACCCCTGGGCTCAGGACTCGGAACCTCATAAAACTGGGGCTTGGTGGTTCATGCCTGCAACCCCAGCATAAAGGGAGGGAGAGGCAGCAGTTCAAGGTCATCCCTGGCTACGTACAAGTTTGAGGACAGCCTGGAGTCTGGAGAGAGCTCAGCAGTTGAGTGGTGTGAGGGTGGGGATATGATTTGTCCCACGGGAAATTGTTGACAATTTCAGGGCCTGGCTTTGTTTCTTGAAATGGATTTTTTTTTTTTTTTTGAGACACAGCTGGGCTCAAACTTGCTAGTTAGCCGGAATGACCTTGGCCTCCTGCCCCACCTCTGAGGTGCTGAGAAAACAGGGTATGCCACCATTCCCAGTTTTGTTCAGTGCTGGAAACTGAACCTAGGACCTGGCGGGTGCTGACTAGCACTGTTCCCGCTACTTCCTGCCTCTGGTACTGGATGTTAACACCAGGGCCTCCTGTGTACTTGGCAAATGATCCACTATCTCTAGGCACTTCTAATTTTTTTGAAAATAATTTTCGCAACCACTAAAATATTTCAAACATCCCTTTGAGGAATTTCGCTGTTCATTGTAGCGCATTTTATAACACTAAACCAGAAGACAGCTGGAGATGGAGTTCAGTGGTAAAACACTTGGCCCTGGGTTCAATCCGCACCACAGACAGAAACCTAGACAGTGACAAGTCCTGACATTAAACGCAGGCTCCCACATGTATGTGCGCCCATACCCCACGTGTGCCTACATGCATGCAAACATGCATACACATGTGCAACACACACAAACATGAAAATGGGAAAAAGGAGAGACACTTGGAGGCGACTTAACCAATTTCCTGGTTGCATGATGCTTAGAAGAATTCTGCTGCCCAGAATCGTCTGAAGACATTCAGTTTTGCCATTCATTCACCCTGGTGCATTCGATTTTATTTTTCCCAGTCAACTGTGAAGCCCCTCCCCTCAAAGTCCTCCCGTTTAGAGCTTTTATATTGGTGAGGGTGCAGCACACCACCATGAAGCTACATCACCAGTACTAATTAGTTAATTTACTAATTAATTTTACTTTTTAAGATAGGATCTCACTGTGTAGGCCACGTTGGCCTCAAACTCATGGAGATTTTGTCTGCCTCTGCCCACTAGGTGTTGGATTTAAAGGAGTGTACCCCCCACCATGCCCAGCCTTCTCTCTCGTTTTTTGAGACCAGGTCTCACTCAGTTTTACAGACCTGGAGCTGACAATCCTCCTGCCTCAGCCACTCAAGTAGTTGCACTTACCAGCTTGCACCCAAGCCATGGCTATAACTCGTTCTTTGTAACGGCTGCATTAGACCCATGGTGTAGATAAACCACAATTACTCAACTGTTCCTTTGCTGAAGAACATTCAGTAGCTTCCTACCTTCTGCCTCTACAAACAGAACAGGTAATAGACAACTATTTTTAATACTTAATGCACAACTGGTGATCTTATTCTATATAAATTCTGAAAATAGGATGAACGGGCATAAATTCATATGAATTTATATTTTATGCCACATTGATCCCCAAAAGTCTTTACTAATTCAGCCCTTGCTATATAGCTACGTAGCTACATAGCATATCCAGGGATCCAGCACAATGCCAAGGACTCAGCTGACCAAATAAACAATATGTATTTAAAGCATGGTGCGTGATGGTGCACATCTGTATTCCTAGCCTCAGGAGGTAGGGGGAAGGATGATCAGGAGTTCAAGGCCAGACTCAGTTACATAACAAGTTTGAGACAAACTCTGATTATATTAGAACCTGTCTCAGAACACACACGCACAGATACACACACAGGCAGAGAGAGAGAGAGAGAGAGAGAAAGAGAGAGAGAGAGAGAGAGAGAACTCAGCTAGCATAGTACTTTCTTAGCATGCATAAAACTGTGGGTTCAATCCCCAGTGCTCCATAAAACTGGGACTGTGCATAGGGCAGAGGCCTATAAGCCTAGCATGGAGACATGGAAGAGCAGGAAATCAAGTAGATCAAGGTCATCTTCAACTGCAGAGCAAGTTCAAGGCCAACATGGGCAATGTAAGCAACAAACACAGCCTGGCAAGATGGTCCCGTGGGTAAAAGTCCTCCCACCAAGACTGCCGACCTGAATTTAATGCCCCAGGGCCTACAGAATGGGAGAAGAGAACTGGCTTCTGCAAGTTGACCTCTGGCCTCTGCTCATGGACTGTGACCAGAACATGTTTGCACAGGAGAACACCTGCACGCGTTGTGCACAGATAAATACAAATCAGTGTAAAACATTGACTTTAAAAGCAAAGTAGCCAGGCATGGTGGGGTGCAACTTTAATTCTAGGGTGTGGGAGGCAAAAGCAGGTGGTTATCTGTGAGTTTGAGGCTAACCTAGTCTACATACTGAGTTCCAGGGCAGCCAGGGTTATCTAGGACATACAAACAAACAAAACCAATAAAGAGGCTGGGTATAGTGGTGCACACCATCTTTAATCCCAGCACTTGGCAGGCAGAGATAGGTAGGTCAATGGAACTTTAGAAATTCAAGACTGGCCTGGTCTAGGACATCTATGGCAAGCAGCTAGACTCTATCTCAAACAAACAAACAAACAACAAGCATGTATTTATATCAGTATATTGTATATAGGTGTTTTTCCTATATGTATGTTTGTATATCATATGCAGTTGTTCAAAGAAGCCAAAAGAGGGTACTAGATCTTCTGGAACTGGAGTTGTTAAGTTGACATGTGGGCATTGGGAACCAAACACTGGTCCTTTGCAAAGGCAACAAGAGCTCTTGACCTCTGAGCCATCTCTCCAGCCCCAAATTTATATATTTTTAATGGCCAGTAGCATACACCTCTAACTTGAACACATGGGAAGTCGAAAGAGGCCAATGGTCAGTGTAAGCTACATAGGGAGACCTTATTCTGTTTCCAAACACAGTAACTACAGACTAGCTAAGATCTACTCAACTATTCTCACCCTAATTCCTCCTTCATCCCCTGCCCACTCTACTGAGGGGCTCGTTCTCCTCTCTGAACTCACTGAGCACTGAGAAATGGATAAGTATGTGACAGGAAGTGGGAGTGACATTAAGCATCAGTGTACTCAGCTATCTCCCTTAAATCAAGAGCAGGCTTCCTCCACTGGATAGAGGGGTGCCCTTACTGTGATCTTAGAGCCATCGGGAAGCTGGGTGTTGGGGAAATAGTTACAGACCCCCTTGATGCCCTCTTTCTCAGCACAGCCCACAGCCCACACCATGGACTTCAAGTAGGGCACAGCCTGCTGAGAGGGAGAGCCTGAAGGTCCCTTGGCGAATCCTCTCACATTTCCCCTGCCCAGGCTGCCCCAGCTCCAGCCCACACCTGCTCTCTCTCTGCCCCTCCTCCCATGCTGCACCTGACCAAGAGAAAAGAGCAAACACGGTTGTTTGTTCCTCCCTCTCTGGAATGCTTCCCTAGAGGAGGTGCTGTGTGTTGACACAGGGGCACTTAGGCAGTTTCCAAGGGTTTCCTAACTTTTTCTTATGTATGTTGCTTTTAAGACCCTCTGAAGTCCTATGCTCTTTAATTAGAGTGAAGTTAACAAACATGTATTTGTTTGAGCTCTTTTCTGTGAGTTGGGTTTTATGAGGGGTACAAAGAGCTATGGGGTACGTGTTGCCGTTTCTGCCTTGGGAACTACCGGTATCATGGTGGGGTGGGAGATGAAACAGAGACACCCATCTACAACTTGCTAATGCAGCTGCCAAGCCAGGGGATGAGTCTGCGGGAGTGTGGAAGGCAGAGAGATTAGGGACAACTCGTTTTTTACCAGCAGTATTTTTTTGTAGTGCTGGGGAATAAAACATAGGGCCTCATGCAGGCTAGACTAGCTCTCTGCCATTGAATTATATCCCAGTACACCTTTTACTTGGAGACAGGGTCTTCTTAAAGTGTCCAGGCTAGCCCTAAGCTTATTCTATAGCCCAGACAGGCCTTGAGCTTTTGGTGTTTCTGCCTCAGTCTTCCAAGTAGTTGAGCCAATAGCCCGGTATCTCCAGAGGTGTGAGAAGGCTGCCTCTGTAGTTAAGCCCAAAGCAAGCAGGCCTACCAAAGTCCCTGAGTCCTGTTGAACTCTGTAGAAGGAAAAAGCTGGTCTGCACTGTGGTGACTTTAAGAATGAGTAAGATAAAGGAGGGTAGGTCAGAGAAGAGGGGCAAGGATGTAGCCCAGGCTGCCCTTGCCCTTGCTTATATAGCAGAGGATGACTTTGAAATCCTGAGCCTTCCCAAGTACTGGGCTTATAAACACATGCCACAATGCCAGGCTTGAGACAGTCTATGCTGTATCCACTTGGAAGCCCCTGGTGTTGGCAGCAAGGACCCTCTGAGGGAAGAAACTGCTCCAAAGGCATAGATTGTCGCAGGCTCTGCACATCCAGGTGGTTACTCTTAGGACAGCTCAAGGCAGGGACAGCGCCTCACTCAGCCTCTACCCACTGGCCACACCTACTGTGGAGCTCAGTGCAGATATGCTGGGTTTGAATTCTTTCTCCCCCTTTCCTCCAGCCAGTTTTCGAAAAAAGAGTAGATGGAGGAACGCCCCTAACCTGTTATCACTTCACACACTGCAAGGTTCTCAGGCATCCCTGTGACCCCGCCAGCCTCTGGTTGGAACTTTATTTTCATTTCACACGTGGAGAAAATAGACAAGTGTTGGGCCCTACCACGGTGTTTCCCTTGCCCCTCCCTGAGCCTTTTAGCCTGCTATAGCAAGAAATTGTTTACACCCTGGCAGCTGCTCTTAGCCCCTGATTTGGGGCTGGGATTTTCCACGGCACCCTTCCTCCCCATCAAGCCTTCCAGCTTATTGTTGTTTAAGAAGTTGTTTATGCCCCTGATTGGGCCTGGAACTTTCCACCACACAGACTTTTCCTGTTTTTCCTGGTTGGGGATTTTCACTTGCCTTGTTGTTTTCCACGGCTTTTTCCTCGGGTATATAAGGAGATCTCAGTAAAGCCTTGGTGGCACTCGCTGAAAACAGGTGGCCCGTATGTATGTTTTCTTTCAATCTCACAGACCTACGCCCAATATTCACATACTGGCGGCGCAGGCGCCGACAGACAAGTAAATGACTGACTTTATGACAGGATGTCATTTAGCCCAGACTTGCTTTGAACTCAGTCTACGAGGATGACCTCAATCTACTCTCCATCTCCATGTCCCAAGTGTGTACCACCGTGCCCAGTATATGCAGAGCTGAGGCTGAACCCAGGGCACTCCAGGGCTCTTTGCATGCTAGGGAGCATTCGACTAACTGGGCTGCATTTCCAGCCCCATGACTTCCTTCATCACTAGTAATATCTACGTTCAGTATGGATTCGTCCAACTCTAACTTCCAGAAGAGGTGCGGGGGAATGGGGCTCCATTTTAGAACACTTGCTTCCTATTTAGAGAGCCTGGATTTGATTCCAGCACGAAAAGGGGACAGGGTATAGAGGCTCACACATGTAACCCCAACATTAGGAATGCCAAGGCAAGAGGAAGAGCACGAGGGCTGAAGAGGTGACTCCGTGGGTAAAGGTACTTGCCACTGAGTTAACTCTTCAAGGGCCAGCAGTGGAAGGAGAGAGCTGACTCTCACAAGTAGACCTCTGACCACCACACTCTGAGCACCACCTGGCATCCATCTGCAGGGCACACAACTGGCAGTATCTCTTTTTCTTTCCCTTGAGAATAGGCACATCTTGGGTGGTGGCATGACTCATATATGCCCATACATAAATACATATACTCACTACAAACAAACTGTAATTAAAAGTTAAAAACAAAGGCATAATGGTTCATGCCTTCAATCCCAGCACTCAGAAGGCAAATCTCTGAATTTGAGGCCAGCCTGGTCTCTGAAGCAAGTTCCAGTCCAGTTGGTGCTACACAGTGGGGTCCTGTCTTCAACTAACCAACAACCTACCAGAAACAATAGTAACAACAGAAACAAAATACATTTTTTAAAATGTCAGACTCGGTAACACTTCTTCAACACAGGACTCAGGAGAAGAAAGCCTGGTTTAAACACACACACACACACACACACCACACACACACACACACACACACACACACACACACACACACCCAGGGGCTGGAGACACGGCTCAGTGGTTAAGAGGGAGGACTGCTCTTGCAACACGTGCATCAGATGGCTCTAAGTTATCCAATGCCCAGGCCTCCCCAAGATGTTCATATTTTTCTCAAGATGAAATCTTCAACAACAACAGACAAATAACAGCAACAAAACTAAAACCAAAGGTTGAACTTGAATTGAGCTGATTTCTCTGTACTCACAGCCCTTAGAGGGGAAGGTAAACATTTTTTTGGAGATCATGAGATGGGAAAGAGTTGGGGTAGGGAGTAAACCTCCTTCATGGCTATGTTGGTTTTTGTGTTTGTTTTTTGAACAGGGTCCATGTAGCCCAGGCTGACCTCTACTCTGAGCAATCCTCTTGCCTTGGCCTCTGAAGAGCTGGGATATCAGGTGTGTGCTACCAGACCTCCTAACTCCTTTCTTTCTTTCCAGATCTCACGATGGAGCCTGGGCTGGCCTGGAACTGCATGCAGACCAGGCAGGCTACTGTGGAACCCACAGTTCTGTCTGCCTCTGTCTCCCACATGACAGGACTGCAGGAATGTGTCACCATGCTCAGTTCTAATAGCTCTTTTTACAAAGTTCGTGCTGGGTGTGTCAGAGCCAGCCTTGAATTCCAGCACTTGAAGGCAGACAGGCAGGGGCATCTGATTTCAGACCCTTCTCTGTCTTTTTGTTTGGTTTTTGGCTGGTGGTTGTTTCAGTTTTTGGAGGCAGAGTTTCTCTGTTGTGTAGCCCTGGCTGTCCTGGAACTCAGAGATCCATCAGCCTTTGCCTCCCCAGTGCTGGGATTAAAGGAATGTTCCTCTACTGCCCAGTCTATTCTCTGTTTTCAAACAAACAAACAAACAAACAAACAACAAAACGAGTAAAAGTTTCCATCCTATCCAGATGTGTTTGCTGTAAACCTGTAATCTCTGCTCTCCAGAGTTGGAGGCAGGAGAGTTGCTTCTAGTTAAGACTGAACTGGGTTACACAATGAGACTTTTGCCACTGGTGCCTGCTCTGAAAGTGAAGAGCACCACTGAAATGACTTGAGTTGGTTAGGATGCTTTGTAAGCAGATGGAATCCAAGAGGAGAGAGCATGATTGAACCACCCAGGATGTGCCTATTCCCAAAGGAAAGACAAAGAGACACTGCCAGTTGTGTATCCTGCAGATGGATGCCAGGTGGCCGCACCAAGGGACAAAGACAGATGTTGCTGACCTATGGACCAGCTCAGACCTCTCAACCCTTGAAACCTTCCAAGCTCTTCTACAAGTGGACTTTCTGGTTGATCCACTAAGCAAGCCTTTGACGCTGGCCCCAAGGCTGGGGTGCTGAGCCCAAGGGGAGCAATCTGGGAGGGCTCTGGAGGGAGGGGTGAGGGGCATCCTGGGAAAGCTCATTTTGCAGGCCAGGTGCAGAGCCTGGGGGTCTCCTAGTGGGATGGACGCCTGGCTGGCTGTTTGCTCAGCCCCGGACCTGAGAGTTCTGTAAGGAAGTCTGTGTCCTGACTAATTTGTTTGCTATTCACACTTGCACCAAGGGCTACCCCTTGGGGTGTCCTAGGAAGGGGTATAGATTCAGATCCTCCAGAATCCAGAGGATAGCCTAGAAAAGCCGTCTTCAAGTTCCTGAAGGGTTGAGTCTCCGAGAGGAGAGGGTTGATTCCCTTGGGAAGCTATAAGAGATGAGAGGGACACAGCCTGCCCCCTCTTTTCCTGGAAGGAACCATGTAGTGAGAATCCCCCAGTAGAAGGGCTTTGCAGGGACCACTAGAGAGGAGCAAATGGTCTCACTTTGATGTCCCACCTGGGAGGGTCTGACTTGGTTGGTCTAACCTGAGGCCAGGGTTGGAGGTGGAGGTGGCTAGCTGTTTCCCTAGCCTTAATTGGAACATGAACCAGTGTGGCTGTGTCCCTGTCCCATTCAATAGTCTAGCTTGGGCCCTTAAGCTTCTTATTTATTTATTTATTTATTTATTTATTTATTTATTTATTTATTTATTGACTGCACGTGAGTACACTGTCACTGTCTTCAGACACACCAGAAGAGGGCATCGGATCCCATTACAGTTGTGAGCCACCATGTGGTTGCTAGGAATTGAACTCAGGACCTTTAGAAGAGCAGCCAGTGCTCTTAACTGCTCAGGGCCATCTCTCCAGCCCAAGCTTCATATTTATTTACATACTTAGTGTGTGCGCATATGTGTGCATGTGCCTACAGAAGCCAAAGGTGTCTTCTCCAATTGCTCTTCACTGTTTCGTTTTGTTTTGCTTTTTGAGACTGGATCTCACTCTGTAGCCCTAGCTGGCCTAGACTGTTATATAGAAAAGGCTATTCTTGACCTCACAGAAAAGCCACCTGCCTCTGCCTTCCAGATGCTGGGATTACATGACTTCAACAGCATACTCTGCTTTCCACCTGGTTTTGGGGAGTGGGTTTTCTCAGCTATATTTCATCCCCCAGTGCCTGGAGTGCTGGTGCAGAGCAAGGCTTTTTCACGTGGGTGCTGGGCAGACGAACTCAGGTGTGACTTGCTTTCATCAATAGAGAGTGGAATCGGTGGTGCACTGTGACTTCTGAGCCTGGGTCTGATGATCTACAGTTTTCCCTCAACTTGCAATATTTGTTCTTTGGGTCCAGTGGTTATGTGGAGGAGCTCAAGGAGAGAGAGGGGGAGAGGGAGACAGACAGACAGACAGACAGACAGACAGACAGGGAGATCCAGTTAAGATAATTTTTTATGGGCTGGCAAGATGGCTCAGTGGTTAAGAGCACTGACTGCTCTCCCAGAGGTCCTGAGTTCAAATCCCAGCAACCACATGGTGGCTCACAACCATCTGTAATGGGATCTGATGCCCTCTTCAGGTGTGGATGAAGACAACTACAGTGTACTTATATATAAATAAATAAATCTTTAAAAAAAAAAAGATAATTTTTTATGTGGCTGAGTATTTTGCTTGAAGGCATGGCTGTGCACATATGTGTGTTCCTGGTGCTTACCGAGGCCGGAAGAGGGCATCTGATTTCCTGGAATTGGAGTTACAGACAGTTTATAAACAACTTTGTAAGTAGCAGGAACTGAACTTAGGTCTTCTGAAAGAGCGGTTAGTGCTCTTTACCACTGAACCATCTCTCCAGCCCCAGTTAGGTTATTTTTCCTGGAAAAAAAAATGTCTACTTGTGTATGGTGGTTTTGAGAGGCCAAACCTACTCCATCTTGGAATGGCCTCCATCTTAAAAGAAAAAAGAAAGAAAAGCCTGAGGACTTGACCAGCAGCTGAACCCTAGCTGCACACAGGTACCTGGAAGGACCCCACGGCTTGTCCTTGGCCAGAGCTACCCCCTAGCATCTTCCTAGCAACAGTTAATCAAAGATGAGTCTGATTGTTTCAGATGTACTTTCAGACATTTGTTCCACAGCACCCCCCTGTCAGCATACAGTAGTCATTCAGTTAGATGCTTGCCAGGCTGGACCCCTCACTTGCTCCCCATTCCTATAAAGCCTTGTCCCCCTAAGAGCTTGGGGATGCACCCCCCATTTTGCTGCCAGAGATGGAGGTGTGGCCCAAAGTCAAGCTTGTAAATAAAGACCCCAATGCGACTGCATCAGAATTGGCTCCTTGGTGGTCTTTGCGGTTCACGGTCGCTTCCTGGCACATTAGTCTGAATAGATTTGACCCCCATAGACTCATGTGTTTGAATGCTTGCCTCACGGGGCATGGCACTGTTAGGCGGTGTGGCCTTGTAGGAGGAACTGTGTCACTGTGTAGATGGGTTTTGAGGTCTCCGAGTGCTCAAGCTACGCCCAGTGTGGAAGAGACCCTCCTCTTGGCTGTCTGCAGAAGCCAGCCTCTCACTTCCTGACTGCCATTGGACCAAGATGTAGAACTCTCAGCTCCTTGTCCAGCACCATGTCTTCCTGGACGCTGCCCTGCTTCCCATCATGATGACAGTGGACAGAACCTCTGAAACTGTAAACGTTCTTTATAAGAGTTGCCTTGGTCATGGTGTCTTGACTTCACAGCAATGGAAACCCTAAGACATCATCCTAGATCAGCCACCAGTGACACACCAAAGTAACAATTCCATCCAAGTCCAGCTTGCTGGACCAATGAGTTTTTAAGGCTTACTCACAGGTGTATGAGGGTTACTTACAGGAGCATGGGTGATCCCAGACACTGTATCACACCAGTGTAAGTGAATAACCTCCCCAAAACTACGTAGAAGTGGTCTCCTCTGCAGTCAAGCTTCCTTCTGTCCACAGCAGCAGCTCCTGAGACCACATGCAGCTATGATAGGCTGCCTCTGTCACTGGGGACCAGGAAGGGGTGAGGTGGCTGGAGTCTCAGGTGGGAGCCTAAGGACTAAATCTCTCGGAGGTTGTGCCCATGCACACACAAGGTGCACACCTAGGAAGCCAGCTTACTGTGACCTTGCAAGATCTAAGATAGAAGGGCCGTGTTCAGCTGGTATAGTGCTTGCCTTAGCATTCCTAAACCCCAGGCCTGAGCCTCAGCACTGATTGACTAACTGGTTGCGGTGACACCGACTTGTAACCACAGCACTCAGGAGGGAGAAGCAGGAGGATCAATAATTCATCAGGGCAGTGGTGGTGTATACCCTTAATCCCAGCACTCTGGCGGCAGAGGCAGGCAGATGGATCTCTGTGAGTTCAACGCTAGCCTGGTCTACAGAGCAAGTTTCAGAATAGCTAGAGCTACACAGAGAAACCCTGTCCTGAATCCTGCTCCCTCTACCCCCTGCAAAAAAAAAAAAAAAAAAAAAAAAAAAAAAAGGACAGGCAAAACAGTCTACACCTTTAACTCCTAGGGATTAGATTCACCTCAGAGGGTCTCTGTGAGTTCAAGACCAGCCTGGTCTACATAGTAGACTCCAGGACAGTTGCGAGCTAGGGCTACATAGACTCCTCTATCTAAAAATCCAATCAAGCAAAAAACTTATTTTTTTAAATTCATTCCTCTGCCATCTGTCTCTCCCTGTCTCTGTCTCTCTGTCTCTGTGTGGTGTGTTGTGCTATGGCACATGTGGAAGTCAGGGACAATCTGTGAAATTTTGCTTTCTGCTTCTGTCATGTGAGCCCGAGGGATCTATCTCAGGTCGTCAGGTTTGGCAGCAAATGCCTTTATCTGCCGAGCCTTATCATTACCCTCATCCCCAGAGCAAAACAAGAAACACAAGGAAGGAGATGTCATTAAAGCCATAAGGTTCACTTAGGGGTAGCTTGTTATATAACCAAAGAACCTATCACACAGCCCTGAGTGACCCTCATGTAACACAGGAGCTGTTTGAAGGTATGTTGTCACGACGTGGTATGTCGTGACCGTTCATTTAGTTATTTTTTTTTTTTTGAGACAGGATCTTTCTATGTAGCCTTGAACAGGCCATCTTCCTGCCTCAGCCTCTCCAGTGCTGGGATTATAGGTTTACCTGAATGAGTTGAGAATTACCTGGGAGATTAGGTATCAGGTACACTTTGGGATCTATCTCTGAGGGTACTCCAGGTCATCAGCTAAGGGAGGAAGATCTGCCCCGAGTGTGGTACCACTCAGGGGGGGGGGGCAGACAGAATGAGTGCCTGTGCAGGCTTTCCCTCTCCTCGTCCCTCTCCCTGTCTCCCCTCTTCCTTTCTTTCCTGTCTCTGCTCCATTACACATTCTGCCATGACGCTTCCTCCTCACAGGCCCAGCAGGTATAGAGCCGTGGCTGTGCACGACACCCTCTGACACCACGAGCCCAATTCCTTCACACAGGCCACTGAGTTGGGAAGCTCTTGGGTTAAGACCACTGCCAGGTTTCTAGGGAGGGAAGATTCCTGTACCCTAAGCCCCACTTCAGATGAAGATGAAGATGCTTTGCAGACTGAATCAAGAACCCAAGCTGGGGCTGGAGAGATGCCTTAATGGTTAAGGACACCTGCTGCACATCAAGAGTTTGGTCCCACACTGGGTGGTTCAACGGTCTGTAGCTCCAGCTTTATGGTATCTGATATCCACTTCTGGCTTCCTCGGATTCATCCCTCCCACACACAATCACACACAGAGGGTCCCCCCCGCCCCCTGCACACACACACATAGACACAGACACACCTTCTCTCCTTCTCTACAGTGACGCTAGGTGGTACTGAGCCCTTTAAACAGACATATTGTTTTGTTTTGGAAATATCTGCGCTCCCAGGTTTCATTCCAGTCAGAATTCAAGAAAGCACCCAGTAAGGGTGCAGGGCCAGGCCTATGCAGAATGTCATCTCTCACAGCGGGCAGCAGAGGGCGCGCGCAGACCGCTTGATGGGGGCGCCTAATTTCCGCCCCGGCGGGACCTTGCCATAACAGTGACCCAGAAAGGGAATGATACTGGAAGGACAGGCCCTCACACAGAAGCCAAGGAGTTGAGACCAAAGCTACGGGACATGAGGCTCCTGGGGTAGGAGAGGCAGACCCCTGTCCCCAGAGAGCATCAGAGAATGAAGGAGCTGGGAACCATTCAATCGCAGCAGCTCTGTTAGAAATCTAGACGGTGGGAAGAGTTCAGAGAGTACACAGCCGGTCTGAGACTTATTTGATCAGTTCGCAAGTGTCTGAATAGCAAGAAAAAAGACTTCCAAACCCCAAGGAGAGAAGACTGATCGTCACAATATCGTGTTTCCTAAAGGTGGTGGGTCAGAGTGAGGAAAGGCGGAGAGTCCCTCTGTGACTAACCTATGGCCTGAAGAAAAGGGAGAAAGCTAAGGACACCTCATTTCGGGGTTGGGGATTTAGCTCAGTGGTAGAGTGCTTGCCTAGCAAGCCCAAGGCCCTGGGTTCGGTCCCCAGCTCTGAAAAAATGAAAAAAAAAAAAAAAAAAAGGACACCTCATTTCTGGACAGCTGAGATGGGGACAGATGCTGTTTGTTCTTTTAATCTCTGAGGTGAAGACAACCTGGAGGGCTTCCTGCAGGAATAATTTGGGAGTCAACAGTACCAGGACAGGGAAGGAATTATCAGCCTACACCACGGAGGACAGAGAGCAGGGACAAGGATCTAGTGGGGACATGGCTTCCGTGTGAGTCTCAAAGCGCCCAGGAATGTGTGACAGTCCTTTCTACCTCTGAGAAATTCGACTTAAGACTAAGAAACACGCCTCTGGCTAGGACCAAAGGAAGATGAAGGCTTCAGAATATCAAAGATTCAGAGCTGGCCTGGGGAGCAGCCAAGTGTTTCAGACATCATGGGTGCCTGTGCAGGGATCCACCCTGGCAGCCTGGGGACTGGGTGTGAAAAGGGTGAAGAGTCACTGGACTGCAAGCAGCAAGCTAGGGACTGGAGGTGAGATTAGAGGAAGGGGGCCCCTTATTGCTCCCCCTTCTTGTGTCTTTTCTTGTCCTCCCAGCCTACCCTCTCTTCCTCTTCTTTCTGTTTCTCCTCTTCTTCCTCCACCCCACCCCGCCCCCGCTTCCTTCAGACTTTTGAAACAGGGTGGCAGGTAGCTCAGGCTGGCCTCGAATTGACTGATGTAGGCTGATCTTGACTCTGAGCCTCCAGCCTGCATCTCCCCACTGCTGAATCGCAAACATGTGCCCCCACCTCTTGTAGCAGTGGCCATCTTTCTCCATCTTCCTCCCCGCCTTCCTTCCCCCACTCCCTGTGTCCCTCCCATTTCCCTATCTAGGAATTTGAATCAACCCCTGTTTTTTTTTTTTTTTTTTTTTTTTTTACTGGGGAGTTGACCTTCCATGTGCTCGAGCTCGAACTTTAGAGGATAGACAAGTTGCAAATTTCGTCGCATAGGAAGGAGGGAAGTCTCCTTGGTCTTCAGCGGGCGCCCCTTGGCGTCTCCCTTGGGTGTCCCCCTCCCTGGGACCAGTGGTTACAGCGGCCCGCACTCGCGGGCGGAATCGCGGCTGGGGGATTGAAGCGGCCCCCTAATCTCTGATACACTTGCGAGTAGGCTTCCCGCCCCGGGCCAGCTTCGCGAGCAAACAGGCGGGCGCGCACCGCATCCCAAATGCAGCATTTGAGTGAGGGCGGAGGATGTGGATGCCGCAGGCTGGTCAGCGCCCTTTGCGGCCTAATCCCCGCCAGGCCCAACCAGCTGCGGCCGAAGGATTAGCGCGCTGGGCTGCTTTGCTGGCTCCCTAGGGCCTCAGGCTGGTGGGGGCCCACATCCATTTCTGTTGAGGCTCTCTGTCCCTGGAAAGGACAGCAAGGTTGCCAGCAGGGAGGTGGCAGAAGAATGGAGACACCCTCGGACTTGACTTGCTGATGGCGGCTCCTCCCAGCCTGAGGAGGACCTGCCCAACCACACTGTCCATCGAGGGGTAGAGGGTACAGGGACTCATGGGTACCAGTGGGTTCCATATCCAGTGAGCTCACTACGGAGCTGGGGAGAAGTCCAAACCACCAACAAGACTTCAGCTCACCTTCAATGATCCACCTCAGGTAGACCACAACCCTCACTCTGTCTCAAGGCAGAAGGCTGGGGGTTCAGGGGCTCCAAGTCAGACAGACAAAGGCAGATCCACAAGTAGTTAATGAGAAGGGTTGTGGTAAGAAGAGAGAGATGGGCATTGTGGTAGTCTCTGAGGACAGGATGGGCTTGCAAGGCTAGACCCTGTCCTGCGTTTGTCCTGTGTTTGCTTCCTACATTTCACTGCCTGAGCCAACAGTCATGTCTGTCTCACCCCAGCCCAGGCCAGGAAACCTGAGAGGAGCCCCTCTGGCCCACACTGCGTAGCTTTTTCAGACAGAGCAACATGGTGCTGTCCTCTGTATGGGTAATCGAGGCCCAGATCCCCACCATAGCCCTAAGCAGACTGAGGAGTTCTCCTGGAGTTTTAGGAACCTCAGCTCAGGCTGAAACAGGATTAGTCATTGTGTCACAGAAAAGAATTTCAGGACTAGCCAGTTTTATGAAGGAGAGTGGGAGACTTCATTGGAGATATTTTATTAAAGACTTAATCCCAAGGATTAGGAGGAAAGGGGGCATGCGCAAGAGAGGGAGGCACATCGGAGAGCCAACAGCGCAGTGAGCTTCTCAGAGCCCCACTCATTGTTTTTACAATATCACTGGATGGTTCCTGAGGGGCAGATGATGGGATTACCACAGTTAAGGTGGAAGTCTAGCCCACAGGAATGCAGAAAGGTAGCTAGCTATCTTTGCTGTCAACAGTTCTGTTTGAGAATCTTAGCCAACAGCTGGGCAAAGCAAGGAGACCTTTCCCAAGGTCATAGACCTGGTTCACTGTTACTTAAACATGAACCATCTATGAGGGGAACAGCAAGCTCATGTTGGCAGCCTTTATAGCGATGTGTCTTTATAGTTCCGAGTCTTAGCTGGCTGCAGGCTTTCATCAGACTCCGGGACCCAGGATTCCTCTCATCCTCTCCTGTACCTGCTATTTCCCTGAGTTCCTGGAAGGGAGGTTCCAGTTGGAAGCAGGGGCATGCTGGGACAGAAACAGAGACAGAGATGGAGAATGGCACGGCAAGTGAGCCCGCCCACAGGTACCAGTTAAGGAGATGCACTCTCTCGCATGGTGCATGACAGAGCCAGCCCCAGTGAGGGAGTGCCCCCTTGCCTCACTATGGAATCAGGCTTCAAGAAACCCTATCCCTGCCTCGGGTAACTGCCACCAGGGCTCATCCCACACTGCCTTATCCACTTGGTTGGTAAGATCAGGGGACTATGTCCCAGTGAGACAGCCCAAGGCAGGGACCTCCTCTCTTGCAGTCATTGCCAAGAGCAGTACTTAGCAAACATTGAGGGCCTAATAAATGGCTCGGGAACTAATAACTCTCCTGAAGCCACCACCTCTCCAGCCTACAAACACAGTCAGCTGCAGGCCACATCTGGACTGCTTGTTCTTTATACCTGGGTTTCTTCTATGACACTACATTTTATGTCTGTCTGCAGGCAGACACACAAGACCACGAGGGCAGAGACCAAGCTCAGCTTCAAATTCCCAGAGCAGTTAATGAAATAGACCTTCTTCGCATCTGGTACCCCAACTAACTCCCTCTTTTGTGGGCGTGAGGTGAGACAGTATCTTTTCTTTTTAATTAATTAATTTTTTTTTTTTTTTTTACATCCCAAACGCTGCTCCCTTCCTGGTTTCCCCATTACAGAGTCCCTCCCCTTCCCATCTCTGTGAAGATGGGACCTCCCCTGGGTATTCCCCTACCCTGGCACATCAAGTCTCTGCAGGATTAAGCACATTCTCTGCCACTGAGGCCAGACAAGGCAGCCCTGTTGGGGACAGGATTCCACAGTCAGGCAACAGCTTTAGGGAGAACCCACACACACACGCCAGTTGTCGGGGGACCCACATGAAGCCTGAGCTCACATCTGCTATATATGCACTGGGGGCCTTGGTCCAGCCCACCTATACTCTTGGGTTAGTGGCTCAGTCTTTGAGAGCCCCCAAGAGTCCAGATTAGTTGACTCTGTTGGTCTTCCTGTGGAGTTCCTATGCCCGTCAGGGCCTTCAATCCTTCCCTCAACTCTTCCATAGAGTCTGTGACTTCTGTCTAATATCTGTCTGCATTTATTTCAATCAGCTGCTGGGTAGAGTCCCCTTAAAGAACAGTTTTGCTAGGCTCCTGTCTGCAAGCATAACAGAGTTTCATTAATAGTGTCAGGGATTGGTTCTTGCCCAGGGGGTGGGTCTCAAGTTCGGCCAGTGATTGGTTGGCCATTCCTTCACTCTCTACTCCATCTTTGTCCCTGCAATTCTTTTGGACAGGACAAATTTTGGGTCAAAAGTTTCGTGAGTGGGTTGGTGTCCTTATCTCCTCCCTGGGGGTCCTGCCTGACTACAGGAGGTGACCTTTTCAGGTTCCATATCCCCACTGTTATGAGTCTCAACTAAAGTCACCCACATTGACTCCTGGGAGCCACCCCCATCCCAGGTCTCTGGGACTTCCTAGATATTCCTTCCACAACCCCAGCCCCGGCAGCTACAGGTTTCCATTCATTCCCCAGGCCCTCTGGCCCCCTCCTGAGACAGGATTTCTTTACATATCCTTGGATGCCCTAGAATTCACTATGTAGATCAGACAGGTCTTGAACTCACAGAGATCTGCCTGTCTCTGCTGGGATTAGAGGCATGTGCCACGACGTCCAGCCCCTAACCTCCTCTTGAAGACCGTAGCTGGTCAAGTCCCCTAATGTCTTATTTCTGATCAAAAAGGAGAGCTGGGTCTCTGTAGAGGGAGAACAGGAGCTGAAGCCAGGGCTCCGCCTCCTAGAAGCAGCTCTGCTCTTGGGCTGCAGAGGCTCACCACAGTCAGTGGTCATGTGGGACAGGTTCAGGGAGGGACGGTTTCTGGATCTCACGTTCTTCTCCTGTCGACCAGCTCCAAGGACGGAGCAGCAGACTGCGGAGAGGGCCAGAGCGCGTGTGTGGTGTCTCCTGGAGGTGCTAGGGTTGTTTGTCTTCATTTGGTAGGGTGTATGGATGCTGTTGGGCAAGCATAGGCTTCCAAGAGTATGGTCTTTGGGATCTACATCTGGGGACTTTGGTGTGTGTGTAGTATGTCCCGAGTTGTCTAATTTTGTCCTGGTAGTGGAAGGTGAGGGGGATCCATGTTTTCAGACTGTGCATGCTGTGTGCAGGGCTCGGAAGATCCTCATGTCTCAAGACTTCCTGTGGGCAGAGGGTGCCTGCTGGCTGCTTCAGGATGCTGAGTATCTGCTGAGATGGCCCTGCCGCTGGCTCTGGTTCTTCTAGGCAGTCAGGACTTTGAAGCCGGTGTCTGAAGAGACGAGGGACTGAGGGAAAGCAGGGACTGCCATAACCAGGGTTTGGGGACTTAGTGACAGGTGATAGTTGTAAAAGTAGGCAGACGCCATGCTTAGGGGTTTCAAATCCTATTAAAACCAGATGCTTTTAGGTACTTTTATGTCTACGACATCAATGCTCAGGAGGCAGGGATAGGAGGTCTGTCTGTCTGTCTGAAAAACAAAACATAACACCAAAAAAAGAGAGAAAAGAAAACAACAGCTGGGCTGGAGAGATGGCTCAGTGGTTAGGAGCACTGACTGTTCTTCCAGAGGCAAATCCCAGCAACCACATGGTGGCTCACAACCATCTGTAATGATGCCCTCTTCTGGTGTGTCTGATGACAGCTACAGTGTACTCATATATAATAAATAAATAAATCTTAAAAAAAAAGAAAACAACAGCGACTACTAACTAGCCAGGCATGGTTGTAGATGTACATACATTCAGTCCTCAGGAGGTAGAGGCAGGAGGGTCAGAAGTTCAAGGCTATCTTCAGCTACATAGTGAGGCAAGCCTGGGCTACGGGAGACTGTCTCAAACAACGACAAAAAGATAACAGGCCCTGTGTGTCATAGACCCCAGAGATCCCAGGCGGAGGGAGAGGGTAAACTAAATAATGAAGTTTGTGTCGCGATCCAGGCAGCACTAAGGCTCAGGAGAGGGACTCTTCGAGAAGGGCTGAGCTCAGGTGGTTAGAGAAGGGGAGAGGAAAGTGAGCCAGTTCTGCAGGCCCAGGCTTGTCTATACTCATCCTTCTGGGCAGAGACATCCCCATGCCAAGGCACAGGACCCTGAGGAGGGAGTAGGGCCTGGATCCCAGCCCTTTACTCTTCTGGCCAAGTTGCTCCTATGAGACAGACACCTGCCTGGTCAACTCAACGGTTGAGCAGATGTGAGCAGATGTGTGAGATGGCTCTCACTGTGGGAGAGAGGAAGGGCTGGTGAGGACTAAAGGTAGGCAGTAGAGGCGTAGGAGCTGAGAATCTGTCTCCTGAGGCCTGGGAAGAGGGCACAACAACCCAGGGAGCTGCTAATTAAGAGGGTCAGAATGGCCGCTCCACAGTTACAGAACTACGAGGAGGGCCTATTCCTGACTATAACCTGTGGCTGTGCCTACTGGCTCTCCTTGGCTTTGCCATTGCAGAGAGAAGGTTGTGATAAGAATTTCCATTTCCCTCTCTGTTCCCAAGAGGAGCTGGGAGAGGTTGAGAGTGAGCTGACTGGGAGTGGTGTCCTCTCTCTGGATGGCTAGTCTCTGGATGGCTAGAACCTGAGGCTCCTGTGTGAAGAAAAGTCCTTACAAAGCTTCAGCTCCAAGAAAGACCCTCCCCACTCCCTCCTTCCCTCTCTCCTTCCTTACCTCTTTCCAGTAGTATCTCACTACATCACCCAGATTGGTCTCAAACTATCAACCTCCTGAGAACTAGGAGTAAAGGCCTGGGCCACCTCACCTAGATAGGCCTCTGACCTACCTACCTTCCTTCCTTCCTTCCTTCCTCCCTCCCTCCCTTCCCCCCCCCCTCTCTCTCTCTCTCTCTTTTTCTCTCTCTCTCTCTTTCTTTCTTTCAGACAGGGTCTCACTCTGTAGACCAGGCTGGCCTCAATCTCAGAGATCTACCTGCGTCTGCCTTCCGAGTGCTGGGACTAACGGCCTCCAGCATGGTGCCTGCCTTTCCCATCTTTCCTAAGCCTAAATATAATTTAGAGCCGGAC
This sequence comes from Rattus rattus, assembly GCF_011064425.1. Lineage (NCBI taxonomy): Eukaryota > Metazoa > Chordata > Mammalia > Rodentia > Muridae > Rattus > Rattus rattus. The sequence goes on from NC_046159.1 coordinate 60,802,117, forward strand.
ATGGTGGTGAGCAGCCGTGATCCAGCACTCAGGAGGTGGAGGCAGGGAGACTGGAAGCTTGAGCTCATCCTCCAGGACAGACCTTCTTGGCCATCCTGTGCTACATTCTTGTAACAGGGTTATTTATCTGCCCTCCAGGGCTCAGGGGACACAGGAGGGCAAGAGGCAGAGAAGTCCAGGCCTTTGGAGGTCACAGAGAAATGAAAGAGGAGGGAGTTACTGCTGCTGCTGCTGCTTTAAGGAGGAGGGAGGGGAGGAGGGAAGGAGTGATGGGAAAAGATTTTTTCACTCCTCAGTGAAACAAACAAAAAAATTATTTCTCCCATTTCCTCCTCTGAGATTAATGATAAACTGTCTTGTCCCCTAGAAGAAAATGATAACGACTTTAATTTTACTTCCAGGCTTAGAAATGCCATTTCCACGCAAAACAGGGAGCCATAATCAGAGCTGAGCCCGGCATCTCTTTGATAGAAAATGGTTTCCTTTCTCTCTATTGCTTCCCTCCTTCCCGTGCAAACCGAGATGCCCGACAGCTAAGAACAATGCTCAATAAAGTGAAATCATATTTTAGTCAAAATAGGCCGGGACTGCTCCCAGCCAACTGTAAATTAGCATTTTGAGGGCAAATATGCAGACAATTTGAGATAATGAAGGCTGATTATTCAATCCAATGAATGTTAACTAGGAAGCAGGGCCGCGGCAGCCTTATCTCGCTCCCTTCGATTTATTTTTTAATCGTTTCACATTTGAACTCTTTATTTGTTTCTGTTTTCTGTGCTTCCATGCACACACACACACACACACACACACACACACACACACACACACACACACACACACACACACACCCTGCACACATCCCTCCTTCCTCATTTTGCCCAGGCCATTCAGCGGTCGTCAGTTTATCTACACTGGCCTTAGGAAAGATCGACAGGCCCCAGTGAGTCCCTGCAGTGTTCTGGGTCCTTTGAGGACACAGGAACTGGGAACTGGAGAAAGCATGAGGTCAGAGCAGGCTGTGCAGGACCTGGAAACGCTATTGTTTGTAAAGGAGGATGCAGGGTGCGCAAGGCTTAAGGGAGTCTGTGTGTACTTGACATCCAAAACAACGAGAGGAATACAAGCCTCCAACTCACCTTCCTCAAGGCCTTAGGATCTCCTCTGTTACCCCAGGGACCAGGACAGACTTCAAAAATAAAGTTGTGTTCGCAGGCTTCATCCTTTGTGGGCCACAGATACAAAGCAAAAGTTCATAGGGCCTTGTTAAAAATGGTTGAGAAAGCTGGCCATCTCTGGGTGACGCATGCCTCTAATCCCAGCACTTGGAGACAGAGGCAGGTGGGTCTCTGTGAGTCTAAGGCCAGCTTGGTCTACATAGCAAGTTCCAGGCCAGCCAGGCTACATAGAGAGTTCCTGTCTCAAAACAAAACCAGAATACTGGGCCTGCATCTAAGCAGCCAAGTGTGGCTCTTATAGCCCAAGAGGCACCCAAGTGGAGGGTCAGGGTGTGCTTTATATACCTCTATTCTTGATGCTCTCGAAGCTAAAGCAAGGGCCTCTGGAGTTAAAGATCATTATCAGTTACATAGCCAACCTGAAAGGAAATGCTGGGTTTGGTGGCATATACCTGCAGTCCCAGCCCTCAGGAGTCAGAGGCAGGAGGATTGCCATAAGTTTGAGGCAAGCTTGGTCTAAGTGAGACCAAAACAAACATGGCTAGTTCTCCTTCTCAATGGGCAAGAGCAAGAGAACCTGAGGTCAGACCCCATCACCCACCTAAATAGCCTGGTGTGGTCACAATGTCATGCCTGCACCCCATGCTGACGGTGTGCAGCTAGGAGGGTCCCTGGGGTTGGCAGGTCACTAGCCTACCTGGAAAACAGCAAGCTCCAGACTCACTGAGAGACTGTGTCAAGAAAATACAGCAGAACCATAGAGGACAGTCCCCGAGTCCTCCTCTGGCCTCAACACACACATACACCGGTGCTGACACCACAGGTATTCATCACTGTACACACAAAAGGAAACAAAGCCAGGCATGCAGAGTGTCTCCTCTGGAACCAGTGCACCCTCCCGCCCCACCCTGCACCTGTCTCTGTGTCCTGTGTGCCACCAACATCCTTCTGTGCCTCTCTGCATTCTAGGTCCTCACTGGGTCTTCCTGCAGCTTCTCCTCCCTGCCCTTGTCGTTCCACCCACAGCCCACAGCTCTGTAGTACCACCTGTCCCAGCCTCAGTTTCCCCACCTATAAATGAGATTGGAGTGGGTGGGACCTGCTTGATAGGACCATGGGAAGCTGGATTGGTTGGTGCAGGTAAAGAAGTCTGGTCTGGACTAGCCTCAGGAGAGTGCCCACAGTAGCTCACTGTTCTGGGAAGTCTCTCACACTGCAGCTCACAGGGCCAGCTGCCCTCTTTGATTTCTACATAATTAGAATCCCCTTCCATTAGCCTAAGGTTATAACATTTTCTGGAACTCCTAAGTGTCTGAACCTCAGGCTGACGGTCTCTGCTCTGACCTCCTGCAGCCTCCCTCGCTTTAGCTTTCTTGTCAAGCTAGTCTTATTTTATGCCTTTGGGTGCTTTGCCTGCATGCACGTCTATGTACCCCATGCATTCCTGGTGCCCTCAGAGGCCGGAAGAGCCACGGCGCTAAGAGGAGGGAAGGGCAGCAGCCCTCGGTGCCCAGTTCTTCAACTTTATTTTACTTTTCTTGCTGTTTTGTTTTTTGCTTTCGTTTTGTTTGAGACAAACTATCGCTATGTAACTCTCTGTGGACCAGGCCGGCCTGGAACTCACGGAAATCTGGTGCCTCTGCATCCCAAGTGCTGGGACTAAAGGTGTGTGCCATGCCATCCTGCCTGTTTACTTTAGGGGTGTGTGTGTGTGTGTGTGTGTGTGTGTGTGTGTGTGTGTGTGTGCGCGCGCGCGCGCGTGTGTGGTCTGCCTTGGTGTGTATGTGTACTATGTTCTTGGATCTGATGGAACTGGAGTAAGAGGCAGCTTCGAGCTGACATGTGACTGCGAGACATCAAATCCAGGTCCTGTGCAAGAGCGGTAAGTACTCCTAACCACTGAGCTACTGCTCCGCTCCAGCCCTGACTTACATCTTTAGAAGCAGGGTCTCACTTTGTAACCCTGCCTGACATTCAACTCACTCTGTACACCAGGCTGGCCTGGGAACTCACAGAGATCCTCTTGCCTCTGCCTCCTGAGTGCTGAAATTAAAAGCGTGCACCAGCAGCCTGGGTTCATGTCCAGATCTTACGTGGATCCTGGGGATTGATCCAATGTTCTGATGTTTGCGTAGCCCCTCACTTTACTATTGAGCCATCTCCCCAACCCTAAATGCTCACCTTTGAGGGGCCACAATATCCTGCTTCCAGTTCTCTGAACACAGTTCCTGGCTCCAGATCCGTCCTCTTTATCCCGGCTACCTGATCGAAGTGGCATTCCTGAGAGCTCCTTCCCTCCTGCTCCAAGGCTAGCTGCAGGTCCCTTGCCACCGCCTCCCACCTTTAGAGACCACAGTCTGTGTGACTCAGAGGCCTCGCTGGCCAGTCTAGCCTGGTCCTGCCTGCAGAAACATCTGGGCAGAATCCTCCGGGGTCTCCTCCTCAGCTGGAGAATGGGGGGCGGGGGAGGAGCCAGGGTGAGTGACAGCTTTCACGGACACCTCACTCTTCTCGACATGTTTACTCACAGGCTGTCTGGGAAGTGAGAATCCTCCCTAATGGGTGTTTCACCCAATTAAATAATTAACTCAGAGTGTTGCTAAGCATTCTGGGCTCAGGCTCCCCTTCCTGGAGGGGCCCTCCTGCCAGGCAGAGGCTGCTGCCAGCCCAGGGTCTGGCCTAGGCCAGGAGGAGAAGCTGCTTGGAGGAGCTGGGAGGGGTGCCCAGCTCTTGGGAATGCAGTGGGCAAAGGAAGGATGGTGGGGGCATTTAGACAGGGAGCCGAGAGTCACCAAGAGGTGATGGAACCTTCTAGAGAGAGCTTCTCCACCAGCTTCTGTTTTACGCACCCTGCCCTCAGCCTTCCCATACTCCACTGCAGGATAGAGAAAAGGAAATTTCTCTCTACATGTGATGTGGGGGCAGAGGCACCCTCCCCGCCGGGCAAACAGGGCAAGGAGTCTACAGGAAGAAGCTAAATGATTTGGTTCAGCCCATACTGTGGAGTATCACTCAGCCCTCAAAAAGAACGGACGGCTGAGCATGGGTGGCCCAGGGCTACAGTCCCAGTACTTTGGAATGGGAAGTGGAAGGAGAAGACTTAGGAGTTCAGGCTTACTGGCTGGTTTTGTTTGTCAACTTGACACAAGCTAGAGTTATCACAGAAAAAGGAGTCTCAGTTGTGGAAATGCCTCCATGAGACCCGTTGTAAGGCATTTTCTCGATTAGTGATTGGGGGTGGGGGAGCGGGGGAGCGGGGTGGGGCAGCCCATTGTGGGTGGTGCCGTCCCTGGACTGGTGGTCTTGGGTTCTATAAGAGAGCAAGCTGAGCAAGCCAGGGAAGTGCCAGTAAGAAACATCCCTCCAGGGTTGGGGATTTAGCTCAGTGGTTAGAGCGCTGCCTGGAAAGCGCAAGGCCCTGTCTTCAGTCCCCAGCTCCGAAAAAAAAAAAAAACCAAAAAAAAAAAAAAGTCAGAAACATCCCTCCATGGCCTCTGCATCAGCGCCTGCTTCCTGACCTGCTTGAGCTCCAGTCCTGACTTCCTTTGGTGATGAACAGCATGGAAGTAAGCTGAATAAACCCTTTCCTCCACAACCTGCTTCTTGGTCCTGATTTTTGTGCAGGAATAGGAACCCCGACGGACAAAGCTTATCAGGGCTGTATCTGAAGTTCGAAGTTAGTCTGAGCTACATGAAACCCTGCTTCCAAACAAAAACAAAGCCAAGAGTGAGACCATTTGTGTGTGGACAAGAAAAAGCATCCCTGAGATCTCTAAAGTGGAGGAGGAAGAAAGGCCGGGCTGCGAGATGCTTGGCAGATGAAGTACCTGCTGCTCTACCTCCCGAGTTCAGTCCCTGGGTCCCTCATGGTGGACGGAGGGAATGGACTCCTGAAAGCTGTTGTCTGGCTTCCACTCACACGCCAAGCCAGACATGCATTCATGCACACACACAGATAAATCAACATAACAAAAAAATAAAAACATACAAAACTAACCTTTAAAAAGCAGCAGTGAGGAATTACCCAAAAAAGACAGAATGAGAGAAAGCAACTTAGTAAAATAGGTTCTCAGGCTGGAGAGAGGTCTCAGTGGAGAGCACTGACTGCTCCTGCGGAGGACCTGGATTCAGTTCCCAGAGCCCACAGGACAACTCACAACCCTAACTCCAGTTCCAGGGCATCTCACAACCTCTCTTGGCTTCCATGGGCACTGCATGCACACGATGTACATAACACATATAAGCAAAACCAATCATGCACATAAAATAAATAAATGAGTAGATTCTTAACCTGGGGAGGTAAGGGTTTTGAATCTGCATTTTTCAATCATATTTGTTTCAACTCAAACTAAGATTCCATCTTAAGCCTGTACACCTCAGCCATGGGTCCGACAGCCCACAAAAGAATGTATTCATCCGGTACAGACAGACCACAACCCTGGCGTTTTCTTTTATCCTGGTTTTGAGAGAGGGTTTCATGTATCCCAGGCTGGCCTGTCTCTAGCTCCTGATTTCTGGGATTACAGCTGTGTGCCACCATTGTGGTTTCTATTTCTTTCCTCAAACATATTTTTGATTTGTTTACTCTTTTATGTACTTAAGTGCTTTACCTGAATGTATGGCTGTGAACCACATGCAAGCCTGGTGCTGTGGAAGCCAGAAGAGGATGTCAGATCCCCTGGAACTGGACTTACAGATGGTTGTAAAAGACCATGTGGGGTCCGCCACACGAGCTGTAACATGTACACTTAACCCCTGAGCTATGTCCTCCAGTTTCTCCCATTTCTAATTTTCCCTCAAAATTGTTTTTTGTTGTTGTTTTTGTGGTTGTTTGTTTGTTTTTTTCCTGGCACAGAGAACATCTGTGATCCCAGCACTTGGAAGGTAAAGACAGGAGCACAGAAGTCCAAGGTCACCCTTGGCTATGCAATGGCACAGTGTTAACCTGCAGGACCCAGAGTAGCTGCTCTCAGCCTATGGGTTGAGATCCCTTGGTGGGGGTAAAACAACCCTTTCACAGGGGTCCCCTAAGACCACAGGAAAGCACAGGTATTTAGGTTATGATTCATATCAGTAGCAAAATTATTGCTATGAACTAGCAACAAAAACCGTTTTATGGTTGGAGGTCGCCACAACATAATGACTTGTATTAAAGGGTCTCAGCGTTAGGAAGGTTGAGAACCACTGATGTGGAGTCTCTTAGAGGATGAGATTCTGTGTATTCTGGGGGGGAGGGGGAGGTCTCGATCACATTAATCAGTGTGGGAAGATCCATCTTATTATGGGTAGGGATCCTGGTCTGTACAAACTAGAGAAAGCCAGCCGAGCGGTGGCATGCATTGTTCTGCCTCTGACTCAGCTTCCACACTGTGACTCCCCACAAGGATGGACAGAAGGCTGAACTGTGAACCTAAATGAAGTCTTTCTTTCTCCTTTGAGTTGCTTTTGCTGGTAAATTGCCACAGTGATAGAAAAGAAACTAAGACAGAAACATAGATGTTTGAGGCCACTGTGGAACACTTACGAAACCTTGTCTCAAAAGACCTAAAAAACAAACAAACAAACAAACAAACAAACAAAAAAACCAGACCTGTCTGTGACCTTCTAAGTAGACGCAATCTTTTCTATCCAAGTCCCCAAAGGAGCAGGGAGCTGTCCTTCAGAACTCCACCACTAGGTGGCAGCTTCGATACACTTGCCAGCATTGCAGGTTCAGTTCAGATGACGGGGTGGGGGTGGGGTGAGGAGGTCGGGAGTGGTGATGGTAGAGGGGGAGTGGGGGATGGGAGGGGTGATGATAATAATTGTGACTTGAGATAGATCATAGCTTGGAAGCCCAGATTGGCTCAGCTTCCCTAGTCCGGGATTACAGTTTACAAGTATGCCTCCCAATACCCTGGAAAGTTTATCTTTTAAACCATCTAGGAACCAAAATTAAACTGCCACCAGCTTCTCCACTCTACAAATCCAGTGCACTGTTGAAACGAGGGGCTTTATTGTTCCCAAATAGGATGGGGGCTAAGGTAAAAAGAACGCAGTCATTCCAAGAGGGTCTGGATTTCTTCCACTGGTGTAGAGGGAGGAAATGGAAGCAGAGGGTACCTAGTTTCAAAATTCATATTTGGGTCAACCATGTGGCCTTAGCCAAGTTCCTTAACCACTCGGTGTCTGATTCCTCAATTACAAATGGACTTAGGTAATAAAGATAGCTCTTGCCCTTGAGGAAGTGTTTTAAAAAGAAAAACAACAAAACAAAACAAAAAACGAGGTTAATCCAGAGCTAAGCCCAGCAGCCAGACAGCACTACACAGGGTACTACCCTGCTCTCCGCTCGGGAAGTCCAGAGGAGTATGGGGCAGGTCCATTAACTGCAGAGTAAATGAAGCTAGGTCCCATTCCCACGCTCCCTGGGGCAGGCAACTGGCTGGTGCTGGACCTGAGAAAGTGGCAGGTGGCTTTTGATGGGGATGATAAACCATGTCCAGCAAGGCACCCCATTGCCCCAGCATCCCAACTGCTACCCCCAGGCTGCCCCGCCCCAAGCCAGGCTCTTCATCCCTGGCCCCTGAACCAGACCTACCCTCTCTGCTACTCTGTAGGCTATAGGCTGTATGCTGTAGGCCTCTGTGTGGGCTCTTTCCACCCTCCAGGCTCAATCTTAACTGCCTGCATCAAAGCTACCTCTTCCTCCTGGAAGTACTCAGCTTCTCTCTTCTGGCAGATCTGACCGAAGGCCTTCTCTGTGCTCCTGCCCCTGGAAGTCCTTGGCTAATAAGGGTCTCTGCCACACATCTGCACCCCAGGCATGTTAAGACGATGATGGTATCTACTTGGATTGGATGTCTGACTGAAAACAATGTCTCTTAAACATTTACAGTACAGCTTTATAAGGACCTCGGGACTTTTGAAGTTGGCCATGGACAGAAACAGCTAACTCTGAGAAGCAGGTCCTTATTTAAATGCAGACTCTGCCTGTCTTAATTTTAAAAAGTTACCAAAGCTGGAGAGTTGGTTCTTCTAGAGGACCAGGGTTCAATCCCAGTACCAACATGACAGCTCACAACCATCTGTAACTCCAGTCCCAGGGGATCTGGTGCCCTCTTCTGGCTTCTTCAGGCACTGCACACAGGTGGTGAGAATACATTCAGGCAAACACGAATATACAAGATGACACAAATCTTAGCAACAACAAAAAGCCAGGCATGATGGTACATGGAAAGACAGTGCAGAAGTTCCTCCATCCTGTACTCTTGCTGATGGAGAATCCCATGAAAAATTACCCAAATCTGTCTTAGGATCCGAGGCCAAGATGTCCCAATTCTTAGCTTCGGTTAAACTGCCTGCTTGTGCAAATCTCCCCCTGAAGTTGCACAGACAACAGGATGTGGTTTTTGCCTTTGAGACCCATTAGTCTAAATGCTCAGGGTAACAGTATGTCCTGAATACCTGAGTGTAGTCCCATTCAGCTAGAATTAAAGACTTTCAGTTGGCTATAAACTGTCTGAGTGGTCATCTGTGGTGGGCTCCCTGTAACACCTATAATCCTAGCATGTGGCAGATGAAGTCAAGTTCAAGACTAGCCTTGGGGCTGGAGAGTCTAGATGAGCCAGGGTTAAATGAAACTCTGCTCCCACTTCCTAATAAACAGTGGGAGCAGGGGGCAGCAGCGGAAAGATTGCTATGAGTTCAAGACCAACCTTGAATCACACCCCGGTGTCCCACCACTTACCTCATCACAAGACTCATGTTAATAGCTAAGCAGGACTCAAATAACTTCAGCTCAAATCAAACTGGAGGCTGTAACAATTCAATTTAATAAAACAAAACAAAAACCAATAGTCCGCAGCCATTGTAAATATGCCAATTTTCGAGGATCATACATTTACATTGCTAAAATTCCAAAGATAAAAATTACACAGAACAGTCAGGTCTGCCACACACCTTTAATCCCAGCACTCAAGGCAGAGAGGCAAGAGGCAATAGTTTAGAGGTGGTTATGCTGGGTATACCTGACCCAGCTTTTTTCTTTTCTCTGAAATAGCAGCAGCAGCAAGCACTTTTTTTTTTTTTTGAAGATTCATTTATTATATAGAAGTACACTGTGGCTGTCTTCAGACACACCAGAAGAGGGCATCAGATCTCATTACAGATGGTTGTGAACCACCATGTGGTTGCTGGGAATTAAACTCAGGACCTCTGGAAGAGCAGACAGTGCTCTTAACCACTGAGCCATCTCTCCAGCCCAGCAGCAAGCACTCTTAACTGCTGAGCCACCTCTCCAGTCCTGGTTGGCTATCCCCTTCCCCACCAAGCCTGTTTCTCTGTGTAACAGGCTTGGATGTCCTGGAATTTGCTCTGTAGACCAGGATGACCTAAAACTCACAGAAATCTGCCTATCCTGAGTGCTGGGATTAAAGGCATGCACAACCCTGCTTGTTTTCTGAACTGTTTTAAGACAGGGTCTCATGGAGGCCAGGCTGGTCTTGAGCAAGCGCTATAGCCAATGTTGACCTTGAACTCCTGATCCTCCTGCCCCTACCTCCAAGGTGCTGAGGTTCCCAGTGTGCTCTGTTACACCTAGTTTACATGGAACTGGAGATGGAATCCAAGTCTTAAGCCTGCTGGGTAAGCCCTTTACTAACTAAGCTATATTCCCAGTCCACTCAGCTTGGGTGTATGAATGTATCTGTTTAGACATACCTTCTTTAATACATATATTAGAGGTAGCTATGCTGGGTACCTGACCCAATCTCTCTCTCTCTCTCTCTCTCTCTCTCTCTCTCTCTCTCTCTCTCTCTCTCTTCACACACACACACACACACACACACACACCACATATATGATTTTTTATGTATATGTGTATACTGTTGCTGTCCTCAGACACACCAGAAAAGGTCATCAGATCCCATTACAAATGGTTGTGAGCCACCATGTGGTTGCTGGGAATTGAACTCAGGACCTCTGGAAGAGCAGTCAGTGCTCTTAATTTCTGAGCTATCTCTCCAGCTCCCATAGTTCTTTTTTTCTTCAATAATTTATTTATGTGTATGTGTGTACCTGTCAGAGTGGGACCACAGCATATGGAGGTCAGACTAGAGGAAGTTAGTTCTCCTTTCTACTCTGTGGATCTTGGGGATTGAACTGAAGTCATCATGTTTGGTGGTAGTCACCTTTTCCTGCTAGCCATCTCATCTATCCTGTGTGGCAAAATCTTGACATTAAACTCGTTGCTGGCAGTGGGTGAAACAGGAGGCTATGCTGTTATTGATAGACTTCTGTGCAGTGGCAGCCTCATAAGGTTATAGATCCTAAGGGCCATGCCAACACAAGCCTGGAATTCTAGAACCCAGGAGCTGAAGCAGGAAGATCCTTTGAAACGCAAGGTCAGTTTAGGCTACATAGTGAGTCCCAGGCCACCCAGGGCTACATAGCATGAAGGAGGGATGTCTCTTGGTGACTGTGTGCTGTGATCCCATCAGAAGGGCCTTGTCTTTTTTCTTTTTGAAAAAGTCGTATTGTGTTTATTTGCTTTTCCTCTCTCCCACTCCTCTCACAGTTGTATGTACAACTTTCTGGAGTTGGTACTTGCCTTATATCATGTGAATTCCAGAAATCCGGCTTGGTGACTGGCAATCGCTTTATCCATCACAGAAGGACCATCTCTTTCTAAATCCTGAACGCCCAGCAATCTCTCTGACTCCAGTAGGTTGAGCTCAAGGGAAGGAGGCGCCTGTGAGCTGTAAGCGGGGAGGACAGCAAGGGAGGAGGGCAACTCTACGCTGCCTGGAGAATTTGGTGCAGAGGAGACGACCAGGAGCCGAGGAAGAGGGAGGGTCTGTTTCCTCAGAGTGTACACATGCAGCTTAGTGAAGATTTGCAGGCCAAAGCAAAGAATTTTTATTCTTCTGGAGAGACGGAATGGGAGGTGGGGTGGAGTCCCAAACCCTGTTCAGGCAGGCAATTGCCTGTGCTAAAGCCCACAGACTTTATAGTTTTGAGTTCTGCACGTGAGCAGCAGAGGGCGCACTCAGCTAAATGCAGAGAGAACTTGGGCAAAAGGCGCGTAGACCTCAAGGAGCTCAGATGCTGAGCTGAATCTGGTACTTTGGAGGTGGAGTCCGACGTTCGGAATAACCACGGGATGAGAAGCTGACCTTGGAGATGCTTATTCATACTCCTAGAACTTAGAGGTGGAAGCAGGAGGATCAGGAGTTCAAGACCACCCTTACTCAGCCTGGGTTACATGAAATGTCTCAAGAAAGGAAAAAGAAAAAAAAAAAAAAAGCTTGAGAAAGCTACATATCAATGTCACACATCTATAATCTCAACATGTGGCAGGCTAGGAAGGAGGGTCTCAAATTCAAGGAGAAGCTAGGTGTGGTAAGTGCACAGGGCTAGCTTGGTCTACATAGTGAATTCCAGGACAATAGCTTACACAATGAGATCCTATCTCAAAACCAACCAACCAAACAAACAAACAAAAATCGAGGCCAGGTCTGGAGAGATGGCTCAGCAGTTACGAGCATTGACTGCTCTTCCTAGAGGTCCTGAGTTCAATTCCCAGTAGCCACATGGTGGGTCACAACCATCTGTAATGGAATCTGATGTCCTCTTCTTTTTTTTTTTTTTTTTTCTGGAGCTGGGGACCGAACCCAGGGCCTTGCGCTTGCTAGGCAAGCGCTCTACCACTGAGCTTTCCCAAACCCCTGATGTCCTCTTCTGGTGTGTCTGAAGAGATCAACAGTGTACTCAAATACATAAACTAAATGAATAAATCTTTATTTTATTTTTTTTTTTTTCATTTTTTATTTTGTCAGGGGAGAGCCTTGAGCAGTCCCCACTACCACAAATTATGCAGTCGAGTTTCCCGCATTTGGGGGAAATGCAGGGTCAACACATCCGAGGTGCAATGGATAAGCCTCGCCCTGGGAAACCACCTTCGTGATCATGGTATCTCCCCTGCCAGGTAAGTATGAATAAATCTTTAATATATATATATATATATATAAAATCAAGGCCAATTTGGTTTACACCTTGTCTTTAAAAAAAAAAAAAAAAAGCCAGGTAAGGTGGCAGGTGGTGTTGCACTCCTTCAATCCCAGTAGGCACTCCGAACTTAAGGCCAGCCTGGTCTACAACATGAGTTCCAGGATAGCCAGGGCTACACAGAAAAACCCCAAAACCAAAAACCAACCAAACAACAACAAAAGTGTGTGTGTGTGTGTGTGTGTGTGTGTGTGTGTGTGTGTGTGGTGTGTAATCTTCTCCTCCATCTGGAACAAGACTCTTCTCCCCAACCTGAAAGGCAGGGACCCTTGGTTTTCACTTACCCTCTTCAGGGAGGACAACTGGCTCCCACACAGTCACATGCCTGTCTAGTTTCTTCCAAGGTCCTGCTATGTGTGCATCTCTGGCCATCCTGAGCTCCCATCCTGAGCTCCCAGCAATCTTCCTAGCTCAGCAACCAGAGAACGGTGGTTACAGGGCGTGCCGCCATGCACATGGCATAGTTTTGGGTTTGTGCATGATAGTCCATGTCACTGGGGCCTAGGGCTGCCACTCATTTGGTAGAGAGCTTGGCTAGTGTGCACAAAGACCTAGGTTTGAGTTCCAGGCGTGGCAGTGTTTGTCTGCAGTCCCAGCACGTGGGAAATAAAGGTACAAGGATCAGTAATACAGGGTCAAGCTGGGCAGTGGTGGCACACGCCTTTAATCCCAGTACTCTGGACCTCTGTGAGTTCCAGACAGCCAGGGCTACACAGAGAAGCCCTGTCTTGGAAAAAAAACAAAAAACAAAAAACAAAATAAACAAAACAAAATTTTTTTAAAAGGAAGAAAGAAATATAGGGTCATCCCCAATTACATATGGGGTCTGAGGCTAGCATGGGCTATTTGAAACCTTGCCTCAGGAGACAAAAGCCTGTGGGGAGATGGACAGAGTAGAGGTAAATGTTGATGACTTTTGAAACTAAATATTGGAAATAAAAACATTCATTATATTCTTCCCTCTACTTTAGGGCATTTGAAAATTTCTACAACAAAAAGGATTTTTTTCCCAGGCAATTAGAAAGGAAAGTCACATCATCTACACAGAAACAACTCCTGAGCTGACAGGTTTCTCACCAGCAAGGGTAAACAGACCACAGTAGAATAATATCCTCAAAGGATGAAAAGAAAATAACTACCACGTTAGAATTAAGTATTCAGCGAAATTAGCTTTGAGGAGTAAGGTGAATTGAGGATACAGCCAAAATAAACAAAATCTGTGCCTAGCCCAATAAACAGGTGCAAAAATCCTGCTAGGAAGCAGTCTTCATGAAGACAGGAAAATTCTAGAAAAAAATAGCCAGCAAATAAATGGATACAGGTATAAGTAAACCGTGCCTCCTCTGTGAAACCACTGTAGAATCTGACCTCTATGTCTTATTTGCTAGTGATGGGTTTTCTCCCTGTAGCTTACTGGCCTCTCTGCCATGTTTTTGGTTTGGTTTGTTTCTCAGGAAAGGGTCCCATCTTCCATCCAACTTCTTCCTCCCAAGACATCATGTACACACACGTTTACTTATATTTCCCTCCTCCTTGTCCTCCTCCCCCCTCTCCTCTTCCCTCTCCTCCTCTTTCTCCTTCTCTTCTTTAAATATGGTCTCACTATGTAGCCCTGGCTGGCCTAGAACTCACAATGGAGATCAGGTTAACCTTGAACTTCCACAGCTCTGTCTGCCTCTTCTGGGGCTAAAGGTGTGCTCTATCACACCACATAGCTTTAAAAATATTTTAAAAGAGCATAATGGATTTTTTTTTCTAACAGTAAGGCTTGGAGGACTTTATAAATGTTATAAGATACAATAGAACACCTCTCTCTAAGAATTTCAAAATAGTTATGGAACAGTTCAAGCATATCTCTAAAACAGAACAGGGACTGAGTCAGTTTATCATCGCCATGACAAATACTCAAGACAATCAACAGAAAGGAGGAAACTGTTCCGGGTTGATGTTTTTGAAGGTTTCCATCCATGGCCACTTGGCTCCGCCATTTCTAGGTCAGAAGGGGGTGTGTGGTAGGTAAAGCTGGTCACCTTGGTGGCCAGGGGAGGGGGAGGGGTTAGGGGGATGTTGGCCTGGAAACCGGGAAGGGGAATAACTATCGAAATGTAAATAAGAAATACTCAGTTAAATAAAGGTAAAAAAAAAAAAAAAAAAAAAGAGAGAGAGAGAGAGAGAGAGACAGAGAGGCCCAGGGTGAGGTAGAGTCCTTCTAAGGATCAACATCCCTCGGCTGGGCACAACCTCCTAAGTCTGCATCACTATTGTGAGGTAATAGTTTATTGAGTATGAGGCTGTCCTCATACTCTGTTCTCAGGGCACATTAGACCCTTTATGATCTGACCACTTTCCAAAGCCCTAGTCCTGAGCCCTGCTGTAGGGGGGATTGAGTCTTCAATATGTTGGGTTCAATTGTAACTAGAGGCAGACTGGGTTTTATTGTGTGAGCTTTCCCTGGGGAAGACTCCTCCCAAAAAAGGATACGCACCCCGGAGTAGACCCACAAACAGCAGACCAAGTGTTTGACAATCCCAAAGTCCCACTTGGTGAAATAATGAATTTACTGAGCGGACTTGCAGAGCATGGGTTACTTACAGAATCATGGGTGATCCCCATTCCCCACTCACCAAACAACCAAGCCACTAGGAAGTCCTACCGCAGCCCAGGTGATGAGTCCCTGTCCATAGATATCATCATCTCCCTCCACCAGGTAAACCCCACACTCCATGAGCTGGTCCCTTTGCTTTTACTGCTCCTGAAGTATTCTGAAACTAAATCTAGACTTAGCGTCTCTCCTGTGGGTGGCCATTTTCTTCCACAGATACTGCCCCTACTACAATGAACAAGACTAGTAACACTTCCTTCACACTCTCTACTCATGTCCAAATTTCCCTAATGGTCTCAAAAATGTCCTTTCATTCCAAGCCTGTTGGCATCGGAGTACACAAATTGCACTCAGTAATTACCGCTCTTAAATCTCATTTAATTTAGCGTAGTCTTTCCCTTTCTTTAATTTCTCCTGATAATGATAGGTTGAAAAACTGGATCAGTCATTCTGTGCACTGCCCTAATTTCTGGTTTTGTTGCTCACCTTCCTCACGGTACCTCTTAACCTGCTTTTCTCTGTTGCTGCTCAGCTCTCAGAGTTGATTAGATGAGAGATCTCCTGGGAAACCATTTTGTATCTTGACAACATACTGTTTTTTTTAAGGCTCATTATTATTTTATGTGTGTGAGAGTTTGCCTACACATACATATGTTCACAATGTGTGTGCCTGTGCAAGAGGGGGGCAGAAGGGGTCGGATCTTCAGGAACTGGAGTTACAGGTAACTGTGGGACACTATAAGGGGGCTTGGAACTGAACTTGGGTCCTTTTGAATAGCAACAAGTGCTTTTAATTAAGGAGCCAGCAGAGAGGGGTTTTTGCTCATTTCTATGGCTTGTTTGAGTCAGAAACTTGCTGCATTTTTGTCTTAGTTTCTTTCCATGCTTTTGTGATAAAATGCTGTGAGAAAAACAACTTAAGGAGAAAAGGATTTTTCCTGGCTCGCACTGCAGGAGTAGAGCTCATGGTGGGAAGTGGAGAATGCACATGTTTAAGCAGTTGGTCACTATCCTGGCCAACTTGACACAAACTAGAGTCAAGCTAGAAAGGCGCCTCAGTTGGGGAATACCTCCATGAGACCCAGTTGTAAGGCAATTCCCAATTAGTGATGAGTTGGGTAAGGCCCAGCCCTTGTTGGTGGTCCTGGGTTCTGTAAGAAAGCAGGCTGAGCAAGCCCTGAGGAGTAAGCCAGTGAGCAGCACCCTCCATGGCCTCTGCATCCACTCTGGCTTCAGGTTCCAGTCCTGATTTCCTTTGGTGATGAACAGAAATGTGGAAATGTAAGCTGAATAAACCTTTTCCTCTCCAATTTGCTTCTTGGTCATAGCGTTTCTTTGAAGCAGTATAAACCCTAGGACCATCACATAACATCTACAGTCAGGAAGCAGAGAGCTAGGAACGCCTGCAGCTGCTCAGCTGCTTTCTTATTTATATAGTCCAGGATCCCAACCAAGAAATGACGCACCCTGCAGTGGATAGACCCCACTTCAATGAACTCAGTCAAGATAATTCTCCACCAGCAAGCTCAGAAGCCCGCTCTAGACCTCATCAAACTGGTTATTATGAATTGCCCTTAAAAGTAATTTCAAGCACCTTTATTATAGGAAGAGGGAGGGCAGAGCAGATGCTTCAGTGGGTACAGACTCTTGCTGTATAAGCTTTCACCTGAGTTCAATCCCTGGACCCTACATAAAGATGGAAGGAGGGAACCAACGCTGGAAAGCCGTCCTCCACAAGTGTGCCATGGTACGCATCCCCCTTCCCTTCCCTCGTAATAACTAAATTAAGCATTTTAAAGGAAAAGGGAGATTTGACCAAGGAAATAAAGGATGGAAAACAGACACAGGGCATCTGGAGGAGCTGAAGAAAGGATCATAAATAAAAGGCAAACAGACCCTCCCCAGAGTCTCCCAATAGACCTAACCCTGCCTACACTGACTTGGGCCCAATGGAACGAATTCTAGATTTTCAGTTCCAGACTTCAGAAGAAGAAAATAATTTTGTGGTATTTTTTTCTTTCTTTTTTTTTTTTAGACAGGGTCTCTCTAAATAGCCCTGGATATACTAAACTCACTCTGTAGACCAGGCTGGCCTTAAATTCATGGAGATTTGTCTGCCTCTGCGCCCTGCCCTACCCCCAACCCAGAACTAAATTTGTGGTATTTTAAGTGATTGAGCAGTAAACACATTAAGAAACTAACATTAAGGGTTGGGGATTTAGCTCAGTGGTAGAGCGCTTGCCTAGCAAACACAAGGCCCTGGTTCGGTCCCCAGCTCCGAAAAAAAAAAAAAAAAAAAAAAAAAACTAACATTAAGTTTCTTGTTAACATGAAACCCGCGTTTGTGTTATAGAGTGGCTAAGCCTTAGCACACACCTTTAATCCCAGACAATGAAGGTAAAGGTAACTTGTAGAAAGAAGCAGCCATGTTTGAAAGTGATATATAATTGAGTGTCAGACAAAGTGATGAATCAGAGAAAGATTTTACAGACTAGGCTATGCCCAACTCTCATGAGAAGAGAGAGGAAAGGGAAGCTAACTGAGGAGCAGTGCAGAGAGAGAGAGAGAGAGAGAGAGAGAGAGGAGAGAGAGAGAGAGAGAGAGAGGAGAGAGAGAACGATATACTGAAACAGGCTGAAGAGAGAACAAGCTAGACACAGATGAAGACAGATGAGCCAGAGAATGAGAAGGAGCCAGAAGATTAGAACAGACTGCCAAAGTTAGTATGAGGCCAAGCAGAGCAATTCAGGAGAGGCAGAGAGAGAGAGAGAGAGAGAGAGAGAGAGAGAGAGAGAGAGAGAGAGAGAGAGATTGAATCAGTCAGCTTGGAGAGGAATTTGAGCCAGGACTGCTGAGTTGAACCAGCCAACCAGAGTTCTGAAAGAATGAGAAAGGGTGAGTGAGAGGTTGAGAACATTCTAGGCCTAGATTAGGTTGTACGGAGGCTGGAAGCTTCCAGGACTAGGCGTAGGTCAGCAGACTAAGGCAGTAAGCATTGGAGATGATGATGACTTCAGGCTTAAATAAAAGCCACTTTTACAATGAAATATTCAAATGTGTTTTATTTAGCTGGTTGCTGTAGCACATGCTTGTAATCCTAGCACTAGGGGCCGGGGGCAGGAGAATCATAGGTTTGAGGCCAGCCTGGGCTACATACTGAAACCTTATCTCAAAAGGAAAAAAAACCCAAACAAACTAACGATGGAGCATGAGGACTCTGTCTCTAAAATCAAACAAGGAAGAAAAGGAAAACTGAAATAAGCCCTTACCAGCACCCCATGTTTTATTTTATTTTTAAATTTACTTATTGTGTGAGTGTTCTGCTACATATGCATCCACTTGCCAGAAGAGGGCATTGGAGCGTGGTTGCTGGAATTGAACTCAGGACCTCTGGAAGAACAACCAAGGCTCATAGCGGATGAGCCATCTCACCAGCCCCCATGTTTTATTTCTATTTTACTTTCCTTTAGGAAATAGAACCCTGAGTTTTGTGGATACGGGGAAGACATTTTACCACAGCATATACTTTAGCCCTGATGCGCTTTTAAAATTTTCTTTGAGATTATAATTTAATGTTAACTGTTACTGTTGATATATTTGTTGGAATAATAGCAACTACATAAACCTTTTTGAATTTCCCATTAGGAATGGATTTATGACTTCACTGATGTTTACTGGAAGAAAAGTGGCCAGTGTCCCTCCATTGGTGAGACATTCTAGGTGCTCCTGAATACTGCTGCCTCCTATTGCCCTTCCTTGTGTGCCTGCTGCTCCTCTGTAGTGCTCAAGGCTCCCCTGGGCTTCTCCTCCTCCTGACCGGCTATTAGATGCTTGCTGCAGCCATGTTAGCATCTGTGTGGGAGGGCGTGACTCAGGCACTGTGCTTGGCTGTGATATTGCCCTTACTACACAGATGATACCTGTCTGCTTTTTGAGAAGTCTTTGGCAGTTTATTCCTATACTGAGGATTGAACCCAGGACTCTGTGAATACCAGGCAAGCATTCTGCCACAGAGCTACTGTAAGAGTGACTGTGGAGGGAGTCAAGAAGGCTGTTCGTTTCATCACAGTTGGGTAGCCAGCATTGGCTCAAACTCCAGGAGTCTGACCCTGAGTGGTTTATTTTAGGCATATTCAAGCACAGCACAATTTGGTGAAAACTCCCCTGATGATTATTAACTCAATCCAGTGTGCACAATAAAGTAAGTTCAATAAAGGTTTGGCGTGACTACATTGAGACTTTTTGTGAAGTCCATAAGGATAAGTTCTACAGAGTGAGAAAAACAGTGTGTCTCTGTCCATACAGATAGGGCAGAGGTCACCGGGCTAGCATGCTCCCAGCCTTCTGGGCACATAACAGGTATGGCATTCCGTCCTTGAAGGAACAAACCTGTTTGCTAACATTCTAGGTCCCCCTAGTGCTTATCTGGGAGCACAAGGATCTCTGTCCCTCCTACAAGCCCTTTTAGAGGTCCTAACGTGGGGACAGAATGGTTACTTTTGAGGCTTCATGATGATGTGATAATGACGCCGCCGCCGCCGCCGCCACCGATTTGAACTGGGCTCTATGTAGCCCAAGCCAGTCTCAAAATCACTATGTAGCTGAGGACAAACTAGAATTTCAAATCCGCCTGCTTCCTCACCCAGCGTGTTGGGATTACAGGCATGCACTAATGTTACGGATTCACACATGGCATTGAATCCAGGACTACCTGCATGGTGGGCGCGTGCTCTTCCAACCAAGGTACACCCCCAGCCCCTGCCTGATTATTCTATCCTGACAGCTGCACATCTGGCTAAAATCCCCCACTGTGTAACCAAGAGGTTCTTTCCTCGTGTTTCTGGTCTCTCTAGGGTATTGGAGTCAGGAGTCTCTCTCTCTCTCTCTTGTTCGTGGATCTGGCTGTGGTTTCACACGGTGCTTACTGATAACCCTCTGGATTCTAGGACCACCATCCACTCCTGCATCTCAGCCATTACAGGGGTGGGAAAGGCTGCTCTGCATTGGGGACTTGAGCGCACACCTGTGTTGGTGTGCACGTCAGCACAGGTGGGAGATAATCTACTTATCTGATGAAGTACAACACACAGTAAAGATACCTTAAATGTCTGTGTTAGAGCTGGGCTTGTGACCCATGCCGGAAATCCCAGCACTCCTTGGGATTTTGCTAGGAAGTTACTTAGAGGCCAGCCTGTTTTCAGAGACAGTGAGCTCCAGGGCAGTAAGGGTTACAAGGTGAGTCACCTCCACTCCCTCCCCCGAGGGGCTGTCTAAAGTCTCTTGTGGTTGTGCACACCTTTCATTCCAGCAGTTGCGAGGTGGGAGCAGAAACTCAAGGTCACCCTTGGCTTCACAGTTTGAGGCCTGACTGAACTATGAAGGGAGGAGGAGGAAGAAAGAGGAGGGGAAGGAAGAGGAGGAGGGTTTATCTCTCGAAATCTAAGCCCTGCCCCTCAGGACCTCTCCTATTGTACCTTGAGAAATGAAACCTATTGCAAAGTCTTCTGCTGCTTTGGATTTCCTGCAGCCCTTGGCTCAGTTCAGTTTTCTGAGGTTGGTCTTTCACACTCCGACCTGTCCTCATCCCAGGACCAACAGTTTTGTATAAGCTTACACACTGTCTGCCTCCCTATCCTCGACAAAAAAAATCCCACCAGTGTGCCTTGCTTAGAGGGGATTCTGTTTGGTTTCAGACTCCGAGACAAGGACCTGAGGTGCATATTTTACTTTTCAAAACCTGACCTCCAGGTTCTCCCAGCATCCCTCAGCCCCTACCAGGCATACCCTGCCACCAACTTTGATCTCTACAGCCCAGGGGCTGGGCTGCTCTTCCCCTAGAGGCTCCTCCCTATATAATGCAGACATTTTGGTTACCTCTCTCTTTCCTTCTCCCCTCCCCCTCCCTCTCCTCTCTCTTCTCTTCTCCCTTCTCTTCCCCCTCCCACACCCCGCCCTGAGACTCCCCTGGCCTCAATCCTTGGAGCCATAGAACAGTTTCAATAAATCTGCCTCTAATATATGCTAATCTGGCTTGAATTGTCTCATTTCACTGGTGGAGAAATAACCTATCAGATCCTGCTCTTCCCTCTGAGGTCCTCCCCTTACCACAAGGGGGCGATGTGGAGTCCTCTGCTGCCTTCTGGCCCTCTTCCCATTCCTTTTGGGAACCGTTTCTACCAGGGCACACCTACTTCCTTTCCCAGAGCACAGCTGCAGAGACTCCCAGGTCTGAATAATACTTTCAGGAATTTTTTTCTAATTGTGAAATCATTTTAAATCATCAGGCGGTGGTGGAGCATACCTTTGATCCCAGCATTCTGGAGGCAGAGGCCGGCAGATCTGAGTTTGAGGCCAGCCTGGTCTATAGAGTGTTCTGATTTGACGGCCCCAGAATAGCTGAAGTCACTGCTTTTTATGTCTGTCAGCTATTCTTTGTTGTTGCTGTAACATGCCTGTCAGTCACTGACACAGAGGAGTGATGGCCCAAGGGCATGCTGACCACACACCCAGTTTTGTCCTGTATGTTCTGTATGAGGTTTTCTAATCTTAAGAAATTCCACAAAGCTTTACATAGGACCCACCAAATCAAAGGTCAGTATGAACTGTTAGGTCTAAACTATCTTGGGTCAGAGCTGACCACCAGGCAGCACATCCTGCACCTGCGAATGGACTCATTGTAGTTTTTGTGTTTTTTTTTTTTTCCTTTATAAGCTGACAGAAAAAGATATCCGCTGTCATGAGTTCGAGGACATCCAGGGCTACACAGAGAAACCATATCTCAAAAAAAAACAAAAGAAAGAAAGGAAGGAAGGAAGGAAGAAAGAAAGAAAGGAAGGAAGAAAGAGAGAGAGAAAAGAAAAAGAAAATCCTAAATCCTGTTGGGTATGGTGGCATACATCTGTGCCCCAGCACTCAGAAGGCAGAGGCAGGAAGAGTTCCAGGCCAGCCTGGGCAACAGAGTAAAACTGTGTGCAAACAAACAAACAAACAACCACTCAACAAAGAAAGAAAGTAACCACCCCGTGTGAAATGCAGCAGTGCAGAGCACAGGACACTTGGACGCCATAGTTTGTCCTTGTTTATTCTTCCAAGTATTTACCGATAACTTTATAGACACGTGGGCTTTTTTTAATAGCCCAGTGCTCCTGAGATATGCTTCTGGCTCCACTGCCGTGCTCAAGGCACCTGGAGCTCGTCCCGGTTGTTCCTGTGCTTTTCTGGCATTCCTCAGACCTTTGCTCCTGAGGACATTCTTATTTCCCCCTATTGCGAAACAACCCCTGCTCATCCTGTTTCCACCCTCCAGGGATGGGTGATTTCTCTGTGCCTGCCCTGCGTGTGCTGCGTGGTCTCACCTTCTAATCTCTCTCCATATCTGAGGGTCCCCTCTTGCCAGGCCGCAGACAACAAGTTGGCAGACTTTTCTCCTAGGGTCAAGAGCCTCACCAGGTGAGCACAGCCAGGGTTCATGGCTTCTTAGGGCTGTAGTCCTGGCCAGCAGGAAGTCTCAACTTGCCAACTGCTTAGGTCAGGGCAGGAGGAAGGAGAGCAGGAAGTGGGGTAGTACACCTGCATTCTCTTCGCCCTTTCCTGGAGTCTTCCTGTTACTGGGGGGTGGGGGAGGAAGAGGGCAAGAGGTAGGGGGCAGCTCTCTTAGAGAACCAGCCAGCATGAGACAGATTCTTAATGGAGCCTGGCAAACTCATGGTAGTTGAAGGTTAATAAAGAACCTTTCATTTAAAATAGAATCTACTGTTAAAAAAAATGGGAACTTCAACAACTCACCAGAGAGAGAGAGAGAGAGAGAGAGAGAGAGAGAGAGAGAGAGAGAACTGGCCATTGGGAGACCCTGGGTTCAGTTGAGGGAGTGCAATGGAGACTTCTGAGTTTGTAACTGTGGGCAGGTCTGCTAACCCTTTCATATCTCAGCTCCTCCAGCACCATGCCCACTTGTATGCTGCCGTGCTCCCACCATGATGATAAAGGACAACCTCTGGAACTATAGCAAGCCCCAATCAAATGCTTCCCTTTAGTAGAGTTGCCTTAGTGTTACTTCACCAATAGGACATTGAGTAAAATGCCTGGGATACTGGACCTTATTCAGACAATTAAAACAAAACAACTAAAACCTCCAAAAGTTTGTAGCGTTTAAATGGTCGGCAGTCATTTTGAGGGGAGAGTGCCACAGGCAATAAAATTACAGCAACTCACTGCTCCCCTGTCTGCCACTGCCTCCTGGGCTCACTGACTGGTTCATCCCGGCCAGGAAGACAGACTACGGACTCCAGGGACCTGTACCTGTACCTGTACCAATGCAAGACAAGACACTCAGCAAGGGCTCTGTGGTTCTGGCCTACAATGGCGGTCCTGTACAGTGGCTGAAGGAACAAGGCTATGATGTCATCGCCTACCTGGCTAACATTGGCCAGAAGGAAGACTTTGAGGAAGCCAGGAAGAAGGAGCTGAAGCTTGGGGCTCTAAAGGTGTTCATTGTGGATGTAAGCACGGAGTTTGTAGAAGAGTTCATCTGGCCTGCTGTACAGTCCAATGTACTCTATGAGGATTGCTGTCTCCTGGGTACCTCTCTTGCCAGGCCTTGCATAGCTTGCAGACAGGTGGAAATTGCTCATTGCGAAGATGGGAAAGGGGAACGACCAGGTCCGCTTTGAGCTCACCTGCTACTCATTGGCACCCCAGATTAAGGTCATCACCCCCTGAAGGATGCCTGAGTTTTACAGCAGATTCAAGGGCCAAAATGATTTGATGGAGTATGCAAAGCAACATGGAATCCCCATCCTTGTCGCCCCCAAAAACCCTGGAGCATGGATGAGAACCTTATGCACATCAGCTACAAGGCTGGAATCCTGGAAAACCCAAGAACCAAGCACCTCCAGGCCTCTACACAAAAACTCAGGACCTGCCAAAGCACCCAACAGCCCAGTTGTCCTTGAGATAGAATTCAAAAAGGGGGTCCTGTGAAGGTGACTAACATCAAAGATGGCACTACCCACAGCACGTCCTCGGATCTCTTCATGTATCTGAACAAAGTTGCGGGCAAGCACGGAGTGGGTCGCATTGACATCGTGAAGAACCACTTCATTAATCAAGTCCCGGAGTATCTACGAGACTCCAGCAGGGACCGTCCTTTACCACGCTCATTTAGATATGGTGGCCTTCACCATGGATCGGGAAGTATGCAAAATCAAGCATGGCCTGGGCCTCAAATTCGTAGAGCTTATATACATGGATTTCTGGCACAGCCCTAAATGTGAATTTGCTCACCACTGCATTGAGAAGTCCCAGGAGCGGGTGGAAGGGAAGGAGCAGGTATCTGTCTTCAAGGGCCAGTTTACATCCTCTGCTGGGAGTCTCCACTCTCACTATACAATGAAGAGCTGGTGAGCATGAACATGCAGGGCGACCATGAGCCCATTGATGCCACCGGCTTCATCAATATCAACTCGCTCAGGCTGAAGGAGTACAATCTTCAGAGCAAGACCACTGCCAAATAAACCCTGGCAAACAGGCTCGGGCCTCCCCACTCTGCAGCTCTCCCAGGCTTCAACATTAATTGTTGTGGTACATTTGTAATTGTAGCTGCTTGTTCTCCTACCACCTGACTGGGGCTGCTGTGCCGTCCCCGTGTGGGGGTCCCCCCCCCCCGTCAGGCTTTGTTCCCTGGTCCCCTGTAGCCTACAAAAGTGGTCATCGAAGGGAAGGGGAGGGTGGCAGGCAGCTGCAGAAAGCGTAAAATTACAATTAAAAGAAGTTACATTTAAAAAAGTTACTGAAACTATTATTCAATTTCAGTTTGTAGTTTTCTGTTGGTGACTTCAGAGAAACAGCCTAGGCTCTCCGCTTGGGTTTTCTCCTCTGTGAATGGAGGGGAGCAGAAGCACCTACCTCACTTGGGGGGTGGGCAAAGAAGATCATGCAGACTGTAAACAGTAGAGTCCCAACCCCGCACGCAGGTTTAACCTTTACTCTCCCGGGCTCTCGCATTGTTTGCAGATAGAGCATAAAGATTAGAACGACAACGAACTGCTGGTAGTGCTGGCGGTGCTTTTCTCTTTATTTTCTTTATTTTCCAAATATCAGTTTTTTGTTTTTTGTTTTTTGTTTTTTGTTTTTTTTTTTGTTTTTGTTTTTTTCTTTGAGACAAGGTCTCATGTAGTTAGGTTGGACGTAAATTCAGTGTGTAGCCAAGGATGGCCTCTTCTGATCTTCTGGCTTCTCTCTCCCAACGGCCAGGAATAAGGGAGTGTTCTCCCAGCCCTACTTTATATAATGTTGGAGATGGAATCCAGGACTTTAGGCACGGCATGCAGCATTCCACCTCAACACAACAGTGGAGAGACCCTGAGTTTGAATCCCTCCACACCCCACATAAAGCCGGGTGTGTACAAAGCACACATTGGTACTTCCAGTGTTCTCACTGCGAGATGAAAGGTAGAGGTGGAGGAGGAATTCCGGGAAGCTCGAGGGCTAGCAGACTTGGTGCAGTCTGTCTAGGAGAATCTAAAACGTGACGGAGATCACACACCCTACTGTGGGAGGCTGACCAGATGGGCTGTGCTGGAGTTCTCTCAAGAGTCTCCTTTCCCTGGTGTGCTGACTTCCCAGTGGAGGGTGCGGCCTAGGAAGTGGAGATTTGGATGCTACCTAAGAAAGAAAGGGTGTCCCTGTGAACCTCCCAATGAAGGAAGGCCCACAGTAGGACAGAGGACGGAGAGTGGGTGTGAACCACAAACAGTCTGCACCTATCTTAGCTAAGTGCAGCCAACCCCAAGGCCTGGAAACACAAATGGCTTTACGGGGTGTATACTCAGAGGTGTGTGGCCTCGTTATAAAAAGCCTGAGAGAAAGCCTGGGGTTTATCTCCAGACTACAACTGGAGGTGCTGGCATCATTTACAAGAAATGAAAGTAAGTGTGTTTAGATTGAAGATAGGCACAGTGGTGCTGATCTGGAATCCCAGAATTCTGAAGGGAAAGGCCGGAGGGTCCGGGAGTTCAAGGCCGGTCTATGGCGATTTCAAGGCCAGCCTGGGCTACACAGACCCTGTCTCAAAAATAAGTTAATAAAGGGCCCAAAATGATGAAGAATATTAGCAGCACTTGGGAGGCAGAGGCAGGCTGATCCCTGTGCGTTTGAGGCCAGTCAGCATTACATGGTAAGACCCTGTCTCAAACAGAAATTTAAAAGTAGGGCTGGAGAGATGGCTCAGTGGTTAAGAGCATCGACTGCTCTTCCAGAGGTCCTGAGTTCAATTCCCAGCAACCACATGGTGGCTCACAACCATCTGTAATGGGATCCGATGCCCTCTTGTGTGTCTGGAGCTAGCTACAGTGTACTATTATAAATAAAATAAATCTTAAAAAAAAAAAAGAAATTTAAAAGTAGGTATAATCAGATAAGAACGCTCAGCAGGTAAAGCAGGTGGTTGCCAGGGAGCCTAATGACCTGATGTGATCCTGTGAGAACTGAGGCCCAAGGATTGCTCTCTGACACCCCCCGACAGACAGACAGACAGACAGACAGACAGACAGACAGACAGAATAAAGTAATAGATATATCCCGGCATCTAGGAAGGGAGGGGTTTTGGAGTCTCTCCCTTCTCCCCTCCTGATGCTTCTCAATTTTATCACTATTTTTTGCGGGAGGAAGTGGGCTGTGGTGTACGCGTGGGGGTTTGAGAACGAATTGCTGGAGTCAGTGCTCTCCTATCATGTGGGCCCTGAGGGTCAAACTCAAGTCCTCAGGTTTGGTGGCAATGGAGTCACCTTGTTGTCTACCGTTTTGTTTTTTGTCCGGAGCATATATGTAAACATTATTGAAAAGTATTCTAAGCCCGACAGTGGTGGTGCACGCCTTTAATCCCAGGACTGGGAGGTAGAGGCAGGCGGATCTCAGTCAAGGCCAGCCTGGTCTGCAGAGAGTTCCACAACATCCAAGGTTACACAGAGAGGATCTGTCTTGAAAAATGAAAAAAGAAAAAAAAATCTAATTTAAGGGTAGGCTCTGAAAGTTAACAGAAGAAAGTAAAGGCTCACCACGTAGCCCACGCTGGCCTTGAATTTGCCTTCAGAGTCCTGGGATTACAGGCTGTGCTACCACGGCTTCTTTGTTATGTATTTTAGGTAAATTTGTCTAACCTATAATCCTGCGTTCTGGGAATTCACATACAGGGTGCTCTGAAGAATAGGTGAGGTCATGCACAGACAGCTCATGAGTCAGTCGTTGGCCGAGTCCTGCTAAAATTCAGCATCCATAATTATTAACCATTATCTTTGCAACGAACCAAGTGTGCTGGCAGTCCTCAGAACACAGTGCACAGTAGGCTTGTAAGAATGGGTTTAGAGGTTGAAGATTAGCCTTGTGGTAGGATGCTTGTCTACTACAAACAAGGGCCTGTCTGCCTTGTTTGTATATAAGCCTAATTTTTTTTGTTTTCTGGTTTTTTTTTTTCGAAAAAGTGTTACCACTCAGTCTTGGCTGGCCTGGAACTTACTATGTAGACCAGGCTGGCCTCAAACTTAAAAAGATCTTCCCCACTCTGCTTCCCAAGTGCAAGTGCTGGGATGAAAGGTGTGCACTACCACACTGTGTCACACAAAAGTTTTAAAGCCAGTAGGCATGAGTTAGGGGATGTGCAAAGCTAACTTGTGAGCCCTTGATCTTAAAAAAAAAAAAAAAAAAATCAAAACAGCATGGTGGCTCAAAAAGAAAGAAGAAACAAAACTAAACAAAAACTCTTGTCCTGGTGGAGCCTGTCTAATTCCAGCATTTAGTAGAGGCAGAAATCTTTATAAATTCGAGGCCTAATCTACATAGTGAGTTCCAGGAGGGAGAGCCAGAACTACCTAAGGGACCCCGTTTCAAAAAAAAAAAAAAAGGGGGGGGGACCAAAACAGAAAAAGAACAGTTGTTTGAAATCCCACTCCAGTGACTTCTCAGCACCTAGGGGGCTGATCCAGGTCATCACATATATGGAGCTGAGAGTTGAAAATGGGAGCGAATGTGCGATTTAGGGGATCTCTAGAGTAGGCATCTACCCTCAAACGCACGCTGAGCGTAATGGATCTTGGAAGTGGCAACGGTTTTCAAGAGTAGAGGAGGTTGAGGGGGAAGAACCTGAAACTGCCCAGGTAGAGCGCAGTGGATAGTATGCAAAGGTCCGGCTCTCTAGCACCAAGTCGCTGCCTAAACGGGGCGGGGCCATGGTGGCAACCACGCCCACCTCTCTGCAGAGGCTGCTAGCTGCCTTCGGTCACAGCCCCCTCCATTTCTTCCTTTGCTGCTCTGTACCGTGCTCAAGCGAATCCGGTCGTGATTAAGGCGTGGCCAGATCTCAAGCCTCTCCTCCAACACAAGCAGAGGCCACGCCCCTTCTGCGCGGGTCACCTTTTAGTACAGCAGCACGAGCTTGAGGTTCCCCCAGAGGGGCTGGGCCAATGAGAAAGCCCCGCCCACATCTTTGCAGAGGCCGCGCCCCTCTCTGGGTTTCTTTAGCTCTTAGGCAGCTATACGCTGGTGGAACTTGGGGCGGGGCCTGGCCGGGCCTGGGCGGGGCGTGACGTCGCGGGGCGGCCGGCCGCCCGGGAGGCGGGGCGGCGGGGAGGCGGCGGCCCGCTCGGCCCAGGCCATCCCGCAGCTGCGGCGGTCCGTACGCTGCAGGCGGCGCGGGGAGCCGGCTCCTGACAGCATCCCGCGGCTGCCACGTCTATCACTGGGTCCCAGGGTCCACCATGGCCCTGGTGCGGGACGATGAACCGGCGGCCGGGTCCTCCCGCTGGCTGCCCACGCACGTCCAGGTGACCGTGCTGCGGGCCAGCGGGTTGAGGGGTAAGAGCTCGGGCGCCGGCAGCACCAGCGACGCGTACACGGTGATCCAGGTGGGCCGAGAGAAGTACAGCACCTCGGTGGTGGAGAAGACGCAAGGCTGCCCGGAATGGTGCGAAGAGTGTTCGTTCGAGCTGCCGCCCGGCGCTCTGGACGGCCTCCTGCGGGCACAGGAGGCAGATGCGGGCCCTGCGCCCTGGGCCTCCGGTCCCAACGCCGCCTGCGAACTCGTGCTTACCACCATGCACCGCTCGCTCATCGGTGTGGACAAGTTTCTAGGCCGGGCAACCGTAGCTCTGGACGAGGTCTTTCGCGCAGGCCGCGCCCAGCACACGCAGTGAGTCTGGGGCGCTGGGAGCGGGCACAGGACGGTTGAAGGCCTAACCGGGCGGGGCTGGTTGGGATGTCTGAACCCCGTCTTCCCACTCAAGGACACAAACCGACATAGTAGTTGTTACTTCTCATTCAGCCCTCTGGCCTCTTGACTGTCTCCCAAGCAGCCTGGTGGGCCTGGAAGGCCTGTTGGAGTTGATCTAGTGACCAAGCGTCAGTAGTACATGGCCAAGGAAAGTTCGGAATGGGATTCTGAGGCTGTGGGAATTCAAGAAGGGAAATTTCAAGACTCCAGGGTCTGCCTTCCTTTTGTCAAAGAGGTGCCTGCCCTGTAGGGGAGTGGAGAGGCGGTCTCACCTTGTAGAGGCAGCAAGGTGAGGTGTTTTCTCCCAAGGCAGGATTGAAGGGAGACGCCCCAGTGTTCCCAGGGGTTACACAGGACACCTGCCTTTTGAATGTTCAGGGATGCTCATCACCATGTACTCATACTCCCTGACTCTGTGTCTAGGATAGAGAGCACTGGGCCACCTCAGAGTAAAGGAAGGGAACACTTGGATCAGCTTGGGTCAGTGACACAGTGGCATAGTTATAATGCCCTTCAATTCTCCAGAATATTTTCTATAGATAGGATAGGAGGGGTTCTTGTTTTGTTTTGTTTTAAGACAGGGTCTTTCTATGTAGCTCTGGCTGCCCTGGAACATGCTATGTAGACCAGGCTGCCTTTGAACTCAGAGATTTTACTGTCTCTGCCTCCCCAATGCTGGATTCAAAGACCAGAGACTCCAAAACCTGGCTGTGAGTGTAGGAGGTTAAACATTTATTTTGTCAAGTTTGCCCTTTGTAGGGTTAAGATCAAGACCTAAGATTTGCCTTAAATGCCAGCATTTGAGAGGCAGAGATGTGTAGATCTCTGGATTCCAGGCCAGCACACAGAGAAACCCTGCCTTGAAAACCAAACCAACCAAACAAATAAAAGACCTAAGACTTGGAGCACCTTTTTCTGTTTGGGCCACGGATCATCTAGAAGTCAGGCCCCAGGGCTGACCATCTGCTGTGGCTGGCTGGGCCAGTTAATTTCTAAGCCTCCTGGGTGGGGTCCCAGAGAATGGGTGCAGAGTGGTACCCCTACGTAGGAGAACTGCTAGAAAAGGTTTATTGTTTTTGAGTAAATCAAGGAAGGCTGTTGGAGAGGGATGAGCCTTCAGCCTGGTGCAGACTAAGAGGAAAGCAGGCTTTGAATAGAAAAGGATCTGACCTTGAACAATTCTTTTTTTCCAAAACATGACTAGGGAAGGGCTTTCCTGGCTGGCCCAGTGTGGCTGGGGTGGGATAGACCTGGGCACATTCCAGCAGGGCTGTGACCTGACTTCATCTTCCCTCCCCTGGCTTCTCTCCTTCCCTCATGACTTGCTGTTTAGTTGCTGGGTGTGGAGTCATGAGGTACAACTTGGTCCTTGTTTTTTTTTCTTTTCCCTCCCTCTTTTGTGTCCTTACCCTCCTTCCTGGTGCAGGCTGATCAGGGGCCTGGGTGTGGGATGGACTGCTCTCTCCTGATCTCTTAGCTCTTAACTTTCTCATTCCCTTCAGGTGCTCCAGCCAGGCTGGTACATTATATGTAGGGTATGCATTAGGAGGAGGGTGGACTAAAAGGGACAGGGCTGGGGGGTGGGGGAAACTAGCTTCTTTGATTTTTTTCCCCTTGTTGTTGTTCATGTGCTTGCTTCCCTCTTGGCCTTGAATCTTTCTTAGTGGAGCTGGCCCAGCCTGCAAGTCCAGGTGGGCCTGTTTTCAGCCAAGAACAATGCTCCCGGGAGAATGTGACGCGCTATCCCTTGATCGGAATGGGAGCTTTAATTTACTGAGAAGTCATCTTTTCCACAAGCTTTGCCTCACACCCACCTGGCTGCCTTTCTGCTGATGCCATGACCAGGATTATTTATAGAGTGGAGAGGGCAGGAAGTGGGGCACTTAGGGTGGGCAGAGGAAAAGTCCACACGGTTGGCCCGCTCTGTTCCTCTAGTCACTGGACCTCACAGCTTGCTCACTGACAGAGAACCAAGGCTGCCATTTCCACAGCCCTCAGGCTCTAATGGCTGCTCCTAGAGGTGTTTCCTGGACCACGCTGGCCTGAGCCACTGAGGTAGAGAAGATCAAGGGTAACATTCTCGGTTTTGGAATCTTGTGGAAAAGCACCGTATTCACATAAGAGGCAGGAGCAGAGGGAACAGGTGGTGGGCTCCTGTCCGCAGAGAATCTGACTTGAGAAGCACAGGCTGAGAAGTTGCATGGTACACATAAGATCTCTTTCTCTCTTGTGTGCTCCTTCATGGCAAGGCAGGTAAACTCTTGAGCGTCTCAGTTTACTAGTCTTTAAAATGGGGGTAACTTATACCTTCCCAGTGTTGATGTGGGAGATGAAATGAGAATATAGAGGAAGATCTAATGCAGTTCCCAGGCACTGAGTAAGTGAGTGTGTGAGGTGCAGAGGGAGGGGGGTAGTGAAGAGACATGATGGTGGAAGGACATGTTGGCCACAGCATCTGGTAGCCCACATCTGGAAGAAGTTCTCTGCCTTAGAAGAACTGCTCAAGAACTTTAAGTCTGAGAAAACCTGTCCGTGGTTGGTGACAGGAAGAGTCTCAGAATCCCTGGCTGCCTTCTGCAGTCCTTGGGAGGCCCAAGAACTTGAGCTGCACCTGAGAGGCATCCCTGATCCTAAATCCAGACTCAGGTCACCTGATGGCTCTGCAGCTCTCCTTGGCAGCCTTGCTTGGCACTGCCCATGCCCTGGAGGAAGGCATGCTGGCACAATGCTGGTTCCTTAACCATTTCATCCCATCTCTACAAGGGTCACAGTGATAGAGATTGGCTGTATAGATTGGTAAGATGCCATCCATGAAGTGTGCTGCTTTCACAAGGGTAGGTTTGGAGTTGCTGTGGAACCTGGCTTCTGTGCTGAGACTCTAGCTACCCCAGGGGTCCCTGAAACTCACTTCTCTGTGAGGCAGTCTTCAATGTGAGAGGTTTTACTGGAGGCTTTCGAAATATCCAAAGAGGAAATCCATGCTCTGTGCTCCCCACCCAGCCCACATGAGGGATGGGACTCCGTGACCAGCGTGTGCTACGCAAGCACACACTATACTGCTGAACTACATTTCCAGCCCCAGAGAGGAAGCTCTCAACACAAAAACATGGTGCACATGACATTTTGTTAGAGCTACTTCCCCTCTGGAGCACCATCTGCCTGCATGACACCAGTGTCGATGTTGTGGCAGGGACAATTCCAAGGTGCTACTCCCTTCTAGCTTTTTACCACCATTGGAAGGGACCCCACCCCATCCCAGAACTCCCAATGAGTGCCAGGTTTGCCACCCTGGCTCCCAGGACCTAGATGGGGTGGTGGCAGTTAGTGTTCTTTGTCACCTGTGTGGTCAGATGGGGACACTTGGACTCTTCATGGCTTACTGCCGTGGATGTGGCTTGTGCCACAGGGGAATGACCCTGAATAATTTGGAAGATGGAAGAAAAAGCAAGAATTTTGGAGTCAGAGGCTAGGGAGTCTGTCCCAAAGCTTTTTGGGTGGAGAGACCTGCCTTGGCCTCTGAGAGCTGGTTGGTCTGTACTGAGGAAGGGGAGGACATAGCACCATCTTGTGTGGAACCCCACAATTTCCCTCTCCCCAACCTGGTTGTAGCCTTCGAGCCTATGGTACAGAAATAGATTGGGTTGGTCCCCTGGAAAAGCCACGGCTGTGGATTTGTCAGCTGGGACCAGTTGTCCTCTCTCATCATCTAAAACTATGATCATGGTCAGGCTGCTAACTGTGCTCCTCCGGTGGCCTCATCAGTTCCTGCCCAGCCTGTGCCCTGGGTTTAGCTCTGTTTTTTGTTTTTTGTTTTTGTTTGTTTGGTTTTTTTAATTTTGGAGAAGACCCAGGGGAGCTCGTGGGTGTGGAGGTCTGAGACAGAGATTCTTCGTAACTGGTCATGATCATTTTCATTCCTGACTCTCCTGCCTCTACCTTAAGAGCTGGGATGCCTGGATGACTGGCATGGCCCATTGTGCTTAGTGTTGTGAGGATCTCTTGGCTTCTTTCCATCCACAGCCCTACAACCTTCTTTCCACTGGCTTCTACATGTGACCTTGTTTTCGAAACACAGCGGAGGCCCACTCAGCCCTCTGGTTCAGGCCCCTGCTTGGGCCTCAGGAGCCACTGGTGATGGCGAGGGGTGTGGCCACACTCAGAAGGTGTCTTTAGGATGAGCAGGCTTCATCTCTGATGGTGGTGACCCTGTGGCCTATCCCTATCTGGGGTTGCTTGAGCAGAGCAGCACAGGGGTGGAGGGGGAGAGTGAGGAAATGTGACTCCTCCCTGGCACAGTGGCTTCCCTTTTCCTTTGAATCTGCCCCTGTCCCTGAACCCTGGATTAGAACCAGGCGTCCATAACCAACCCCACTGTGCCTTCCTCACTCCACTAGGCAGAAGAGACAAGATACCAGCCAGCAGAACCACAGTCCTGGTTGACCTTGAGGCCTGGGTTTCCTTTATGTTTTTCCTCTTTGCGACAGAGTTTCATTGCGCATCTGAGGCCGACCTGGAACTTGCTTTGCAGTCTAGGCTGCAGCTGCTGCCCCCGTTATTGCAGTCACCCTGGCGCTGTGCCGCTTTCTTTGCTGCTAAACTGCTGGTCTGGCCCTCTCCAGATGTTTCCCTTGCCCTTCCCACCCTGTTTGGGACAGATGACTAACACAATGACAGGAGCTGCTAAGCTCTGTGGAAATCAGCCCCCGCACTTTATTTCTCCCTACAGAGTGTGCCCTCTAGCTGGATCCTGGAAGTGCAGTACTGAAACGCTGATCATTGTTCATTTTTGAGTTGGCTTCCCTACAGATGAGAGGGATCTTACTGTGTGGTGATGAGGCCCTGCATGGGATTAGGCCCAGTGTCTTTTCAGCTAGCAGTGAGCAGAGTTATCAGAGAGATGCTGTGGAGAGAGTCTCTAGCAGGTCACCTACCCTACAGCCTAACCTTTGATTCACCCTCTATCCCGTGGGTCTTTACTCTGGGAATTTTAGCCTCAATGCTCAAGAAGGGCTGGAATGTGTGGAGACTGGCTGGGAATCGGGAGAAGAGAGCCCAGAAGCTATCAGGAGGCAGAGAGGGTGTGGTTTTCTGTGGCCTCTGTTAAGCCCTGGTAGCCTGAAGAGCTATGCGTAAGCAAAAGGTGGTATTTGGGGTCCTTTGTGCATCGCGGGGTTTCTCTAAGTTGGGAGCAAAGCTCTTGGGTAGCAGAAGAGGATCTGAAGGTCTCTACAGGCCTGGAAGGGTAGCTTCTTCTAGAGGTGTCCTTGGAGCACATGGCAAAGTCCAAGATCAGTCTGAGTGGGAGGGATCCCAGAGGTGGGGACCTGGGCATCTCTTTACAGTGGGCAGAAGCTCCCGTGTGTTTTAGCTCAGAAGGAGCCCTGGTTATACTCAGAGCAGATGGGCCACTGGGTTTGCCATAGGCAGGACCATCCTCCTTGAGGTGGTAACAATACCCCAGAGACCTGTTGGTAGCCATTAGAGAGCCTATCTGCCTCCAGGCCCTAGGATTGGAGGGCCCTTTCTGTCTGGTCCTTTCTAGGACTTCCCTCACCCCAGAGCAGACTTGTGAGCTGTCAGTGCTGTTACCTTGCTTCATGGCTGAGTAGTTCTTGGCACAGAGAGGTGAATTGACTTTGACACAACACATGACAGGACTTGAACCTGACCACAGCACCATGGGAACATTGGTTTATCCCCCTCCCCTTAGTACTTGGTGGGGGTGGGGAGCGAGGTCTTGCTGAGGTGTCCTCTCCCTCTTCAGTACAGATCTCCAGATCTTGGGGTTGGCCTTGGAGATCAGCTCTCCCTGAATTTATGGGTGTTTATGGTTCCAGCTGGTCTTGTTCTTCCTAGGGGACAAATGTTGTTCAGCCCCTGGTATATCACAAGGATAGATAGGTTGAGGCCTGGGACACTCCTCAGACTTCGATAGGCCCAGCTTCTCCGTGTGCCCCATGCTTGTTCGACTTGACAGAAGGCTGCTTAGCCCTCCTGCTCTTCCTCTATAGAGAGCAGTCACTTACTTTTTTTTTTTTTTTTTTTTTTCCCAGAGCTGGGGCCCGAACCCAGGGTTTTGCGCTTGCTAGGCAAGTGCTCTACCACTGAGCCAAATCCCCAACCCCAGTCACTTGCTTTTTGTTACCCTTTTTTTTCCTATGTCTGGGGAACCTTTGCTGAGACTCCACTGTAACCACTGTGCCTAGGCAAGTGCTGGGGAGGATATGAGAGGGAAATGGGTCACTCTTTCACAAGAGAGACAGAAGTGTGTTTGAGAGACTTAGCAGGAAACTGTTACTCCATTAAGTCAGCAGACAGACATTCCCAGAGGGAGTCAAGAGAGTGCTCAGTGCTGGAGGAACCAGACCCCATTTGGCCTAGTGATTAGGGAAGGGACCACTTCAGAAGTATGGGGAAAGGCAGCAAGGGGAATTGAGCTGAGTTAGGGTACATCTTGCCTCCACCCCCATCTTGGGTTTCCCTTCTCCCCTTCTCAGAGTCAGTCCAGTCTTTCCAGCTCTGGGATAAGTGTCCAAACTTATTTCCTGCATTGCAAGCAAGTGAACTGCATATTTTCTTCTCCCTCCCTGTTTGTTTGCCCAAGTGCAACATTCTTAAATGCAGCTCTGTCCCTATGACCCACCTGTGCTTTCCCACACAGGGGGAAATTTTTTTTTTTTTTTGGTTCTTTTTTTCGGAGCTGGGGACGGAACCCAGGGCCTTGCGCTTCCTAGGCAAGCGCTCTACCACTGAGCTAAATCCCCAACCCCCAGGGGGAAATTATTAATGGTCTCTATCTATCCTCGGGTTCAAACGGAAGCTCCGAGGAAGGATAGTCACTGCTTGGCTCTAGCCTGCTCTGACCCAAGGATCCTGGGGAAAGAAGGTTGAGAGCACCTTGGAGGCCAGATGGGTTAACTAGAGAGCCTACTTTCTTCCTTTGTCACTGAAGTTCCCGTGAAAGGTCATCTTTCCAGCTCCTTCCTCCTGCTTGGCTCTGGCCACCTCATTGCTTGAGGCAAATGACAGCCTGTAAAAGCCCTTCCATAGACAATAAACCCAAAGCTTTTATATGTGGCTGGCCTACTTCTCAGCATGCTTTTCCAGAATTATCTCATTTTGCACTCCTCTCAGGGCAGCAGTGTGTCTCCTGTTTCCACAGTCATTGGAGCCTGGGCTCTCTTGGACTGACTTGTCCAAGGTCTCAGGGCTTGTTAGTGGTGGGTAGGTTCCCAGCCTGGAGTCCAGTGCACTTTCCCCTGCCTATGCTTGTGCTGCTGGTCCTGTACTCTGAATATCTGCCCTTGCTGCTTGGTGATTAGACTTGCCTCCTGGCATTTTTATAGTGTGGGGCTCCCAGCCCCTTCTGAAGTCAGCTGACAGGCAGACCTTTGGAGCTTAAGGCAGTGGGACAAGTATTAGAGGAGATATTTATGTGAAAGAAGTGGGGGTGGGGGCTAAGTCTGGCTGGGGTGTGAGGTGACGGCTTCTGAGGTAACTAGTGAATGCCAGTCTGGGCCCTCTCCAAGGGCTGTGTCTGCCAGGCCTGGCGTGATGCCAGAGGAGGCGATAAGATAAGTCTTTGGGCCTGATAAAAGGCTTTATCATGTCCTGGGATTGTGTCTGGCTTGCAGTTTAAGTATAGAGACCAAGTCAAAGAGTAGGTTTTAGGTCGTAGGTGTCAGCAGACACAGGAGTTGTTGGCTGGAGAACCCCCCTCCTATCCACTGGTCCACTGGTATGAGACAGACTGCTTCCATGGGAATTCTGAGAGGAGAGGAGGCAGAAGATTGAGGGAAAAGGTGGATGTGTGTGTGTGTGTGTGTGTGTGTGTGTGTGTGTGTGTGTGTGTGTGTGTGTGTCCTGGTTGTCCCCAGACTCCCAACTGTGGGTTTTAGCTGGTGCTTTCCCATTTTAAAATCTATTTTGTCACTCTGTTTTACAGAGGCAAACAGTTTTTAAAAATCTACCCAAGGAGTATAATATGCTCAGTAGTGGAGCCCTTGTCTACCATGTATTCAAGGAGCTGGAGATGCAGCTCAGTCAGTAGAGTGCTTACCCAGCGTGCCACAAGTCCTGGGCCCTGTCCCTAGCATCACATACACTGGGTGTGGTGGCACATGCCTGTATTCCCAGTGCTTGAGAGATAGAAGCAGGAAGATCTAGGTTCAAAGTCATTTTCAGTTACAAAGCTCAAAGCCAGCTGGGCTATATGAGACCCCAACTCAAAATAAAAACAAAACTCATTCAGTAGGCCAGAGGCAGGACAACAATCAGACCTCTGTCTTTCAGCCACCAAGGCTCTCCCACAATGCCTTTAAGTCCCTCTGCCCCAGTTTATTTCTCTGAGTGCATACATCTGAGTACTGCTGCACCGTGTCTTTATCTAGTGGGTGGTGGAAGGGGCTTGGTTTACTTACTTGCTTGTTTTGTTTTGTTTGGAGAAAGTTTCTCAGTGTTACCCAGGCTCTCCTGGCCATCGTGAGCCCGGGCAGTTCTCCTTTCTCAGCCACACTCAGCTGGGTGTTGTGTCCCTTGGCTCCCGTTTTCATTCTTCTGCCAGTCACGCTGACAAGATAACTGAGATAAAATGGAAGCATTGATTTAGGCTTAAACTTTCAGAGATTTCAGCCCAAGGTTCTTTGGGTTCTTTGGTCCTGAGGTAAGACAGAGTGTCTGGTGTCTGGAGCCTGTGGTAGAAGTGGCTGCTTTATTTACTTCATGGTTGCCTGGAAGAGAATTGAGGCCCCTGCCTGTGACCTGCTTCTTTCCAACTTGGTCTTCCCCCTCCATTTGTGCCATCGAGTTGTGACTGTATCAGGGGCTCAGCCCATAGATGGAGACAGAGCTCCAGTCCAGTTACCCACCACGAGGAACGTGCCTGTAGCACATTGGCTTTTTGGGTAACATTTCCTATCTAAACCCATACAGGCAGTGCCTTGGGCTGTGGAATATAAAAGGTGAACGAGTATTGGTTTCTGCTGTCAATCACTGAGAGAATCAGGACAGAGCAACCCCATCACAGTGCTGCCATCAAGGCACCAAAAAGATCCTCCGAGGAAACCCCTGCCTTCCCCAGTGCTCCTGGGTCAGGATTTCCAGTTTGAGACAAGGTCTCTGTGTAGCTCATGCTAGCCTTGAATTTACCTTGTTGCCAGGAATGACTTTGAAATCTCAATCCAGCCTCCATTCCATAAATGGCATGTGCTACAGTGCTCAGCTTCCCAGGGTTGTTTTTATGGTCTTTAGTTTATTTATCATTGTGTGGTGATGTCCCCTGTGAGCAGTGCTGTGTGCTCCAGTGTATGTGTGTAGAGGTCAGAGAGGAGCCTCCTGCAGTCAGTTCTGTTCTGGGGGTCCAGGGATTGAACCCAGGTCACCAGACTAGTGTTACAAGTGGTTTTACCTTTAATCATCTCACTGGCCCCAGTTGTTTTGTTTTTCAAGATGGGGTTTTTCTGTATAGCCTTGGTTGTCCTGGACTTTGCTCTATAGACCTTAAATTCACAGAGAGTAATCTCCCTCTTTCTCCCAAGCACTGGAATTAAAAGTGTGGCCCAGCATGGGTTTTCTTTTCTTTCTTTCTTTCTTTCTGTGGTGTATATAGGTATATACATATCATGGCACATATCAAGGTCGGAGGACAATTAGGTTCTTTTCGTTCTACCACGTAGGTCCCTTGGATCAAACTCAGGTCGTCAGGCTTGGTGGCAAGTACTTGACCTTCTGAGCCATCTCTCTGGCCCAGGACCATGTTTTTAACCTTCTGTTTTAGATTGTTAACAGCTACTTTAAACGTGTCTGTTTATTAATTTACGATCAGAATTGCTGTTAAAGCATGAGGAGTTTGGGGACCAGCCTTGCCTGGGACCTGCCACGCTTGTGCTCCTCTCTCTCTTACTAATCAGTGTCCTTCAGTTCTGTCCTTGAGCCATTCCCTATAAAGCATTTCAGGGCTCACAGTAAAGCCACAGTCTCCAGACAGGAATGGTGGCTCACGCCTGTAATTCAGCACATTAAGAGGTGGGGGGAGGAGGATTGCGGAGAGTTCCAGGCCAGCCTATGCTACAGAGCAAGACTCTGTTCCAAAAACCAAATCACAGGACTAGAGCAACGGCTCGGTGATTCAGAGTGTGTGTTACTCCTCCGGAGGACCCGAGTTTAGTCTCAAGCACCTGCGTCCAGTTGCTCACAGCCTTCTCTAATTCCAGTACCAGAGGATGGAATGCCTTCTCCTGGCCTCCTAGGGCACTGGCATTCATGTGCACAAACTCATACACAGATGCACGCACCTACATATAAATAATAAAATATATCTTTAAGAAAAGAAAAGAAAGGGTTGGGGATTTAGCTCAGTGGTAGAGCGCTTGCCTAGGAAGCACAAGGCCCTGGGTTGGTCCCCAGCTCTGAAAAAAAACGAAAAAAAAAAAAAAAAAAAAGAAAAGAAAAGAAAGAAAATCTTAGTCCCTTTGTATGGTGGGAACTGTCTCCTGTCTGCCCCAGTCTGGTGCCTGCACTTTTTGGGTTTTTTCCCCCCCTCATTTGGAATGTTTTCTACCTCCCCTTTCCCTTCACACCCATTGTAAGTAGCCAGTCCTATGGTTCCTCCGAAGTCCCCTGGTTGTTCCTTTTCAGTGTGCATGTCATCTGTGCTTTCTGTAGTGACCACCATCTTGCTTTATTTGAGTGGAGGCCTGGATCAGGAGCCTTTGGCTGGGTATGGTGGTGTTGCTGGCAGGACCCCTGTGCCTCTGGGAGGGATGGTGCTGGCATGTGTGCTGTGTGTCTACAGTGAACAGACATCTGTTCACATCTTCCCTAGGAACAGTCATTTGGGCAGAGCCAATGGTGGAGAACCCACTGCTGAGTCTGGGCCTCCCTGAGTTCACACAGGAAGCCCAGACCCACACAGGGAGGACTCATGCCAAGCTGTCTAGTATCTGGGGACGGAGGAATATAATGGCTGGTAACCTTGGGGAAATCTACTTCCAGGGGCACAGATAGACCTGGTTCCAGCTCTTCTACCAGATGATGTATGGAATAGAGAGAACTGGAGAAGTTGGGAGAGGAGACAGCCAGCCAATAGCCATGAGGAGATTTTTGGCTTGGGAGCATTGTCCCAGAGCTGTTGAAGTGTGAGGATGGCCCCGTGCCTGTTTTCACACAGCACCTGAATCTGAAGACCGCTCAAGATAGCTGGAATATTTAGGTGGTCCTGACTCATTCATCTCTCTTTTGTTCCACTAGGGACCTCTGGTGGGGTTACCTTAGACCCTTGAAGAAGTGGGGGTTAGTCTCTTGTATGAATGGCCCCAGCTCCTGAGCCTTTGCTCACCTGTGAACACTTCAGTCTCACCCACTCATCAGCCCAGCAGATGACCTCTCCAAAGCTGAAGAGATCTCCCATTCAGTCAAACTACTGCTTAGATATTCTAGTGTCTTCAAAGGTCAAAAGTAGCTGGACAGAATTCTGTGCAGCTAGGGGTGGGAGACAGGATGGAGGTCTAGAATCTAGTCCTTTTGTATTATATAGCTCTAGCTGTCTTGGAACTATGTAGACCAGGCTGGCCTCAGACTCAGAGAGATCTGCCTGCTTCTGCCTAAGTGCTGAGGAAGTGCACCACCATGTCCAGTAAAGCCTTAGTGCTGACCAGGACTAGGAAGCAGAAAGGCATGCTATTGGTCACATGAGCAATAGCTTCTGTTCCCTAGGAACCTAGGAACCTGTTCCCCGGTTCTCCTGTCTCCCTTCCCACCTTCATTGGCATTCAGGGTATTCAAAGACCAGACTGATCACCATAGCCATGGTGTGATGCCAGGGAACCTGAGGGCCTTTGTTCGTTCCTTGCTGATTGCCAGACTTTGTGTGGCCCTGGGTGGGAGTTCACAGAGATGCCTGCCTTCTGTTGGAACCTCTCAGCCTGGAAGCCATGCAGGATAGGCAGGTCTGGCCCTCGATGAGCACTCGCAGCCTTCCCTGTGCCGCGCACCCATTCGGCCTCTGAAGCCTACAGGCCTCTTCTCAGAGCTGGTCTCTGAGTAGACAGGTTATACACTCTGCACACCAACATAGTCAGCACAGAAAAGAACATACATAGGCTTTAGACCTGTGTCAATCCAGTGATCTGGTTCTGTGCCCTTTGTTATGTAGATCAGAGCGTGGTGGGTATGCTTTTAACACCTGTCACACAACACTGTGTGTGTGTGTGTGTGTGTGTGTGTGTGTGTGTGTGTGTCTGAGAGAGAGAGAGAGAGAGAGAGAGAGAGAGAGAGAGAGAGAGAGAGACTTCTGTGTATTGCCACTATGCTGTGCTGTTACTGTCACAAATGAAGAAACAACATTTTTGGATGTGTTTCAGTCAGAAGGCTAGAGAGATGGCTCTGTGGTTAAGATCACACACTTCATCTCTACCATGTTTTTAACACTCAGGTTCTGTGTCCTACCCTGGTCTCATGGGCTGTGAAGGGATCCAGACATTTCAGTGTGCTATGTCCTTAGTATAGTGAGGGCCGGGTTGGATAGCGGGGCAATGATGAGATCTGTGGCTTTTCAAGGTCAAGTGGTGGGCTAGAGGTCAGCATCCAACCTCTTCTTTTCCTGATCTTGGGTGCTGCCTGGTCTTCTGTCAGTGGTTGAATGTCAAAACCAGGTCCTTTCACAGTAGTCACATGATCCCAGGACCTGGCCCCCAACCATGGCTGCTCTAAACCTTGCTGAAGCTGGGGCTATAGCTCAGTTGGTAGAGTGCCTGTATAGCATGCAAAAGGTCCAGGGTTCAATCCCCAGCACTGCAAAAAGCCAAGAGTAGCCCACGCATGCAGTCCCAACACTGAGGAGGTAGAGGCAAGATGATCAGAAGTTCAAGGCCACCCTCACCTACCTATCAAGTTAGAGACCAGCTTGCTCTATGTGCCAAAACAGATAAAAACAAAGCAGAAACAAACTTGTGGAGAACAGCAGCCTCCTACACATAGGCCTGGAGGCCACCGGGAAGTTTTCTAAGAATCTGGTCAGCTGAGCTCCTCCCCAAGCTCATCTCCTTGACAAAGTCCAGTGGTCACGTGTAGACTTGGGACTCAGTTCTCAGTCTTCCCCAGGACCTCAGGGACAGAGAGCAGCAGGACGTGGGTGGGTCATCGGTGCTCACTAACCAGATTATGGTGCTAGTCAGCTGTTTGTACTGGTGAACTTCCCAGGCTTCACTCCCATCATTTACCACACAGTGTAACGGGCACCCGATATTGGAACTGATGTGTCAGTGGTCACCGACACCTGTCTGAGCATCAGGGGAACCTGGCAGCTGCAGGCCAGACACACTGGATTTACCCCCAGTTCTCTTCAGGAGTCTGTGAAACATGCCAGGCTTTCTCCGTCCTCTGCCCCACAGGGTACCCCCTGAAGAGATAATGAACTTCAAAACCAAAGTACATGAGCTTGGAGCCAGGCAGCTTCACGTTAACATCGACTACACTTAGTAATTATGTGACCATGGGCAAATTACAAAACTCAGTTCCTCATCCACAGTGGAAACAGTGGAAACTAATAAAATAATAGAAACAATAAAAAAAAAACCAAACAGTGGAAAATAATAAAACAGTAAAAAACAACAACAAAAGAAAACCAATAAAAACCAATAGAAGTCATGCAGAGGCCAGAGCTCCCCATAAGTTAGCTCTGGTTATGGTCTTGTCTGCATCCTTTCACAGAATGTGGCTCGACGCCAGTAGCCTGATCCCCACTGGGAACTTGG
This sequence comes from Rattus rattus, assembly GCF_011064425.1. NCBI lineage: Eukaryota > Metazoa > Chordata > Mammalia > Rodentia > Muridae > Rattus > Rattus rattus. Next base: position 60,844,951 of record NC_046159.1, read on the forward strand.
CTGACAAGTTCCTTCTTGGGAAATATTGGAGGCATCCAGAGTATGGGTATGATGTGTGTGCACACGTGTCCCCTGGCAGGTGTGTGGAGGTCAGAGAACACCGTCAGGTGTCAGTCCTTACCTTCCATGTGGTTGAGTCAAGTTCTCTGTGCTGTTTGCCACTGCATAAGCCAGGATAGATGCCTAGGGGCTTCTGAAGATTCTCCCGTGCTTGCCTCCCATCTCCCTATAGGAGCTCTGGGGGCACAGATGTGTGCTATGTGGTTTGTGGGATTTGAATTCATGTCCTTATACTTACATGGTAAATGCTTTACTGACTGAGCTAGCCCAAGACCCAGCCCAAAGTCAGGGGCTTTTTGCAGTTTAAAAAAAAAAAAAAAGATACTAACTTGCCTGTTTTGAGATACGGTGTGCATAGCATTTTTGGGGTGCAGGTATGTGGGAACTGAGGAGCCCATGCTTTGAGTACCAGATGTGTATTGGGGTCACGGGCCAGACGGGCTTCACTGTGTTTGCTGTGGCATTTCAGAAGTGGTTTTTTGGGGGAAAAGAGGCCATATCCATCTTAACACACTTAGTCCATAGGGAGTGCTTTATGAGGCTGGTGGTCCCTTACCCAGGCATGCTATCTCTTGGCAGGGGAGGGATGGGCACACCCAGGGCCAGTCATCTCATAAGAAGTATGTCTTGGCTAGCCTAGGTGGCACAAGCCTACTTAGAAAGTTGGGTCAGAACGACAACACCAACCAACCAGAGCTCCCAGGGACTAAACCACCATCCAAAGAGTATACATGGACTGACCCATGGCTCCAGCTGCCTAAGTAGCAGGGGATGGCCTTGTTGGGCACCTTGGTCCTGCCAAGGCTGGACCCCCCAGTATAGGGGAATGTTGGGGTGGGGAGGCAGAAAGGGATGGGTGGATGGATGGGGGAACACCCTCATAGAAGAAGGGAGGGTGGGTAGGATGGGGGGATGGGATGGACAGAAACCGGGAAAAGGAATAACATTTGAAATGTAAATTAAAAATATCCAATTTAAAAAAAAAAAAGAAAGTTGGGTTAGAAGGTCAAGAAGGCCGCCCTGGGTTATAGGGCAAGTTCAAGGTCAGCTAGGTTAAGTTAGTGAAACCTTGTTTCAAAAATAATTTAGGGGACTGGAGAAATGGCTCCTTGTTTAAAGAGCCTTGCGTGCTCTTCCAGAGGGGCCAGGTTCACTTCCTCACACCCACATGATGGTCCACAACCGTCTGTAATTCCAGTTATAGGAGCTGATGCTCTCCCCCCGCCTCTAAGGACAGTGGCATGTATGTGGGACACAGGCAGGTAAAACACTGTACACAAAATAATAAAAATTATAAATAAGCAAGTAAAGGCTGAGACCTGCATCTAAGCAATAGTACCCTAAACAAAAAACCTGCCCTGCTTGCAGTTATATCCCTACACGCTGAGGCAGGAGGATTGAGAATGTGAGGCCAGTCTGGGCAATATCACTGGACTCTTATCTAAAAAACCAACAAAAACCTAGAGATAGAAAAGTATGTTATGACTTGGCAGGGCCCAGGGCAACAAAGGATTCATTTGGTTTCACTTGAATGTCTTGGAGACTGAAACCATGTGGAGGGAAATTCGTTCCCCAACTTGACAAATCAATGGAGGTAAGATAGGGGCCACCCATCTTCTTCTCACCCAGGACTAGAGTAGTCTGAGGTGCCTCCACCAATATGTCTGTCATATCTATATTTCCCATCCTGACTTTATAGTTCCATATGTTTTAAATAGGCTTGGTGTCACTAAAGGGATAACGGACAAAATGATCCTGCACCAATGATGCTTAGCTGGGTGTGGCCTTGGCTGATGATGCCCAGTGGGGTGGGCCTTGGCTCTCGAGCTCAGGCCTTGTATGCCACACAGTCCAGACTTCGTTTAACCTTTGACCAAATCCTATGGATTTTGGCTAGGTCACAACCCTATATCAATGGGTCCTGAGGTTCCCAGGGCTGTGACAACCTCACCTAGTGGACTTGGAAGGAGTGTGAGGGAGGGTGTTTGAGAGCTTCCTGAGTCAGTCAGGTCCTACCTTCCCTTGTTCATTCCTGGAGATAGGTGAACATTTGTTAGGAGAGGGCTAGGAATGGCTGTTTATGTCTGCCTTCTCATGGAAAGAGTCACAGGGAACTTCAGGCTGCAGGAAGTTGCTACTAGTAGCCTGATTGTCTCTGGTTCTTTGGTGCGTGTTCCCTGTGTTAACCTATTAGGCAGTGTCTGTGGCTACCTTTCCCCTAGGAATCTAGTAGCTCGGTACATGGCAGATCTGGGTGGGGTGTATTTGAGCACTTGTCTAGGAATGAGACAGATAGCATTTCAGAGAATTCTTGACATCTCAGCAAGAGTAGGGTCACCCACAATTCTGGAAGAAGGCTGAGCTCTGGCCAAGTCCTGAGTGCTCAAGTGCTAGTGGTTAGAGAGGGGCTGAATGAATTTGTTGAAGGACAGAAGTGACAGTGTTCTATGTCCCAAGGCGTTGGTAACCCTAGTCTTCTCTGGACAAGAGAATCTGAGAGATTCCAAGTGTCTTAACCACTTACTTTCCCTTTCGCTGTGATAAAATACTTTCACGAAAGCAATTTAAGGTTCGTCTTAGGTCACAGTTTGGAGGCTCTGTGGCATGTGGAGACAGACAGTGAGGTCATCCTAGCAAGAATGGGAGGCAGCTGGTTACATTGTATCTGCAGTCAGGAAGCAGAGAGCAACAATGTAATGCGTAGCTCCCCTTTCCTTTCTATTCAGTCCAGGGTCCCAGCGGTTGGTGCAGGGCCTGCAGTTAAGGTGTGTCTTCCCACTCAATGGACCTAATAGATAAGCCCTCATAGATGTGCTTGTTCACTGAGTAACTTTCCATCATTCAGATAAACAGTTAATATTAACTATCACACCGTGCAAAGCCCTTCTTCCTTCCTGGCCTCCCAGAGAGAGAGACTCGAATTTCCTGGGAGAAGTATCAGATGAGACGGTGACCTCACAAAAGAGGTCAATCCTCAACCTGAGCTGCTGACGCCCCTTGCCTTTACCTGGGAAAGTCCTAAAAGTAGCCCCTTTGGTGGGTCCAGAAGCTGTAGAGGAAATGGCAGGCCTGGCATTTCTCCTTTCTATTACAGCAGTGATAGATGCTCCTTATAAAAGATTCAAGGAGTCCAAAAATAGCCACAGAGAAGATAGCTCCCTGCAGCTTCTCACCCGGGGAGCTCTTCTGCTTCGTGTGACCTTCAGGCCAAGCACAGAGGATGTCTGTGGTCCTTCTAGCGTCTTAGCAGTGGTTTAGAGTCTGTTCTCTCTCTCTCTCTCTCTCTCTCTCTCTCTCTCTCTCTCTCTCTCTCTCTCTTGCTCTCTCTGTCTCTCTCTCGCTCTCCTGCTCTCGCTCGCTGTCTGTCTGTCTGTCTCTTCTATTTCTTAGGTCTTGGTGATGTTTTGACTGGATTTGAGGAAAGTGACTAGGGCCTTGTTCTTAAAGACCTAAAGGCTAGAAGTCAGTTATTGTGACAAATACCTTAATCTCAGTACTCAGAGGCTGAGGCTGGCAGATCCTAATTTAGAGACCAGCCTAGGCTATATAACAAGGCCCTGCCTCAAAAGGCATTAAGAGCTCCCTTTCCCCCACAGTAAAACAAGGCCACTGCCACCAGCCTTATGGTGAATTTATTCTGTATGTTTTGGTGAGAAGCCTAGCCACACTCACTCCCTCACTATGGACTGAGGGCTGACTGGAACTGATCATCTTCCTGCCACAGCTTCTCAAGAGCTAGGGTTACACTTGTGCACCATCAAGCCTAGCTACATAGCAGGTTTTAATAAAAGGGCCTACTCCCATTCCCAACCTCCTCTACCTGCCAGGACCTCCAAGTTGCCAGTGTTGTGGGGAAGGGGACTCCCAGTGAGGAATGGTTGCCTTACACTCCTGAGGTGTGCATGCACGTCCACTGTGTGTGTGGATCATGGGCTCTGAGTCCATTGGCCACAATGCTAATGGCCTTCACCCTTGCTTGAATGTTGATCTTGAACTCTAGACTAGTGAGAAGCATTTCCCTCAGATACTTGGAGATATTCATTGCCCTTTGTGTGGCATTGATAATGGAGGTCTTTGGGGTTTTCTTTATATGTGTGCTGTTTGGAAGTCTCATGACAACATTGGTGGGTGTGGTGCTGACTTTGCTCATTGGGGTACATACTTTGTAGCCTTTTGTGTAGTGCTGGTGGCTTTCAGTTTAAGAAAACTTATGTTGTTTATTTCGTAGTTTCTTCCTGTGTGCGTTCGTTCTCTCCCTCTCTCTCTCTCTCTCTCTCTCTCTCTCTCTCTCTCTCTCTCTCTCTCTCTCTGTCTCTCTCTCTCTTTCTCTTTCCCTCCTTCCCCTTTCCCTCCCTCTTCCTCTCTCTCCTTCTCTCCCTCCTTCCCTCTCTCTCTACCTTGTCCCTTTCTTTCCCTTTCCCGCTCCTCTTTTATTTTTTGAGACAGATTTTTACTCCGTAGCCTTGACTACCTGGGAACTCACGGCATAGCCCAGGCTGGCCTTGAATCTGTAGTCATTCCCCTGTGTTTGCCTCCTGAGCACTGCGATTATAGGTGCGCCTATTAAACTTTCTTTTTAAAGCGATACAACTTATTTTTTGAGAGAAGGCCTTTTTATGTTGCTCAGGCTAACCTTGACATGGACTAGTCCTCCTGCCTCAGCCTTCTGAGCACTGTTACAAGCACATACCACCATTCCCACATTAGATACTATTTTAAAAGTACTTTTCTTTTAAAAATAATTACTATTTAGCTTATTAAAATTGTTATATATTTATTTTATTATTTTATGTATACAGGTGTCCTGCCTAGATTGTGTGTATGTGTACCATGTGTGTGCCTGGTGCCCTTAGAGGTCAGAAGGCTTGGATCCCTTGAGACTGGCGTGAAGAGTTGGTTGTGAGCTGCCACGTGGGTTTTGGGAATCGAACCAGGAGCTAGACTGGTGGACAGCAAGCCACAGGAGTCCATCTCTGCCTCTGACAGTGCTGGCACACAGTCCACACCGGTCTTTCGACATGAGTTCTGGAAATCCAAGCCCACGTCCTCATGCTTACACAGTGAGCCATCTTCCCAGCCTCTTGGGCATTTAACCTTACAGATCCCATTAGAGGAGGGCCAGTGAGGTGGCCCAGCAGGGAAAGGCAGTTACCACCAAGCCTGACAGCTGAGTTATCCCCCAGGCCCCACATGGTAGGACAGAACTGACTCCATAAGTTGTTCTGTGACCTCACATTTGCAGTGGGGCATATAAACACAATCTCTCCCTCCCTCACCCACCCCCCACAAACAATAAATTAAAATGTAATTCAACTTTTACAAACCTGAATCCATCTAATAGGCCAATAATAAAAAACTATTTAAAATTGTATATCATGACGATGTGGTAAGTTGTTATGTAGTGACTAATCATGCCTTCCTTTCTTTGTACTAGGATGCTGCACAAGTTATACTTGTGCAGGAGTCACGGTAATCTCTGAACAGTTCCATTTTAGCATTTGTGCTACTAAAGTGAGCAATTTTTACCTAGGCCCATAAATAAGTCTTAAAAGAGGAAAAATCTAAGAGGGGCTGGAGAGATGGCTCAGGGGTTAAGAGCACTGGCTCCTCTTCCAGGGGGCACAGGTTTGGTTCCCAGAACCCACATGGTGACTCACAACTGTGACCTCAATTTCCAGGAGATCAGGCGCCCTCTTCTGGTCTTGGAGGCAACCTGCACACATGTGGTACACAGACATGCATGCAGGCAAAACACCAATAGATAACAAATAAAATGCATATAATGTTAATTTTAAAAAGAAATTTTTTTTAAAAAACATTTTGGATACATATAATTTTTCATGCATTAAAATGAAAACACATTTGCATGCTAATGAGATGAAGGTGATTCTTTTTGCATAAAGAATTAAGTCTCGGGGTTGGGGATTTAGCTCAGTGGTAGAGCGCTTGCCTAGCAAGCATGCAAGGCCCTGGGTTCGGTCCCCAGCTCCGAAAAAGAAAAAAAAAAAAAAGAATTAAGTCTCAGTGGGGCACAGCATGCACACCTGTGATGCCAACACTCAGGAGGATCGATACAAGTTCCAGCCCAGTCTGCTCTACAGAGTGAGTTTTAGGCACGTGTGCGTGTGAGCTTGAGTATGTAAATGTAGTAGATGGTGTGTGTGTGTGTGTGTGTGTGTGTGTGTGTGTGTGTGTGTGTGTAGGTCAGAGGTCATTTCTGGTGTCTTTCTCTATTGCTCTGCACTTCTTCTCCAAGACAGAGCCTCTTTTGAACCTGGAGCTCTTGGACTAGCCACAGTAGATAAACAGCAAACACCAGGGATCTCCTCTTCTCCATTGCTGGGGTTACAGACACAGAACACCACAGCCAGCTTCTCATGTGTGTGCTGGGGACCCAACCTCAGGTCCTCAGACCAACTGAGCCAGATCTCCAGCCCCAGCAGTGATACTTTGAGAGGAAGTCAATGTCCTGTTTCTGAGAACCTCTACTCTTCAGTACCGGTGTCCACCAGTGAACCTGACCCAGATCTGCTGCTAAACGGAGTTGCACCAGGCTGCTCCATGACTTTATCACATCCAGAGGGACCCGGAAGACAGTGAAACACTCAAGCATTTCTATGAGGACTCTGTCCAGAGCATTCCCAAAGCCAGGGAACACTGTTCTGATGTGAGAGGTACCAGTTGTCATGCTGGGTCCCAGAGGAGATGCCCCTGGTGTACAGCCTCCACCATGTGCTTCTGTAGCCTCACCAGGGATGCAGAATTGAGGGGGGCATGGACCATGAAGTGAAGAAGTCTCTGACACCATGAGCTAACGCAACTCTTGCCCCTTGAAGTTATTTTATACTGGGTAAGATAGCCTCACAGCGACTGCCGTGGAACCGCTGGACCCGCCATTTTGTATGTGCTTGTGAGTGCAGTGCTTGCTGGTGGGGGCCGGAAGGGGCCTCTCTTCCAGCCGGAGTTACAGGGGTGTGAACTACTCACTGTGGATGGCCTGCAAAAGCAGTGCATGTTCTTAAGAGCTGAGCTGTCTCCCTAGCCCCAATGCTTTGTTTGTTAAACAAGCAGTTTTCCTTTAAGATTTAGAGAAAGTCAGTTAAAGTTTGAATTTTGTCCAGCACCCCACACACCTCCCCCATGCACCAGTGTGTTGTGTTGCTAACATCTGGCAGCAGTGTGGTGCATTTGTTAAGGGTGAAAGGCTGATTATCAAAGCATCAGAGGTCTTCAGCGCTTAGGTTTTTTGTTTTTTTAAGATTTATTTATTTTATGTAGATGAGTACACTGTTGCTGTCCTCAGACACACCAGAAGAGGGCATCGAATCCCCTTTACAGATGGTTGTGAGCCACCATGTGGTTGCTCGGAATTGAACTCGGGACCTCTGGAAGAGCAGTCAGTGCTCTTAACCACTGAGCCATCTCTCCAGCTCTATTGCTTAGTTTTTGAGGCAGGGCCTCACTGTGTCATCCCTAGCTGGCCTGTAGATCTCTGTGTAGCCCAGGCTGCCCCTGAATTTGCGGCCAACCTGCTGTCTCTGTGGCTGATTATACATCAGGGTTCATTCTATATGAATGTTCTGTGTTCTTCAGGTGTTGAAACAAAATGACACTATTTACCACAATGACATCATCTGGGTAGTCTCACTCCATAAAAATGCCCTACTCATTCACAAAAATGCTCTGTCTGTTCACTTCCTTTCCTCCCCTGATCTCTTTCTTTGTTTCATTTTGTTTTTTTAAAAAGGGGGCGGGTGATAATTGCATAGTCTAGGCTGACCTCAAGCTTCAGTGATCCTCCTGCCTCAGCACCCCCAGTGGTAAGATACAGGTGTACATTGCCTGCTATGCTCTGTCCTGATCTTTCTCTTGTCCTGATAGTTTTGTCTTTTCTTGAATGTGATACAGTGGAGTCCACAAAGCCTTATGGAATCCTTTCTCTTGTGTGTTTACAAATCTTCCTGTGTCTTTTCATGTCTCTGTAGCTCATCCTTGTCTGTCATTGTGTTCAGTGCTACTGTCCATGCCAGTGTGTTGATGTACTCACTCACTGAAGGGTGCCCGGGCAACTTCCAAGTCCGGGCTGTTGTAAATAGAGGTGCTACAAACTTCCGAGAGACGTTTTCTTTTGGTGGATACAAGTTTGCACCTCGATAGGTAAACACCCATAAGTGTACTTGATCCTTGCACAGCAACACTGTATATTTAGTTTTCTCCGAGGTAACTGGGCATGGTGGTGAGCACAGGTAATCCCAGCACCAGGTGGGGACTGGAGTTCACAGTAAACTGCAGTTAGATAGTGATTTCAAGGTCAGTCTGGGGTCCTCATACCTGAACTAGGGGTTGATTCCCTGGGGAGTGTGTCACCAGAGGACATGGGCTTGGGAGTGATGGACAAGGATGTATGTCCTTGTCCTTCCCTGTCTGCTGTTCTGAGTCTAAGCCTTCCCTCTAATCTGTAGAACAGGGGATGACCCCCTAGGGAGTACCTGGCAGGGTGGAAGTGGGGGAGGAGAGTGGATGAAGGCGCTCCTCCCCCTCCCAGCTCTCTTGCTTCAGGTCTCAGTCATGCCTGTCTGCTCCTCTGCTTCCGAGTATTCTTGGCAGGACTTGGGGTGAGTCAGTGCATCTGTGAGGACTGTGTGTACATACATTAGTGTCCTGGGCCTCTTTGTGCTCTTTTTTGGTGGCTCAGAGTACCTGTGGGACTGAACAGAGAAGGTAAAGTGCGTCATGGATAGGGCTGTCTCCACCAGGACCTGGAAACAGGGCAGTTCTCAACAGGCCCAGCCTCACCCCTTTGGGCTTCAGAGTTACAGGTAGAGGGGCTGATGAATTATTGTGGCGTCTCTGAGCTCTAAGAAAAGCACTGGTCGGGGGGACTGTGTCCTGGTCACTGCTGCCTTGCTCAGTGGCCCCTGAGAAGCTTTCTTAGCTCTGGACGTGGTTTTCTCCATTATAGGTAAGCTTAAGGGTTTCGCAGTTATACTGGTAGTTCCAGAACCCAAGCTTGTGTGCCAGGGCAGGAGCCGGTGGGGGTGGGGCTGTGTGTCTGTGGCTGTCCTGGGAAGTGAAGGGGCGGGGTCTGAGGTACCTGTGACCAGAGCTCTGCCCTGCTGCTTCTTTCAGGTGGTACAAGCTACACTCTAAGCCAGGCAAGAAGGAGAAGGAGCGTGGTGAGATCCAGGTGACCATCCAGTTCACACGGAACAACCTGAGCGCCAGCATGTTTGATCTCTCCATGAAGGACAAGCCACGGTCTCCCTTCAGCAAGCTCAAGGACAAAGTGAAGGGCAAGAAGAAGTATGACCTCGAATCTGCCTCAGCCATCCTTCCTAGCAGTGCCCTGGAGGACCCCGAGTTAGGCAGCCTGGGCAAGATGGGCAAAGCCAAAGGCTTCTTCCTCCGCAACAAACTCCGCAAGTCCTCGCTCACACAGTCCAACACCTCTCTGGGCTCCGACAGCACCCTGTCCTCCACTAGTGGCAGTCTGATCTACCAGGGCCCTGGGGCAGAGCTGCTCACCCGCTCACCAAGCCACAGCAGCTGGCTGGCCACTGAAGCGGGTGAGCAGAGGGAGAGGGTGTCTTTCGGGGTGGTGAGGAAGGCAGGGAAACAGGGCTCCTCTTCCAAGTGCTCATGGTCACATTTCCTTTCCAGGAAGGGACTCTATACAGTCCCCCAAGCTGCTCACTCACAAGAGGACATACAGTGACGAGGCCAGCCAGCTTCGAGCAGCTCCTCCCCGGGCCCTTCTTGAGCTCCAAGGCCACCTCGATGGAGCCTCCCGCTCGTCCCTCTGTGTCAATGGGAGCCATGTGTACAATGAAGAACCTCAGCCCCCATTACGGCACCGCAGCTCCATCTCAGGCCCCTTTCCCTCAAGCTCCTTACACAGTGTCCCACCTCGGTCCTCTGAGGAGGGGTCTCGGTCCTCAGATGACTCTTGGGTCAGAGGCAGCCATGGCACCAGCAGCTTAGAGGCAGTGCCTCGACAGGAGGAGCTGAGCAAGCAAACCAAAGTGCTGGCTCCAGGGGCCAGTTGCTCTGCAGAGGAGGAGGGGACCCGACCACCAGAGGGAAAGCCAGTCCAGGTTGCTACACCCATGGTGGCATCCTCTGAGGCCGTAGCAGCAGAAAAGGAGCGGAAGCCCCGGATGGGGCTCTTCCACCACCACCACCACCAAGGGCTGAGTCGGAATGAGGTGGGGCGCCGCGGCTCAGTCGGGGAGAAAGGGAGTCCCTCCCTAGGAGCCTCCCCACACCATTCATCCACCGGGGAGGAAAAGGCCAAGAGTAGCTGGTTTGGCCTGAGAGAGTCCAAGGAACCAACTCAGAAGCCCAGGTACATATTCAGCAAGGCTACTTTTGCTCTGAGTGAAGGAGGTTGGGTGTTTGGCCCCTGGGGCCTGGGACTGGGAGGAGCAGGGAGCAGGCTGCCTGGGCTCTAGCTTTGCATGGTTAAGTGAGGTACCCTGTCTTCCTGAGCCAAGGCTTGAACTGTGCCTACTGACACAGGTGAGTAGCAAGGGCACAACACCATGAGGGTCCTGTGGATCCAGGTGGGCCCAGGCTCTGATGCTTATATCGGTAATACAAAGGAAGGCAGAGGCATCATGTGACTTGTTGCTTTCCTGACCTCATCTCTTGCTTTCTCAGCTCAAGGTAAGGAAGCTTTGAGACGAGGCTGTACCTTCAGGCACTTTCCCCTGAAGTTAGATAGATAACTTCCTTTGGCTCCTCACCTGGCTCTGGGATCATGTCCCCTCGAGGGACAGATGTTAAGTATTGTAGCTGGGTGCTTCCTCCTTGCCCAGTCGTCCTAGGCTGGGAAGAGACCATGGCCACTCCCTGGGAATAGTCACCACCACCAAGGCCTAGGGTCTCTTGCCCTAGGGATGAACTCTTCTGGGAGTGATGGCCACTGCTGCTGGCACCATGCCTAGACCTCTCCTTTGGTCCTGGTCGGCCTCTGACCCCTTCTGCAGCGGCTGTATTGTTTGGCAGGGCCCTAACGAGGGTCTCCATGCACAGGTCACAGAAATCTGCATTGCTGTCCAGCATTGTGGCAGTCCCAGCTAGCCTCTTGAGGCCAATCGTTCCTCCCCTCATAAGTCTACCTCTCCCATTCAGTGAGTATAGAGAAGGCTGGGCCCGGCTGTGAAGATGCTATGCCTGCTTCCCAGCAGAGGGGAGGGGCAGGGCCTCGAAATTGTAGTTTTACTTCTAGTTTCCTTCCACCATTTCCCTCTGCTTCTCTTACTTCTTAATTCGGGTCAGTGGTAGACAGAAGCAAGAGGGGATTTCTGTCCTGCCCTCATTTGGTTTTGGATTCTGTCACAGGCTGGGTACCTAAGCACTGAGGTTGCCTGCCCCAGGCCCATCTGTAAGTGGCAGCTTACAGCAGGCTGTGGGCCAAGCATCCAGGTAGGGCCAGAGGAGCCACCCTCAGAGTGCCAACAGCACTCTAACCTTGGGTCCCTGAAGCAGGAGGGAAAGCTGGCCCGAGAATTGTTGGTTGGAATGCTTGCTTAGAGTTCTAGGGAGAGAGCCGAGAGATAAGGCAGCTCAGGGCAGCACCTGCAGGTTAGAATCAGAACTAGTTACAACTAGAGGAGGGTCTCTACCTAGGACTGGGAGAGCCAGCCAGCCCACAGGGACCCCCGTGCCTGGGGCTACTGTCAGAAAGCCTGAAAGGTTTTGCGTAAGAGCAGCAGCGCCCTCTAGTGACTCTGGCACGTGTGCTCTGTGGAGAGGCTTAAGGCAGTGTTGTATTCAGTAGCTAGCAAGATGATCCTACTGGCCTTCTCCACGTGGTATGCCTCTGACATGTGGCTCTTACCCTTGAGCCTACATACATGAGGCTGAGAGGAGTCGGAACTGAGCCTTATCTGGGCCACAGGACCTGCGGCTGTGTCCTGTGCTTGAGTTAACACAGGCCACCGTGTTAAACCTTTCAGTGCCTCCCATTAGGGCCTTTGTTTTGGCTCCTTTTCCCCACAGCAACCTTTGAACACAGGTTGACCAAATACAAGTGTGAAAATAAATTGAACTGGCAGGGTGGTATCAGGAATTGAGTCGCCGTAGTGAGCCAGGGGTGTTATTAAATGGCCTTTAGCACTTCTGTGTCTGCCCAGTCCCTCCTGAGGTATGGTAGACAGATATTCGTGGTGGCAGAAAGGGTGGGTCATTTCAGGTGCTCCCTGACTATTTAGCGAATTTTCTGTCTCTCCTGTGGCTGTTTTCCCAGAAGAGTTACTTGGTTAGCAGTAATCTAGTTTTGGAAGCTAGATGCTAGCTGGGGTCTCTGCCTCAGGCTGCTCAGTGTCCCCTGCCAGTAAGAGGATGACCACACCTCCTGGACATGTTTTCTGGGAATTGAAGCACATCTTAGGAGGTGCCAGGAGCTTCTAAGCTCAGGAGGGGTGGCTGGTACATTATATACAGTGGTATCTGGAAGGCTGGCGGTAACCTTTGAGGACTGGTAGGGAGCCTTCATAGAGCCACTTGCCACCTCAGTGTTGGGAACACAGAGCTCATCTCAGGTTAAGGAAGAAGCCCCAGCTAGTAGTGAAACCCGCTTTCTACAGAGGTGGTCGCAGGGTGTGATTTTTTTAAGGGCAGCTAAGAATGGCGGCACATGCCCATAATCCTGGCACTCTGGAGGTCCTGGCAAGAGGATTGCTGTTGAGTTTGAGGTCAACCTGGGCTCTGCAGAGAGACAATATCTCAAAAAAACTTAAAAGGGTGTGGAGAAACATTGAAGTGGATTGGTGTTTCACATTAAGTGCCAGGTTCAGCCAATTGTCCTATGGTTCCTACAGGCCTGGAAGCTTATCTGCATGGGTTGAAGGAACAGAGTTGCTTGGACTTGTCTCTTCTCTTCCCAGAATTTGGCCTCAGCATATGTTGTTCCCTACTGCCTTGGAGGGGAAGGCTGTGCCAAGCTGGCTGGGTAGGCTCCAGGGCTCAGTGGCATTCTCTGGGTACAACCTTCACAGAAGACCATGTGTGCTGGTGGGGCAGGAGTGTTCCACTGATGACCTTCAGATGACTTCAAAGTGTATGCTTGGTCGCTGGAGGGATGGCTCAGGTGTTAGAGGCCACACTCACAACCAAAAGAATGTGTGCTAGGGTGGAGCAGGGAGAGTGAGGATGGAGGGGTTCTGAGGGTGGGAACAGGCAGGATGTCAGAAAGCTGTGCTGGCTCAGGGAAACCTGTTGGGCCTGCTGCCTAGAACTCTGGCCTCCAGAGAGAGCTCTTTGCTGATTCCATACCAACCGGTTTCTATGCATCTCTGGGGAATCGTGGGGAGGAGCCTGCTGACAGAGCCTGAGGCTCCTAGTCTGCTTCCCTAGTGCCTAGCAGCAGACTGCTGCAAGCTTGAGGGTGAGTGTGAGTATGGGCAAGTGGGTGGGTGGTGTCAGGTAGGGCCGAGCAAGGCTGATGGGACCACAAGGGCTACTCTTGAGAAGCATAAAGAGAGGCTAGTTCAGAGTGCCCCAGCCCCTTTCCTAGGATGGAGCTTGGGAGGTGTGGATGCTCCAGATGGGGCTCTGACCCCAGTGGTAGTTAGTGTATGGTCCCTAACTCTCAGGGGTCAACCTGGGCCTCGGCCTTGGGGCCTACCTGGAATGAAGGGAGAAATCTGTAGGGGTGGGGACATTTGTGGGGTGGCTCCCCAGACAGAGTTCTTCTCTTTTCAGTGTCTTCCCCTGTTTTGTTTGTAGAAACAGAACCAGAAATTGGGAGCTGGAGGTGGGACATGGGAACTTGGTCTCCCCTTCCCCTCCATCGTTGTCTAGAGGGGGTGATCAGTCTAGAGACTGAGAATCTACCCTCCAGCTTGGTTGGAGTTGTTCTAGGGGGAAATAAGATCATGAGAATCTTTGAAAGCTGGATTTTAAAAAATGACCTTTTTTAAAAAATCGAGATAGGATCTCTCACTATGTAGCTCTGGCTGCCCCTGGAACTTGTTATGTAGACCAGGCTGCCTCCTGCCTCCACTTGCCTCTGCTTCCCAAGTGCTGGGTGTAAAGGTGTGCTGTCACACCTAGCCTTCCCTTACTTATTTATTTATCAATGTCTAACTCACAGGCTGCCTTTGACTTGCTATACATAGGAAGATTACCTTGAACATCTGGTCTTCCTGACCGTCCTACGATTGGTTATGGCTTGTGCTGGCACAGCTGGCTAATGCACTGCTGGGAGTGGAACCCAGAGCTTCATGCATGTTGGGCAAACATGTCGCCCACTAAAGCCACAGCCTCCTTTACATTTTTTGGGTTGGCAGCATGCGATGTAGTCCAGGATGGCTCTGTAGGTGAGGATGGCACTGTGCTCCTCCTCCTCCTGCTGCTACCGTGTTTACCTTTAAAGCTGAATCCTTATGAGAAAATGGCTGTGTCCTGTGGGGAAGCTGACCTCTGTCCCCAAGTTTGTTTTTGGAGCCTCCATGGCCTCTGGCTGACCTGGACTCTTTCCTGTTGCCTGTCAGGCACCTTGTACAACCTGTCTAGTTTAGACCCTAAGTTCTTGAATGATTGTGACAAGCTCCAGGCTCCTTCCCTCTGGCCACAGCCCACCTTTCACTATGCCTGGCTAGCAGAGTCCGGCTTCAGCTGCCTTCGCTCACCACCCTGCTGGATGGGTGGGAAAGGTGGCTATGAGGAGGTTACCCGATGCTCTCATTTAGGTGTAAGGGGTAAAAGGGACCCCAGGAGTTTAGAGAACTGAAAAGCTGCCTGTGAGGAGGAGGCCACCAAAGTTGGACTTTGACGGGAAGCTCAGCCACAGGCCACTGCCAGTCTGTGAGCACTGGAGTGTTCAGTTTGCTTTTCTCTCTTACTCTGTCCTGGGGGAGTGAAGGCTCTTAGATCAGTGTGTACTCCATAGGCTGACCCACAAGAGGGTAAGATAAGGAAGGATGCTGTCTGCTGTAGGAGAATAACTCCTTAGCCTCCCTGTCCCCTCCCCATGTGCTGAGCTCTCTTGGACATCTGCCTGATGACAGTCTCACCCTTACCCCTTCCTGCGAGAGCTCAGTAAAGTATAGTCTATTTCATTTGCAACCTAGGCCCCTGCTTGGTTCTCTTACTGCTGTCTTTGTCCATGAGCTCTCCCAGCATCCTTTTGGTGCCTCATAATATTGGGGTCTTCCTTCATTTGGTTCCCTGGGTCATGTGGCTACATATAGCCCATGTAGTGGTGTGGCACCTGGCCTGGTGGACGTGGGGTAGGGATGGTACTTGGCCGGGATATTTCCAGTCTCAGCGTTAACCAGGAGGCTCACGGTTTTGTCTTCTCCACAGCCTGGACGTGTCTCCTCAGGTAGAATCTGACCCAGCTGCTCCTCACCCCTGCTTCCCCCAGGCTCTGGTCCCCCCTCCTGCTCCCGCTGCCGCTCCCATGCTAAGCACTAACCTTTTTGCAGCCGCCTCCCCTGCCGCTGCCACTGCCACTGCCGCTGCTGCCAACATTGTCCTTGAAGCCACCCCATCCGGATTCTTGGGGGTCACCAACCCGTTCCTCACCTCCTTGCAGAGCAACCCCTTCTTCGAGGATCTCAAAGCCGACATAGCACTAAATTCTCCTTCACCTGCTCCCTCTCTCCCCAGTGCCTCGAGGGCCAGCCTGGCCCCCCTGGCCTCCCCTGGGAAAGCCCTGCCTGAGTGGGACGACAACTTCAACATCTTTGCTGCTGGCAGGCTGCAGTCAGAGGCCGGGAGTGGGATCCTGGCCCCTGCAGGAATGGGGCTGGAGGAGGATGGGCTGCAAGACCCAGGCCCTAGAACCTTGGCAGTGAAAGCAACAGAGCCCCAGGGAGAGCCTGGGGGAGGAAGAGGAGGAAGCAGCATATGGTTAGAGCCCAAGGCTCCTGTGGACTCAGAACTGGACCAGCCAAGCACAAGTATGTCTGACCCAGGACCCCTGGGGTCTTCAGGGACTGGTCCATCCTCCAGAGCAGCCCAGTTGCACCTGCAAGCCTCAGCCTCAACACCAGACCGGGAACTTCCTGCCTCAGAAGGGGGAGCAGGGCAGAGTCCAGCAGATAGTGGGGCATCTCTGTTCAGCTCCCCAGAAGTTCTCAGTGTATGGGAGAGATTTCCTGGTTCAGATGACACTCCTGGAGGACTGGAGGAGGAGGCCGCCCAAGATGGAAGCCAGCTTTTCCAGGAGCTGAACACAGTGGAGGATTCCTGGCCTTGGGATGTGATCACCATTTCTCCTACAGCAGAGGCTGCTTCACCTGTCATGAAGGGAGAATCCAAGGGGGTGCTTTCTTCCCAGGTGCAGCCTGAGTATCCAGATACTGTGCCTCCCATGGGGAGCGAAGGGCTCCCAGCATTGCAGCTGGAGCCTGAGCCTGAGCAGGGACTGGATGAGGGGCCATGGCTTGGCCCACCACCTCCCAAGCCACCTCGCCTCTTCACACCCACGAATTCTCAAGTGGAGGAGGACAAAGAGGAGGAAGAGAATGTTACAGGGGGGCCAAGTAGCAGGGGGCCAGGGGTAGAAGAAGATAGCACCCCAAGTGCATTGGTTATTGGTCCCCCAGAGTCTAAAGAGGAGGGGGTAAATTCAGAGTTGGAGGAATTGCACAGACTCCCCTCTGGGACCCTGATAGGTGAGCCAGAACTTGAAGACCTAGTAGGAGAAACTAGTAGCCCTGGGTCTAGGGACTGTCTACCTAGGCCCACCAGCTGCCCTGAGGGACCCATCCCCAGATCTCATAACTCAGCCAGCTCAACCCTGCTGAGTCAGAAGGACTGGGGGACTTCAGAGACAGACGAGAGCTTTGAAACCCAGAGTCAGGAGCTAGCCAAAGAGGGGTTTGGGTCTCTCTCAGTCCCCTCCCAGCAGGCCGATCTGTGGGTCAAGAAAGAGGAGGAGGAGGAAGAAGAGGAGGAAGAGGAGGAGGAGGCCTCAAATCCCTTCTCATGTCAGGAGAGCCAAGATCCCCTCAGCCTCCCATCCACATCACCACCAGGGTCAAGGGGATCCTCTACCCACTCTGGTCCAGAAGAGTTGCCCACACCCCCAGAACCTGCCTTCCCACCTCCACCTCTCCCACCCTGGGCCAGCCACCGCCACGGAGTGCCAGGCCCTCCGTGCCCTCCCCTGCCTATAGCCTGGCCCTTGACCTCTTCTTCCTTACTTCCCGAAGAGTCAGCTTGCCCCCTTGGTCCCCTTGAACTCTCCCCCACTGGGGGCTCCCCTACACCATATGGGGAAGACCACGCTGCAGCCACCCCAGCCTCCCCGCTTGTGCTTCTGCCCCTGGAGACACGGCCAGCTGAGGACCCCCAGCCCAGTGGCAGGTGAGCATCCACCTAGAACCCTTCCCAGGAGGAACGTGGGTGGGGAAGGGACACAGGAGTAGAAGTACTTCACAGTAGAGCTCCATGTCTGCCGAGGGCACGTGTAAGGTCTCCTCTATTTGGAGGCAGCCGGTGAAGCCATGTACTTCTGTAGGACCAGCTCTGACACTGTTTATACACGGGACAGCTGCGTGGCCCTATAAGCTGGGGTTTGGGAAATAGCACCTGATAAGGATAGAGGTTGAGGGGTGAGGTTGGAGAGAGTCCACGTGCCCTGGCAGAAGATGGGCATGAGAGCTGCATCTGCTGTCCGAAGACGCCATGGCTGGGGGACTGGGGTTCCACAAAGGGGTGATACTTCTTCAGGCCGTGTGGGTAGTAACAGGTTGTAGTGGGGTCCACAGCAGTTTTCTGTCCAGGTAGGATGAGTTAGCAGAGAGCCGGCAGAAGGTCTTGGACTTAGAGAGGAAGCTGAAGGCAGGTTCAGAGGAGAGGAAAGGAAGCTGTCTTCAAATGCTTCCCACACCCAAATCCTCTAGAAAAGGCTCTCCAGCTGCAGCAGGCACCTCACTGGCTTGCTTTGTCATTGGCTTTCAGGCCTGGGCCATTCCCCTTCCTTTGTCTTCTACACATTCGGTGACCCAGTGGTCAAGACTGTAGGTGTGAGAACTTCAGAGCTAAGAGCAGGAGAGACCTGCACAGACTATGGTGCTCCCTTGTTGTCACCTCTCTCTGCTAATGGCTTACCACGAGGTTTTGGAGAGGCCTGCAAAACGTCTTCTTGACCTTGACCCTGCCTCTTCCCAAATCACTGTCCAGATCTGTTTAGGGCAGCTGAGTGGATAGCTGATGCCTCTGTGACTGTGATCTCTACGGCATGAGGCCCTGGGCAGAATGGAGGGCGATGAGACTTGGGATCAAGGCTCAGTGAGAGTGACCCAGCAGGGGCATTGGATCAGGATGGCAGTGGCTCATGATCTGGCCCTGGCCTCTGAGGCCCCCCAGCCTGCTCAGGCACCTGCTGGTTCATATGTCCAGGGTTGCTGAGCAAGCATCTGTTTTGTGCCAGAACCAAAGAATGCCTAGTCCAGGTGGACGAGCAGGGAGGTTGGGCCTGCTGGTGACACCTGGTGTTGGGTGAGCCTGTGCCTCCTTGTAAGGAGAAGGAGCTGGTGGCTATGGTTTCCTCATTTCCTGGTGATGGTGTCCTCATGTGGCCCACATCTTGCAGTATAACCTCAGCTTGTACTCACACGGGTTCTTTTCAGAATTGGTGTCATTTAATATGTATATGGAGTAAGATCTTACACTGTGAAGAGATGGCCACATGGAACTGTCCCTATTTCTCAGATGTGTGTGTGTGTGTGTGTGTGTGTGTGTGTGTGTGTGTGTGTGTGTGTGTGTGTGTAGCAGTGGGGGGTTTCAGGCCAAGAGCCTAGCACTCTAGCTGTTTGCTGAGAGGGTACCTCCATGCACTGAGGGTGGCTTTTGAGACAGGTGGCCTTGGAGCTGCTCTCATACTGTCTCCAGGGCAGACTCCTGGGTGAGAGGACCAGGTAAAGGCCTAGTGAACTGACTCCTCAGGAAGCTCCCTGTGTGGGGGACTTGGTATCTGTGAGACTAAACGCCAGCCCTGTCCTGAGGAGTAGTGCTATTTCATGGGGTCACCCTGAGCCTGTGTCAGAGGACCCGGGGCCATTCTCTTCTTTGCCCAAAGGCCTGAAGTCTCTATAGGGCGAGTGTGGATTTATGAGGTTCCCCCAGGACAGGTTAGCTGATTTATGGGCTTATGACTATTGCAGGTGCCAGGTGCTCGGGCACCCAGGAGAGGGTTATCTTAGGTCAGGGAATCACTAGGTTTCCTGAGGAGGTGGACTTGTATAGCTTTGGCACAGTAGTAGGAACTAGGTTAGGGGAGGAAGGGAAGTATCCTGGGTAGAGGAATATCTTGGTGAGGGGTTATTGAGGCACAGTTTCATCTAGGAAAGGCTGGCCTTGAATTCCTGGTGCTTCTGCCTCTGCTGTGCTGCTATTACAGGTGTGCCCCACTATGTCTAGCTAGAAGTAGTTTTCGTAAAGGTTGAAAGATTGTTTATGACTGAGGAGGTGGTAGTTGTGGGCCAGGAGGCACAGGCAGAGCCCCCGTCATCCTAGAATCTGTTATCTTACTTAGAAAGGAGCCACTAAAGGAATTTTCAGAAGTGGAAGGCCACTAATTGTCTAGCAGAATAGGGAAAGCAGCTGCTGGAAAAGGCAGGTGTGAGGGGAACTTGGTACATCTAGAAGGACCCCGGGGAAGCAGCCGGACTGCAGCTGGTGAGAAAACAGGGAGTCCAGGAGAAGGAGAAGACAGGGAAGTAGCAGTTTGGACTGAGAGGAGGCTAGTACACTTCAGGGCATTAGCTGCAGGTCTTTGAAGAAAGGGAGAGGTTGGTAGCTGTCAACTCAGAAGTGAAGGAGGGGATCCAGCAGATTTACTTGGACTGGGGTATCAGCATTGAGGTTTGGCCTGAGTACTTAAAGAAAGTGAGAGGTTAGAAAAGGAAGGCAGTCTCCATGCTCTGGACAGTGATTTGGGAGGAGGTGGGGTCAAGGTCAAGAAGAGGTTTTGCAGGCCTCTCCAAAATCTTATGGCAAGCCATTAGCAGAGAGAGGTGAAGACAAGGGAGCACCATAGTCTGTGCAGGTCTCTCCTGCTCTTAGCTCTGAAGTTCTCACACCTACGTCTTGACCACTGGGTCACGGAATGTGAAGAAAACAAGGGAAGGGAAATGGCTGGCAAAGACCTGGCATAGGTACAAGATTTGTAGGCCAGTTATCCATGCTGGATTGAGGCTGGTGGGTTGAGGAGGTCAGGATGCTGTGTCCTGGAGACATCACAGAGATGGTGGTGTCACCTTTGTGCTGCCCTTCTGTCCCTATAGCTCACTTGTTTGTTTTTGCAGTCCCCATCCTGTGAAACCCCTCACTGCTGCCCCTGTGGAGGCTAGCCCCGACAGGAAACAGTCTCGTACCAGCCTGAGCACAGCCCTGAGCAGCGGACTGGAGAGGCTCAAGACCGTCACATCTGGAGGCATCCAGTCTGTGCTTCCAGCATCCCAGCTTGGCTCAAATGTGGACACCAAGAGGCTGAAGGTGAGGTGCAGCAAGGTCTTAGGGGCACCTGAGGGAAGAGTCAGTACGATGGGCAGAGGCCAAGTGATGCCAAGGGCAGAGCAGGTAGCTGGTAGTTCCCCAGGCCACAGCTCTCAAGTGGAGAGGACATCTCCATCCTTAGAGACGGGCTGCTGCAGAATCTGGGGTTCTACGGTGGGAAGCAGACTCGGGTGGGCTAGCTGGTGGATGGTCTGGGCCTCCCTTCTTAGTTCCATCCTATCTGGCCATAGGATTCTGCTGTGCTGGACCAGTCAGCCAAGTACTATCACCTGACTCATGATGAGCTCATTGGCCTGCTCCTGCAGCGCGAGCGTGAGCTGAGCCAGCGGGACGAGCATGTGCAGGAACTGGAGAGCTACATTGACCGGCTGCTGGTGCGGATCATGGAGACCTCACCCACACTGCTGCAGATCTCCCCGGGTCCCTCCAAGTAACCCTTCACTCCATCCCTGGAGGGATGGTGAGGACCTGTGTAATGCCCTCCACTGACTGCTCTCACCGAGAGTAGGGCAAGCCTGCTCTCATGGTCACTTTCTGCTCCCCTCCCCGTCCTGCCTCTGCTCTGCTGCTAGAAGGGGGCCTTTAAACCCCCTCTTACCTGCCCATTTTCTCCCCCAGAGAATTGGAACAAGGTTGTTAGCTGTCAAGGTGGAGCAGGAGTTCCATCTGGGTTCTGGGGTGAGCACTAGTATCTGGGGCAACACTGTTGACAGCACAGACATAGTCACCCCATGAGGTTAGTTGTTTCTTCTCTTGGCCGGCTCTGCATCTCCATTTCTCTCTGACACCCAGAGGGCCTCCTAGGATCAACTGGGACAGGGGTGGGGACTAAGCTGCTTGCTGGTCTGTGCACTGTAGACAGCCAGGGCACCTACTCCTCAGCCTTGTGTCTGTACTTAAGAGCAAGGAGCCTATGTGTTTTAGTTTTGCCTCTCTGTCTAGAGCTGTGTGTGGAGCATCTATACAGGGTGGTGGTGATAGTGATGGTGGTGGTGGTGGTGATGGTGATGGTGGTATGTGCCTGTGTGTTCTTCAGCTGCCCTGCCCCTCTTCAGACCCTTCCACTCCATGTCCCAGTAGTGGCGGGAGGTGGGGCTAGGCGCAGAGAGAAGGCCTCCTTGCTCCTGAGGTCCTCCCTACCTCCCTAACATGAGACCCTCCCTCTGGGTTGGGGTTTCAGGCTGCTGCTCATGTTTTGTCGACCAGGCCTCTGTGCCTGTTGTTACCACGTGTCATGCCAAAACTGTGCTGCTGCAGACTCAGAACGTGTGGAACCAATCAAAATGTGCCTTTTGTGGGTGAGGACAAGAGCCTCTGGATGTAGATGTCTCTCTGGCCATGGTGTCTCCTTCTCCCTATTGAGCACATGGAAATGGCTGTTAGGGTCCTGAAAGGGGGATGTGGACCAGGCTTTTTTGCTACCCTGAGAAGTACCTCAGCTAAGGCTCTGGCCAATCTGCTGCCACCTCCTAAGCCTCCCTCCTACTTTCTGCTCCTCCCCTGACCCTTATTTGGAGCATCCCGGGATAAAAATCTAATGCACAGTAGGTCCGGGGCTATCCTGCACCTTATTGTGCCTGGCCTTGGGTCCCAGTTGTGCTGGGCCAGTGGGCTTGTCTGGAAGTAGGAGGCTTCCCTCTGCCTTAGGAGACACCTGTACTTAGGAAAAGGCCTTGTGGCTTTCCAGCTGCTCTGTCCATGCTGTACAGCCTCCCTCCTGCTCACCAATCCCCCCCTGCCTTGCCTGGCTTGGCTGAAGTGCATTTTAAAGTCAAGTATCTGCCCTGTGGTCCAGTTTCTAGTTTGCTTGTGAATACAACCGGTTTCCCCATGACATCTGGGGGGTCCTTGGTGGCTGTGCATTACAAAAGGTATGTGGTATGTGTGAAACCGGTGAAATGCTGACAAAAGATGCTCTTGGCCCAGTGGAGAGGTAGTAACTTCTTTCCAGCTATCTCTTAATGCCAGGGTGGGCCATAGGTTCACTCAGAACACCTCAGAATAGTCTCTGTGGATGACGTCAATCTTCTGCCAGCATGAAGCAGATGAACTCCACAATGGGGTCCACCACAGCACAGTTACCAACTATAGGTCAACTCAGAGAAGAGGAAAGTCATCACCAGTTCCCAGAATATTGGGGTGGAGGCAGTCATGGGTGTTGGAGGTGTCTCTTGAGGAATTGAGTCCCTCTGCTAGGAATTTCTCTGGGCTTTAATTGGTCCCAGCCCTGTCTTTTGTCTTTCATCCATTCCTGCTGTTTGGCTTCCTTACATGGCCAGGGTAGGAGTGTCTCCCAGAGGAGTCCTGAACTGAGGCCAGGGTTTTGCTCATGTGTCTGCTCCTCACCACATACTGCAGAGTGCAGCCAGACAGGCAGTGAGCAGGCACAGCTCTGCCCTGCCTTTTGTCTTCCTAGTTGAAACTCCTGTCTATAAAGAGCTTGTTCTTCATGTTTTGAGCACTTTATGAAGAATAAAAGGTTCGTGTACCACAGCCAGCTTGGTGTGTTTCTGTCTTGAAATGAGCGGGTGAAGGAGACTGCCTGTGGGAGAGGGCAGTGTGGGTCTTAGGTGACAGAGCGCTACTGCCCTGAGATCACAGGAAGCACTGCCTTAGGGCCTGGTGTGTCTAGGGTGCCTGTGTTCACCAGGCACAGGTCACTGGCATAGTGAGTGCTGGGGCTAGTAGGGAAGTGTGGAGAAAGAGGGCACGGTCTGTGATTTCAGTTCTGAAGCCACGGAGTTCAGTAAGGAAAGGCAAGATACAAAGCAAAAATAAGACCTGTTCTTTGGTTCATCTGTGAGTCCTGTTCCATGTGGCTCAGCTATCAGCGAGTGGATGAGCACTTGGGCCACCAATGGCTCATGCAATGTTTAGAAGGACAAGAGGACAACCCCAAGTTACCTCTGAATCTCACCAGGAGACAGAGGCTTCCCTAGAGCCAAGGAGTTATGTCCTCAGTAAAACCAACATCTCCCCACCCTTCATGCCCAGTGTGGCTCATAACCACATCACTGAGCTGGGGCTGCAGTTGCCATTTGGTGCCATTCTGCAGGGGGTGTGTGTTTATTACCCTGGTGCTCTCTGCAGCTCCTGGTGCACCCCTGTTGCTAGTCCTCGGTAATTAGTCTTGGAGAGAACCTGCTTAGGCCAAAAGAAGTAGGGTCTCAGGATGCTTAAGCTCTGGATATTTAACTCATCCAATACATTTGAGTGCCTAGTGTGAGCTCTCTTCACACTAAATCTGAACTGGAGATTTATTTATGTGAGCCACCGCCCCCTCCCCACACAGTAGGAAACAAATATATTTAAGTCCATAGTTTGTCTGCTAGCTGGCATCTGTAATCCTGGAATTTGGAAGGCGGAGGAAAAAGGATTACAAGTTTGAGGCCAGCCTGTGCTACATAGTTCCAGGCTAGCCTGAGCTACATGCAACGAGGCAAAAGAGTTCCGCGTGGTACAGAATCCGGAAGCGGATCTTTATGGTAGTATGATGACTGAATCGATGAACATTTATGAGGAACTTAGAAAAAGAACCGCCTCAGGCCGCGATAAAAATGAATAGACTGTAAAAGGGTCACAGTAGCTTGAGCATGGCTCGTTTCAGAGAGTGGCAGAATGGCTGGAGGCAGGGTTTTGATAGAAGAAACTGTAGGAAAATCCCGCAGTGCGACTCCTTGCTGAAGGCCGTCCGAATTAACCCCACTCTGCCTGGAGTCCTTGCTTGTCTGATCCCGGGTCGTGCCCGCGTTTGTAGGGGTTCCTTGTCCTAAGACTCAGGTTTGCATGTACACCCGCACATGCATTTGCATACATTCCCAGGACCGCGGACGCCTGCTGCTTTGGCGGTGGGAAACGAGACCAGGTCTGCGTGGGTGCAACTCTCCGCAGTTTGGGGTTGTCAGGCTCGGAGCAGAGGAAAACTACACTCCCCAGAAGGCTCTGCGCGCCTGGTTCGCTGCGGTTGCTCACGGCCAATCGGGAGAAGCAACTGTGGCGGGGGCCGAGGAGGGACATTTTAAAAGGGCTGGAGATTGCGGGCGTCAGTGGCCATGGCGGATACAGCGACCACAGCCTCGGCGGCGTCCGCGGCGGCCAGTGCCTCGAATGCCTCCTCCGATGCTCCCCCTTTCCAGCTGGGCAAGCCCCGCTTCCAGCAGGTGAGACTCAGGCAGCGGCCTGCGGGTGGGAGGGAGACACAGGGGAGGGCACCGAGCCAAATCTCTTGCAAAGTCACTTCAGCCCGAGGGTCTCCAACCCACGGCCACCAGAGCCTGCAGCTAGTGCGGGGACCTTGGCTGAAGCCGCTCCTTTCCTATTGGGCAACCGGATGGGCGAGGTCTCCCTCTCTTGTTTCCTATTGGCGGGTGGCACAGTCACTCCGCGGATGCCCGTGCCCTGGCACAGCCCCCGTCCGAGTCGCGCGGTGATTGGCCACGCGGGTCGCGGTCCCGGGTCCGAGCGGTTCTGAAGGGTCGCTCTGGCAAATGCGCCCTAGGCGCAAAGTTCCAGTCTTGTGCAGCATGGGCCGGCGGTATGGTCCGTACGCTTCTCAACTTCTCCCCGAGTGGAACTGACCTTCCTTATGAGCTGCGGGACAGTCTCGGGGCAAAACTCCCTGGTCACGCCCCACGGTCATGCTCAGGCTTCTCAACCTCCAGCAAGGTGCTGCGTGTGCCCCAGGATGGGACCGCGTGCACCGGTACAGCGACCTGATCTCTATTCCGGGGCCGGGGCTTCAGTGATGAGACCAGCGGGCCAGCTAGTGCGCTCTGCGGGGATGCGGCTGGGACAACGCGGGGAGAGCCGGGTGCGGGGAAACGCTGTGTCATTCTCCGGAGCTGCCGCGCTCCTCCCAAGGGTCCCAAGCGCGCCCCAGTCCTACACGCGCTGCTCCCCGGCGCTGCGCAGCTCTGGCCCCCATCCATACCGGCTTGGGCTCCTCAGGGTGCACCGTGACTATGATTAACCTCACCTGGGGTACCACACAAACCCAAAAACCCAGCAGAGTATCACTAACTCGGCCTTGGAACCGGAGGTCCAGGTCTGTGAGCCAGGAGCCTGGGGGGCTTAGTTACAACACCGCAGACCCTCTAATTCCAAAGCTAAAGTGACCCTGGGCTTGCCAGGAGTGGGGGCAGTAGATGTGTTAGAGAAAACTTTGAAGGAAGAAAGGAAACGCTACTACAAAGATGGGATGTGGCTGGGCGTAGAGGCGAGAATGGGTCCGAATTCAGTCGTGTATGTCCCCCACGACTTCGTCGAGCTGAGCTTTCTGAAACTACATCCCTAGAGTTTTTAAATGGGACTTGGTTTCTTTTAAAAATAGACTTCTCAGCATGGAAGAATCTGGAGAGATTTAATGTCCCAGCTAGTGAAAACTGCCACCTATTGAGACGCTGTCAGGGGTGCTTGTGTCTAACCTTGAGTGAACCTTTATTTGTCCCCACCCCCTGCTCTACTCATCTTTAAGTAAGCATGCACTCCCGACTAGGAAGCACTTGCTGTCTTTGGAACCACTACCCCAGTGGTCCTATCAGAACGCCAAACTCCCCTCTGTACCCCAAGTGGTAACCTCGCAGATGCAGATTACTTTTTTAAAGTATTCCCTTGGTCCTTTTCCTGATAAAAGGGGTTAATCTTACCCCGAGGCAATTGGGCTTTTAATAACACGACCTGAGTAAGGGATTCTTTCTCCCAGGTCTGGTGTCTGGTATCTGGATAGTGCTTGGGTCATCATTCATCTACCCAACAGTTATTGAGTACCTTGTGTTGGCTTTCTGCTCTGGGCTTTCACTCTTGTGGAGCGTATTTGGGGAGGATTAGTTCCTGCCGCTGTTCATATCTGTGGAGTATGCAGTAGCCTCTCCTGAGCCTTCCGCTGCTGGCAGCCTCGTGGCTCTAATAAGGCTGCTGAGCAGGTCTGATTCACCCATGCTGAGAACTTCTGTTTCTTCCACACCTGCTCCTCCCTCTGCAAACAGCTCAGTCTGCCACCCAAGAACTAGAGTCATAAGCCTAGTTTCTCCTCTAATTCCCAGGCCTCCGAGTCCAGCCAGAGGCTGTGATCTCTTCTCCCCCACAGCTCTCATAGCCGCCCTCTCCAAGGCTAAGCCAATCCACACCATTTATTCTTTGGCTAATGTGGGAACCTCCGACAGGTTCCTGGGTTTCCAGTCCTGCCCTGGCCCTCTTCCAACTCTTCTCTTTCCTCTATGGCAGAGACCCAGCAATGCAGGTCTGATCAGGTGATTCCCATACTCGAAGTATCCCTAAACAGCCTGCAGTGGCTTCCTCTACTTTTCAGACATAGACCTTGCATCTGAAGGGACCCAAAGTTTTGCAGGGCCCACTCCTTGACATGACTCCCCACTTGCCCCTTTCTCTCCACCATTCTGGCTGTTTTTAACCCCCAGACCTATCCTTTCCCTCCCACCCCTGAGCCACCCACTGGAACATAATATCTCTTGCCTCCTGCTCTCAACTCTTTTTGCGCTCCCCCTCATCCCTATATTATCCACAAATCATCATTTCCTCAAAGGATCTTCATGCCCTTGACTTCTTTATTGCCATATGTTTTCCCCTTTGATTATATAGTCTGTGGGATCAGCGACTATGCCTACCTGGTCATGCCGTTGTTAGGTTAGGTTATCACACTAGCATTAAGGTCTGGATGGGTGAGGTGTGTCACAGAGCTTTGTGAATGAGTGGGGCCCTCCAATGGGGTTTGTGAAACTGAATGAAATTGAGTTACAAGCCTTTGATTGTGGCAATTGGCCAGATTTCATTTAAATTGTTCCTCAGGAATTTTGGAGGATGGCAACATTGTTCCCACTCTTTAAGGGGAAATTCTAAAGGCAATAGTTTGCAACATACTTCTGAGTAGACAGGTTCCTTCAGAGGCTGGTCTCAAAATTCTCCATGTAGCCAAGGATGACCTTGAATATCTGACCCTCCTGTCTCCACCTCCAGGCGTGTGTATCGGTGACATTTATGTAGTACTGGAGATAGAATCCAGCTTTGCACATGCTAAGCAAGTCCTAATCAGTGAAGCTGCTACATCCCTTACCTGGGCCCAGTTATCTTCATCTGGATCCTGGGTCCTGTTCTCAGTGTTTGGCACACAGTAGGTATCTAATGACTGCTGATAGTGGACTGCACTGGCCTAGCAGATGTCTGTGGACAGTGGGTCATAAACCATCATCCATTCCTAGAGCTCCACCTCCACCCCCAGGGCTGCAGGAAGATTCTATTGGCCTCAAGCTTCCTATGTAGTTACAAATGACCCTGAAATTCTGGCCCTCTTGCCTCCACTTCTGAAGTGCAGGGATTACAGGTGTTCTAACCACACCCACTTTTATGGGGTGCTGGCGACCAAACCCAAGGCTTTGTGCATGCTAGGCAAACAGGCTACCAATTGAGCTACAGCCTTAGTCCTAGTGCATTTTGTAGGATTGGGAACTGAGGTCTCGCTTGGCTCTGGAAGCCCTTCCTCCCTTCCCTGATCAAAGGTCTCTCTATAAAGGAGGGCAGGGGGAGGGGCAGCAACTGAGCAGGATCAGCGGACAGGGAGAGGGTGATGGGTTGGGTTTTGTCTATGGCTGCTTTTCTCTCCATAAGATGTTGATGGTGGCCTACCCCTTCTTGGCTTATGAAATTATGAAATTGGCTTATGAAAATTTTACGGTCCTTTGTGACTGGTACAATGACCTCTAGTTTTCAGGTAATAAAGTTGCAGTGCACAGACAGATTCAGTGACTTCCCAGGCAGCCTAGTTCCAGAGTCCAAGCTTATTTATTTACTGTCAACTTTTTCTTTTTTCTTTTTTCTTTTTTTTTTTTTTTTTTTAGACAGGGCATCTCTGTATCAAGTTTTTTTTTTTTTTTTTTTTTTTTTTTTGTAGACTGGGCTGGCCTCAAATGCCAAGATCCACCTGCCTCTGCTTCCCGAGTGCTGGGATTAAAGGCTGGATGCTGAGTTAAATGTTTTCTGGCTTTCTAAAGCAAACCAGAAGGTCCAATGAGGCAGGTCAGTGCTGCACACGGCCCTGTGGGTAGGAAAGAAGTACTAAAGACCCAGGAGAGATCTCTTTATGTCAGTGTTCCTTATTCTAGAGGTTTTCAACCCCCAAATTAGAGCCTTTCATCTTCTAAACCCTGACTGCTGCTCATCATTCAATGCAGCTTTGCCAGGTGGGTATATCTAAAACTAAGGATTAGTGCATGATGTGAGTACATGCGTGCATGCACGTGTGTGTGTGTGTGTGTGTGTGTGTGTGTGTGTGTGTGTGTGTGTGTGTGGCATTTGTGTACTCCTGTGTGTGGAGGCCAGAGGACAGCTTCAGCTGTAATTTCCTCAGGTGCCACACCCAGCCTGGTTTGTTTTACAAACTTTAAAAAGTTAAAATGAAGAATCCCTGCACAACTCTCACACAGGGTCCTTTAATATCTCACGGGGCCAGTGGACATTTGTCAAAAATAAGAAACTAAAATTGGTGGCTGGAGAGATGGCGCAGCAGTAAGAGCTCTTGCTTGGCAAGAATTCAGTTCCCAGGATCCATGTTAAGTGGGTGGCTCACATGGCCGGTGACTTCCACTCCAGGGGATCTGACACCATCTTCTGGCCCCTATGGGCACCCACACATCTGTGGCACACAAAAATTTAAAATAAATAAGTAGGTGGGTGAGGTGGTGCACATCTTTAATCCCAGCAATTGAGAGGTGGAGGCAGGTGGATCTCTGAGAACTTGTGGCCAGTCTGGTCTACAGAGCAAGTTCCAGACCAACCAGAGCTACGTGTTTCACAAAAGAAGAGGTGGGGGTCCGTAGACAACCAAGGTTTGAGTCCCCGTATCTACCTGGTGGCTGACAATATCTGGCTCCAGTGCCAGGCAATTTGGTACCGTCTTCTGACCTTCACCAGCCCCAGTGCACAGGTATGTGCACACACACCCATGTGCACACACATATAGCCAGGAAAAAATTCATACACATAAAAGTTTAAAAGAAATTTTTTTCTTTGGAGTAGGGTTTCTCTGTGTAGCCTTAGCTGTCCTGGAACTGCCTTCTAAGCGCTGGCATTAACAGTGTGCACCACCACTACCAGGCAAAGTAAAAAAAGGTGACAGTAGATAAAAATAAAAACCAAAAATGTATTTAATGTGTGAATAATAAAAAATAAACAGATAAAAATCAGTACACTTCAGGCTGAACTGTATTTATTTTTATGTCAATGTCTCTTTCATTTCTAATGGTGTAGGTTGCTTTTGCAGGGGTTGCTTTTGCTCGGCACGTCTTTGAGTTTCTCATTCTCTTCACTCTTTGACCTCGACAGTGTTGGGAAGAAGGGTGGGATATTTTGTAGCACATCTTCAGTTGGGGTGTGTCTAGTGCATTCCCCATGGACAGACAGAGCTGCAAGCTTTGAGGGGAGCATGCTTCAGAAGTGATATGGCCTCCACACTGCAGCCTGTTGCAGGGCTTTCAAACCCGGAGGCTGGAAAGATGCTCAGCAGATAAGGCAGACATACAAATACTCTTCCCGAGGACCTGAGTTCAGATCGCACCCACATCAGGGGACTGCCCACAGCAGCAGCTCTTGGAAACGTGATGCCATGCCCTCTTCTGGCCTCCAGAGGCCTCTGCACATACCCTCCCCCTTTCTCTTAGACATTAAATCTTTAAAAAAATTAAAATTAGTATTAATGTGAATGCAACATCCCCCAAACCACATTAGCTTGCTGCCTCTTATTTATTTAATTCTTGATTTAATTAATTAATTTATTTTTTGAGACAGTTTTCTTTGAGTAGCTATCCTGGAACTCGCTCTGTAGACCAGGCTGGCCTGAACTCGCTATGTGACTGAGAATGAGCTCTTGGTCCTCCCGGCCTTTGCCTCCCAGTACTGGGGTTACAGGCATATGCCGTCTGGAACGCCCTCTCCTATTCTTATCTTCAAAGTTTATTATTTATCTGTGTGTGTATACGTATGTGTGTATATGTTCACATATATGCCAGTGTCCATTAGAGCCAGAGCTACAGACCGTTGTGAGCTGCCTGACTTTCCTGCTGGGAACAGAACTCAGGTCCTGCAGAAGATCAGCAAATGCTTCGAACTGCTAGGTTATCTCTTTAGTTTCTTTCTTTCTTTTAAAAGAGATTTTTAAAAATTTTATTTTACCGGTCCCCAGCTCTGAAAAAAAGAACCCAAAAAAAAAATTTTTTTTATTTTACGTGTATGAGTGTTTGCTTTCGTGCATGTCTATGTACCATGTGTGTGCCTGGTGCCTTTGGAGGTCAGAAGAGGTTGTCAGATCCCCTGGAACTGGGATTATGGATGGTTATGAACCACCATGTGGGGGTGCTAGGAATCAAACTTGGGGCCTCTGTAAGAGCAGCAATGCTCTAACCACTGATTATTTCTTACCATTAAATAATGACTCATTTCGCACTTCCTCACTGGCACCTGCCGTTTGAATCGCACTCCCTGTCTGTCCCACTATTGCTAAAATGCCTTTTCTTTGAGAGATGGGCAGGAGCCTACCCCTGTTCCTAAGGCCCCAAAGACAAACTGAGGTACAAGTCCACCACGGTTCACTCTGAGGCTTCCAGAGCCTAGGCAGGGGCAGCAGCTTGGCCAGAGCCGTAATGTTGCCACACTAGATCTGTACACAGCACAAATGGATGACTCCTCAGGGTTGGGTAGGAGGGGGAGGAGCGGTGACTGACCTCAGTTGGCAGGAGCTCCTTGCTAAGGGTGAGGCCTCAGGAGCCCCTCCTCTGTCCACTCTAGGTTGTTGACTGGCTTGGTCCCAGGTACTC
Source organism: Rattus rattus (assembly GCF_011064425.1). Taxonomy (NCBI): domain Eukaryota; kingdom Metazoa; phylum Chordata; class Mammalia; order Rodentia; family Muridae; genus Rattus; species Rattus rattus. The sequence continues at coordinate 60,876,309 of NC_046159.1, forward strand.
ACAGCTGCTGTGTGCTCATGAGTGTAACAGCCGTGTGTTCAGAAGACAGCACATCATAGCGTCCCACCCCATCTGTGAGACTCCATTCTTCCTCTGGTCAGTCTCCTTCCACAGTGTTCCCCCTCATTTCCTTCACATTCTACCCTCCGCCCTCCATTCTTTTCTTCCCTTCAGACTCAGATACTAATTTGGCAAGTTGAGGCCCCAAAACAGGAAACCACACACGGGCCTCTTCCTGTTTGTCCTTCCATCTGTGCAGAGTCACCGTTGTTTGCTTGTTTACCTTTCCCCCTTGTCTTTTAATTATTCGTCTTTTTTAATGTGAGCGGATGCTTTGCTTACATGTATGTCTGTACACCATGTGTCTGTGTGCCTAGCCATGGAGGCCAGAAGAGGACATCAGATCCCTAGAGACTGGAGTTCCAGACAGTTGTGATTTGCCCTGTATGTGCTGGGTGTCAAACCCATGTCCTCTCTGGAAGAATGGCCAGTGCTCTGATCACTGAGTTACCTCTCCAGCCTGGTTTGTTCAGGTCTTTAGAGGATTGCTTGTTTGTTTGTTTTTGAGACAGGGTCTCTCTTTGTAGCCCTGGATGTTCTGGAACTCACTCTGTAGACCAGGCTGGCCTTGAACTCGGAGATCTGCCCTCCTCCGCCTCCCAAATGCTGGGATTAAGGGATGAGCCACCACTGCCAGGCTTTTTTAGTGTTCTCGCTCCTTCAGAACTCTCACTTACCTGATCAGATGGCTGGGGTCAGAGTGCGTTGTATGTGTGCTGGTCTCTAAGACGGACCTGAGCAGGCCCAGTCCGCCTGTGGGATTAAGGGAGATGCAATTCAGCCCACATCAACCTCTCAACTTTGATGTGAGCCTATTTCTCAGATAACTTGCTTGTAATAAACACCTAGAATCCTAGTCACTTAGCCAGGTCTTCTGTCTTTTAATCGTTTATTTTGCACAAACTGAGTGTTGCCAAAATAGCCTTTGGGGTTTGTGCTATGGAGGAGACCCAACAGCTCCCCAGAACACTGGGCAGGTATTTTCTTAAAATTTTACCTGAGCTTGTACGTATGAGCATATGGGCCCCAAAGGGCCAGAAAAGGGCATCAGATCCCCTGGATCTTGAGTTAATGGTGGTTTTGAGCCACCCAGTGTGGATGCTAGGAACTGAACTTAGGTTCTCTGCAAGAGCAGGATTCTCTCCCAACCTCTGAGCCATCTCTCCAGCCTCCCCCACCCCATAGGTAACTAAGGAGATACTGGTGTCTGAAGCCCACGCCGGACCAATGGGTCAGCATACGGGAGATGTGGCCTGCCTGGGAAGTCCCAGGTGGTGACACATGGTGCTGATGCAGTAAGGATGTCCGGCCAGGCTGCTCACAGACCCAGTGAAGAGTCGTGCCGAATGCTCACTAGTTTGATCCTGTGCAAATAATTCCCAAAGACGGATGATTTCGAGGCTGGGTCTGGGATTAGAAAGTCTTCTCTGGCTTTGCTGGGCTGTACCTGGGAAGGGGTCAGTTTGGGGTTGCTAGGGGGAGGGGTACTACCCACAGTGAGCTGACTCACCTAGCTTGTGAAGGGAAAGGGAAGGAATCATTTCGTTGACTCACTCTTCCAGTAAAGAAAAAGGGAAAGAGAGAAAAAAAATGCACTGTGTGATTAAACAAAGATGGGGCTGAATGGGGGTGGGGGAGGGGCAGGTGACTATACATTTTAAAGTACTAAGAAGGTAAAATGAAATCAGATCAAGAAAGTAAAAACTGTACTATTCAACAGGCAGAAAGGAACAGACACCGATGAAATAGTTTTTCAGCAAGGAAACAATGTTTTTTAACTTCGAAACACTGTTTCTTTTTTTTTTTTTTTTTTTTTTTCCCCCTGGAGCTGAGGACCAACCCAGGGCCTTGAGCTTGCTAGGCAAGTGCTCTACCACTGAGCTAAATCCCCAACCCCGAAACACTGTTTCTTATAAGAACCCACAGCTAAGTACGGAAGCTACTTAGTCCTGCTCCTCCTTCCCCCATATTCATTGATATTCTCTCTCTCTCTCTCTCTCTCTCTCTCTCTCTCTCTCTCTCTCTCTCTCTCTCTCTCTCTCTTCCTCTCTCCGTGGTTTGTATGTATGTTTCTGCATGTATGTCGGTGTGCAGGGCCTGAGGTTGATGTAGAATCATTCCCCATCATCCCCATCATTCTTTCATGGTACTCGTTGAGGCAGGATCTCCATCAAACCCAGAACTTGCTATCTGCTTACTCTTGCTAGACACCTTGCTTTGGGGTCTCCTATCTCTGCTTTATCAGGTTGTAGTTACAAGTGGCCCGACACTTGAAGGCAGATGTCCTAACTTCTGATCCATCTCCCCATCCCCTAGAAACTCTAAGATTATGATGGTCGGAAGTTTGCTGTTGTAGGGCTGTGTGCAAGACTGAAACTCAGGGCTGGGGAGATGGCTCAGCAGTTAAAAGTGCTCTCTGCAAAGCTCTCTGCTCTTGCGGAGGCCCCAGCTTCGGTTCCAGAACTCACGGGCGGCTTTACAACCACATTTAGCTCCAGTTCTAAGGCACCTGACACCCTCTGGCCTCCTTGATAATCTGCACACATGTGGTGCATACAAATTCATGCAAACACACAAATACACACACACACATGTATATATGTATATATGTATATATAAAAGAATGAAACATGCACATTTTTCTTTTGTGGTTCCTCTCCTGTGGTAGGTAAGCTCTACCACTGAGCTAGGTCCTCAGATCAAACCTATTCTGATTTTCCCACCTCCCCGCACTGGGAATGGAGTTCTTATACATGCTAGGCAAGGCTTACCGCCTAGCTGTGTCCCTAGCTCCTTTCTATACCTTTCGATTGGCAGATTCATGCCACTTTGCTTCACAATCAACCCCGGCATTTAGTGTCGAGGAGTTTCTGGTTCCAACACTGCACATTGATCTTAACTTTGTAGTTTCCATGGAAACAAGACCCCATATCCTGTCTCAGTCTGGACCTAGGTCAATTCTTGTCCTGGCAACCTGGTTTTACTGGGCGTGGCTGATGAATGACCAAAGCAGACCTTTAGCAGACACTCTGTCTTTTTCTGGCAGATACCCTTCCCCTGTGGTGCAGCCAGCCAGCCTCCCTGCCGGAGTGAGTCAGTGAGACTGACTACCAGACTCAAGGGCAATCCCCTAGGTATCTTGGGCTATCAGGCCCTATGCGCTTAGCATCCCGATCCAGGCACCTTTTATGAGTTTGCAGCCTATTTCTAAGCACTTACTGAAAGGATCTGGAAAGGCCTTTACATATTTCAAATGTAACAGATCAGTGTAGACTTTTTCTCTTTTCAATGAAAATATTGTGCTTCTTGCTTTCCTTACTCTGGCCATTAGCCTTAGATTTCAGTTAAAACACTAGGCATCCCCTGAGTATTCTTCCTCAGTCCCTCGTGGTTGGTAAACTTGGCTTTCCTTGCATTGCTATCACACTGTGGAGCACACAGTCAGTCTTCAGAAGGTAGCTCAACAGGCGGATGAGAATCTAAGCATCTGGAGCACCTTCTGACCTTTACCCTGAGCTTGGTGATCTCTGCCACTCTGGGCCCTAGCTTCCTGGACATGTTCTCTGCTTTACCTCAGGAAGAGACCTGGGTGTCTCTGGTGCACTTTGTGCTACCTTCTTTGAGCACTGATCACGGTAGTCTTAGTTCTCCGTTGGTCTATTTCTCTGCAGTCAGTTATTGGTGGCTCTGAGCTAGGCACGTACAGTGTGCCTTTTCTCCGGGCCTGGCTCAGCAGCCATTTGCAGAGGTCCACAGAACAAATGTTTTATCTGGGGCTCCCCCCAACAGTGGCTGTGGTAGAGAGGAGCAGAGACTTGGAGGTTTGGGACAGAATCACCTCTGGGTGAGTCAGAAGGTGTAAGCCATCTGCAGCATTTTCTAGGAGTCACTTCTCTTGAGCCATCTCTCGAAGATCCTCACCTTACCCTGCTCCTCCTCTTCTCCCATGAATGCTTTCTAATCCTCCCTTCACCTTGAAGCTGCACCCAGCCACGTTACCTTCAGGAAGCCTCGAGGCCACTGGCTGGTTATCAGTTTGCCTTCGTTTTGTGTCAGGTCTGTCTGTGAGTAGAAACCAGGAGCCAAAGAGGAAAGAGAGAGAGCATCTGAGCGCCCCTAGTCTCTGAAAGTTTATTATCAAGTGCATTACTCAGGGTCTGGAGGGACGGTTAGGCGGTTAAGAGCATCTGTTGCTCTTGTCAAGGCCTGGGGTTCTGTACCACATGGTGGCTCACAACTGTCTGTGACTCCAGTTCCAGGGGATCAGATGCTCTCTTCTAGCCTCAGGCAGCAGGCATGCGCATGGCACACATACATACACTCGGGCAAAGCCTTCATATGTATAAAGTAAAATAAGTAATTAAAAATGTATTACTATAAATATTACTCTTTTTTTTGAGGCAGGGTCTTTCTATGTATCTCTGGTTGGCCTAAGACTTCTTATGTAGACCAGGCTAGCCTCAAACGGAAAGAGATCTGTCCTCTTCCCAGATGCCCAGTGCTGGGATTAAAGATTTATGCTTCCACAGCCATCTCATCTATAGTCTATTCAAGTCACCTTGTAGTTCTTGTCCCTGGAGGGCAAGGGGCACTTGCAGCCACCATTGTCTAGAGGTGACCAGAAAGCCTGGGAAATAGCAGATATACAGGATATCTTTAGTCTGGAAGAAAATAAAACAACTGCCCCTGCTTGCCGGGTTTTGTTGCTACCCTGTGCTTTTAGGTGCTTTTTACCTCAGCGATTTGAGAGCAGGTTACATTCATTTACCCATAATGCTTCAGCACAGACTCTATAACTCCTATGTTCACTATGCTCAGGAAATTTAACATAGATACGGTATTTCTCATTCTTTATCATGTGTATGGGTGTTTCCTCGAGTGCATGTATGCACCGTCAGATCCCCTGGAACTGGAGCTATGGAGAGCTGCGAGCCACTGTGTGGGTGCTGAGAACCGAATCACGTTCTCTGCAGGAGCAACAAGTGCTCTTAACCTCTGAGGCATCTTTATAGCCCCAAGTTTCCCCTTTCTAAAACCACACAGTATATTAGTTTTATTTTATCCCTGTGCCAGCCCTGGAACCAGCCATTTCTTGGGGAGAACCCTGATTCTTTTAGGGACTGGATACCATGTGGGTTTTTTGTTCATCTTTTAGTGTCCACGTATCTTGGGGCTGTAGTGGAGTTGATAGGAGTACTTGCTTAGCATGTATGATGCCCTGGTTCAATCCCTGGTAACAAGCACACACACACACACACACACACACACGCACGCACACACACACACACACACACACACACACACTCCATCCCTTCTCTGTCTCTTTGCCTATTAAGTTGGTCTCTTGCTGATGGCATGGATTTTATGAAATCATAATAATTTTTTATATTGCAATTGTTGCTTGAAAGCAGGGATGACGTTTTGCTGGGACAGTAGATATGAGTGTACATTTTGTGTGTGTGTGTGTGTGTGTGTGTGTGTGTGTGTGTGTGTGTGTGTGTGTGTGTGTGTGTGTGTGTGTGTGTGTGTGTAGTGGAGACTAGTTTCAGCTACTTGGCTAAAGAGGTTAGGAAAGAACATATTTGTTTTAGGATTAAGTACTGAGGCTTAACCTGGCCTCTGCTTTAGAGTGGAGGGGCTGCCCCATGCAGGCATGGCTGGTGTGCAAAAGCTGGAAGAATAGGTTTGGGTTGCCTGGGAACCTTATGATGCCTCAGGGGAATCATGAGGTCTTTACTGGGAAGGGAAAGGGCAGGAGTTGACTGCAGCGTGTGCTGCCCTGGTAAGCAGTGAGGGAGGGGGATGAGTGGGATCAGGCCTTCAGTTTCCTTCACCAGGCAGAGGGTGGTACTTGGAGAGATCTGGGACTCTGGGGAGGACTTTGGGGCCAAGCCCAGAGTGCAGTGAGGCATGAACCCCCGGTTTGCATCTTGCCCCTTCATCCTCTAGCCAGCATTTTCTCTTTCCCTCCCAGCTCAATCTTGCCCTATTGGCTTTGTCCTCAGGCAGAAGGCCCAGCAGCCCTGTTGCTTGGTTTCCTTTCAATGTGCTTGAATGCTGTGGCCTGCTTAGCACAAAGCCTTCCTTTTCCAGGGCCCCTGCTCCTGGGCAAGGCTAGGGGAGCTGGCCCGGTGTTCTGTGCTTCACTGTGGTAACTGGGCATTGAGTCTAAGGAGGGTCTGGGCTGTGAGTTGAGGCTGCCATACTTGGGCTCTGCCTGTGGGGAGCTGCCCTCTGAAGGCAGAGCAGAACCTGAGAGAGGGGCCCCTTGAAGGGTGGGCAAGCTCTCTCTCTGAGTTCCTGAGCAAGGAAGGTGCCCATGTACCGAGGGGCGCTTGGGTGTATCTGAAGTGCCTAGACTAGATCTCAGGAGGGTGGGACAGAGGGAGAGGAAAACATGGGTGACACCTGGAGGAAGGGTTCAAGAATTATATATAACTATTAAAGGTGTGTGTGTCTGTCTGTCTGTGCACCACATGTAAATGTAGGTGCCCACAGAGGCCAGAAGAGGGCATTGGACCCCTGGAACTAAGTTATAGGAGTTGTGAACTACCTGATATGGGTTCTGGGAACCAGGTTAGGGCCTCTACAAGAGCAGCAAGTGCTCTTAATGGTTGAGTCATCTCTTCGGCACAGTCATGATGTATCTTTTCTGTTTGTTTGTTTGTTTTGGGACAGGGCCTCTACATAGCTCAGAATGTCCAGAAACTCACTCTGTAGACCAGACTGGCCTCCAGCTCACAGAGATCCACCTGCCTCTGCCCCCCGAGTGCTAAGATTAACAGGTGTGGTGGCACACATAGAGGTTATGATGCATTTTAATGTTCTCTCTGAGTCGATTTTAGGAAGCTCCTAGCCCTGAGATGAGGTCACCAGGATCCTGAGCTTAAGTACAGCCTCTGACTGACTCTCCTCTCCTCTTCCCTTCCCCAGACATCCTTCTACGGTCGCTTCAGGCACTTCTTGGACATCATCGATCCTCGAACACTCTTTGTCACTGAGGTGAGTTACAGCCAGCAAAAAGGCCTTTGTACCTCCTTGTCACTTTGGAATGTGTGGGTCGTCAGAAGGGATGAGGAGGTGAAGAAATTGAGGTGAGAGAAAGGTCATACATCCATGTGTTTGTCTAGCTCAGCCAATCAAGAGGGCATCCCTACAATTGCTGTGAGCTTTCTCCCACGATTCCATTGGCTCTCACTGTAGCCTTTTGAGAGAAACAGCATTTCTATTATTGAAACCTCAGTGTCAATGTTACCAATTATGTAAATTGTATACTCAGCATAAAAGTTCAAACAGGGCCCAAGGTGGGGCTCAGTCAGACAGTGCTCACTTACATGTGTGAGACCTGGGCTAGATCTCCGTCATGATTGGGTTGGGGGTGGGGATCAAGCAGTCTGGATGTGGTTAGCAGAGCAAAAGGAACCTTTCATTATACTCCTTGCTCAGGTCTCTACCCTCTTAAGCGACCTTTGTCCATAGATTTTAGGGTCTGCTCTGTTAAGGCATTATTTGCCTCGAAAACTGTACAGTTCTGTGAATTTTGACAGACATATTCAGCCACATACTCATGACCACCATCATGTGAGCGATGGCTCAGTTGGTAAATTGCTTGCCTCATAAGCATGAGGATCGGAATTCAATCGTGTGAAGAGCAGGAGCCCACACTTCTAATCTCAGTGCTGGGGAGTCAGAGACAAAAGGAGCCCTAGGTCTCACTGGTGGGCTAGTGTCTTCCAGTCAGTGAGCTCCAGGCCAGTGGAAGATGCTGTTTCAAAGGAGGCAGATGGCAAACCCAAGGATGACACTGTGGTTGTCCTCCACCCTCTGCGTGCACACATGCAAGCACGTGTGCGACAACCGTACACACAGGAAAACCATACACACATGAACTAAAAAAAAGTCAGGTGCAGTAGCCTTCCTGAGTAAGCTGGGGAGGCGGAAGCAGGAGGATCACTGTGGTGCTCAATCAGACTAGTCACACGATGAGCTCCAGGTTCATTGAAATAACCTGCCTCAAAAAAAAAAAAAAAAAAAAAAAAAAAAAAGGCATAGAGTGATTAAGGAAGGCACCCAGTGTTAGCTGACCTCTGACCTCCACAGTGCACACACACAGGCTTATGCAGCTGCAGGTATATGTGTGCACATGCAAATGTGTCCATACACACAGGGTGTGAGGCATTTGTATCATTCTTGCAGCTGGTTTATGCCCATGGAGCCAATCCTCTCTGTCCCCAGCTGCCTTCCTCAGGGTTCCTATTCCTGCACAAAACACTATGCAAGTTGAGGGGGAAAGGGTTTATTCAGCTTACACTTCCACATTGCTGTCCATCATCAAAGGAAGTCAGGACAGGAACTCACATAGGGCAAGAACTTGGAGGCAGGAGCTGATGAGGTCATGGAGGGTGCTGCTTACCGGCTTGCTTCCCCTGGCTTGCTCAGCCTGCTTTCTCATAGAACCCAGGACCACCAGCCCAGGGATGGCACCACCCACAATGGGTCCTCCCACCCTTGATCACTAATTAAGAAAATGCCTTACAGCTAGATCTCATGGAGGCATTTCCTCAAAGGAGGTTCCTTTCTCTGTGATAACTCCAGCTTGTGTCAAGTTAACACACAAGTCCAGCCAGTACGACAGCTCCCATCAACTTCTTGTTATGCTGTTTCTAGACTGTGGTGCTAATAGAGTTCCACAGCCACCTCTTCCCTCTAGTGTGTGCTTTGACATTCACCCGTGTTGCTGTGTCTGTCAGTCAGGCATCTCTTAATGCTGGGAAATGTCCCATTGAAAACATGCTCAAGAATTTCTTTGTCCATTGACTTGTTAGCGGACGTCTGGACCTCTTCCAGCATTTGACTATTATGAATAAAGTTGCTCTGAACGTCCTGCATGTGGATGTATTCTCTTTCTGTTTTTGAGAGAGGGTTTCACAATGTAGCCCTGGCTATGTTTTGTAGACCAGGTTGGCCTTGGGAACAAGATGGCTAGCTTGTAAAGCAAATGTGGAAAATAAATGTTTTAACTTTTTGGGAAACTATCATATTGCTTTTCAAAGTGGTTTTCCATGCAACACTCCCATCAACAATGTATGACTCCACTTCCTCGTGTGACACTTACTGTTGTCTCTTGACCTTAACCAAAAGGCTGAGAAGTAATCAGCATTATTAAACTGAAGGAATAATTCTTTGCAGGGGCAGATTCAGAAGCATGTCTTTTCCTATGAATGTGAAAATCGAATGTGAGGATTCATTTTCATATACGTAGCACGTGCTTATTAAGCACATGCTGAACAAGACAGTCTGTGTTTTTAGCTTTATTTATTTAAAAAATGTATTTTTATTACTTATATTTACATGTGTGTGTATCTATGTATGCATGAAGTTCATTTACCATGGGTGTTCTGGTGCCTGAGGAGGCCAGAAGAAGCTGTCAGAGGCCTTAGAGCTGAAGTTACAGTCGTGAGCTGCCCAATACAGGTGTTCTAAGGATTGAACTTGGGTCCTCTGGAAGAGAAGCAAGGGCTTGTCAGTGCTGAGCCATCTCTCCAGCCCCTTATTTTTATTTCGTGTTACATTTATTTGTTTAATGTGTAGGTATATCAAGAGATGTGAGCTATGGTGCCAGTTACGAGAACTGGTTCTCTCCTGCCCTGTGGGGTTCTGGGGAATCGAACTCAGTTCATCATGCTTGTTAGTGCCTTTACTCACTGAGCTGTCTCACCAGCCCTGTATTTTTAAACGGATACACAACACACATATCTTTGCAGTTTCACGTCTTGATTCTGTACTCATGTCTCTGCCATGTTCATAGCAGAGTAAATATCTTGATCCCTCTCAAACATTTGCCATACCTTTGTGGTGACTACAAATGTTTCACATCCTACAGCTTATCCGAATCACAAAGACCTGCCCCATTACACATCCCATTCTACAGATGGAGAGTAGAAAGTCGAGGCTCATTGTGCACACAGTGCTGCCCTGGGGTGGAATGAGAGCAGCCACCCTTGCCTGCAGAATTGGTGCTCAACGGGTTTGCATTCCTGTTAAAAAATCTGAGTTTCAGAACTTGGCCAAGATCGCTCAGCCAGCAGCAGACCTGAGCTCCAACCCTGAATGTCCTGCTCCCTGAAGCTCCTTACTGAGCCTCAGAGGCAGCCTCCTGACTGCCAGAACTGCCCTGTACCTGTCTGTCTGTCAGTGATCCATAGGCCTCGGGATGGACTTGCTCTCAAGCCGTTTCTTCAGATTTTTCCTTTATTGCTATTGTTTGTTTGTGGGTTTGGTTTTTTGGAATGGGCTCTTGCTGTGTAGCTGTGACTGTCCTGGAACTCATTAGCCCAAGCTAAGCTTCAAACTCACAATCTTCCTGGCTAGGTCTAAAGCTTACATTTGTATATCACTAACCCAAAGGCATGATGGGAGAAAGTACAAGGCTTTTTGGGTACATGGACTTTAAACCACCCCTAGAGTACGTGGGTGGCACCCTAGAACATGAAGTATGGGATTACTCTGGTATGTGTTTCCTACCACACCTCAGCCAGAACATAAGGCCTGGACATTTTGCTTCCTAACTTTACTGGCCCCAGTGCCCGACCATCTCTAAGAGGCCAAGTCTGCTGAACACCTAGACTTTGGATCCTCCATAATGGAGTAACTACATAAAATTCGGAAGAGCACCAAACTTGAAAACTACTTTTTGAGCCCAGTAATATTTCATTCCAGAAAGTTCTAGAACTGTTCAAAACCAGATACAATTCTCGTTTTGAAATTCTGACAGAAATGCCACTTGCTTGTACGGATTAAATGGAGGCTGGTGCTTAACTTAAGGCTGGAGATCTGATGCTGGCCTTGGAGGTCTGATGGGGGGACAGATGGATTTGGGAGGCCCTTCAGAGCTCCTCAGATTCCTGAGCAGGGAGATTGGAATAGAGGAGGTGCTGCAGGACCGGATGCTAGGAACTCACCCCTCTCCCCCAAGGACACCCTCGTCTCTCCTGTTCCACATTTCATTTACTCTTGACTTTGTCTTCTACATCTTGTTTCAAATCTTTGCTTTTTGTTGTTGTTGTTGTTACTCATTTTTATTTTTTATTTTAATTTAATTAATTAATTAATTATTTTTTTAATATAAAACAGGGTCTTACTCTTTAGGCTGACCTGGAACTCACTAGGTAACTCAAGCTGGCCTTGAACTCGCTGTAATCCTTCTGCCTCTGCTCCACAAGTGCAGGGATTACAGGCGTGCGCTACCAGGCCTAGCATTTGAAAGACCACAACTTCTTTATATAATACCAACCCATGATGGGCCGGCTACTTAATATTAATTAATAATAATCAAACCTTATGCCTCCCTTTCCCATTAGCAGTTAAAATGTCGAAGCTCACTAATTAGAAATTAACCCAGGCAACAGCAACTTTCAGACATTGTTCAGCTCACACATGCCCCCTTCAGCATACATAGACGTATGATGGTCTTCCAGGCCTTTCTCTTCACTGCCATACAGGAGTTGAGAATTGTTTCTAGGAGCAACGGGGGCCTCTTGGGTAGTTTGTATTCTCAAAAACTCATGATTCCCTCAAAGTCTGTAAGCGTCCCACATGGACCTCCAGGCCAGCAAGGCAGCAGTCTCAGCCCTCACCAGAAACAAAGGTACTGAGAAGAAAGAGTCTCTGACCTTAGAGCTGTGCTGAGCTGTGGGACACATGGCACGCCAGCCCCCTCAGCTACCCCGCTCCTCCCCCTCATACTGGGACTCGTGGCTACGGCACCCTTCTTTACTCTCAGGCCTGTGGCCGGTGTGCTGGAAGGCAGTGGAGTGGTGACTGCTTGGCTGGAGATCTGAGGGCAGGGAGGACAGTAAGGGACACGAGGAGGTGGCAGTGTAAGCTGGAGATCCCCAGAGAGGGATGATCGCGGGCAGCCCCAGATCTGAGGCGACCGTGGAGTCTGCGGATAGAAGCGTCTTCAGAAGGTTTTGCAGCTGCTGGTTTGCAATTTATAACCGGCCAAGCTTTAAAAAGATCCCAACCCTTGTATGTGTAATGAGGCAGAGGCAATTTTATCCGCCGTAATTTCTCTTAGGAAGAAGGCTGTCTTTGTTCTCAGAATGCCTTGAACGAGCTTCAGAGGAGGAGGAGGAGGCTGTGCTGTGCTTGACAGCGGGGAAAGAATTGTGCCTTTTGATTCTAAAAGAGGAGAGGGGGGAGAAGGAAGAAGAGGAGCAAATGGTGGGAAGGGGAACAGGAAGACAGGTGAGCTGGAAGATTGGCATGTCAGGTGCAGAGAGATGAGGGCGGGCTCTGCTGAGCTCACTCCTTGCTGGAGAAAGTTGTAAGGAATCCTTGGCACAGTCAATATGGGTCAGGAAACTGCTGCGAGGAGATTTGGGAGCTTGGAGGACCAAGTCTCCTGTCCAGGGTACTGTGTGCAGCATCTAGCTCAGCAAAGGAGGCTTTCAGAGACCCACGAGAGATGGCACACCCTTCCAGGGAGGCTCTGAAGGCAAGGCTGTGTGCTACATGACACCCTTTTGTTTGTTTGTTGTTTTGTTTTTGAGGGGAAGGGGAGGCAGACAAGGTCTTACATTCTAGGCCAGGTTAGCTTGGAGCTCACTATATTGCTCAGGCTGCCCTCAAAACTCACAAATGTAGCTGACGCCACCCTTAAACTCCTAAATTCCTGCATCGGGTTCCAGCGTTCTAAGACTGCAGACAGGTCTCTTCCCTGATCCATTGTTGTCTTGTTGTTTTGAGACAATGTCTTACAATGTCACCTTAGCTGACTTGGAACTCACCATGATGACCAGGATGGCCTTGAACTCACAGAGATCCACCTGCTTCTGCCTCCTGAGTGCTAATATTGAAGTTCTGTACCACCACACCTGGTTTATATTCCTATTTATTTTATTTTATTTTTTTAAAGACAGCCTCTCACCTTGTAGCCTAGGCTATCTTGGAACTCATTATGTAGCCCAGGCTGGCCTTGAAAACATGATGATCCTCTTGCCTTTGCCTCCCAACATGAGACAACACACCGAGGTCCAAGTTCATCCTAATTTTATCTGAAAGTGGCATGAGTTGGTTATTTAAAGGTTAACAAATTATGATCCTGAAAACAGAATACAAGCTGAAATAGTATGGCGTGTGTGCGTGTGTGAGTGTGTGCGTGTGTGTGAGTGTGTGTGTGTGTGTGTGTGTGTGTGTGTGTGTGTGTCCTACAGAGGCCAGAGCTGGAAATCGGATCCTATGGAACTGGATATACAGACAATTGTAAGCCACCATGTATGTGCTGTGAATTGAACCAGGGTCCTCTGGAAGAGAAGCAAATGCTCTTAACTGCTGAGCCATCTCTCAGCCTCAGAAATATTAATAACATCCACTCAGTAGTAATATCAATTTAGTAATTCAGAGCTATGTTGAGTGTGTTGTAGGTTATAATAAATGACTGTAGATGTGAGAATGGGGTGGTGGCCAAGCCTGCAGTCCCAGCACTTAGGAAGGGGAAGGAGAAGGATCAGGAATCCAATCTTGTCTCAAGTACATGAATTTCTGTTAAAAACAAACTTTGGTGCTGCAGAAGTGGCTCAATGCTTTTCCAGAGGTCCCAAATTCAACTGAGCAGTTCACAGCTGCCTGTAACTCCAGCTCCAGGCGTCCAGTGCTCTCTTCTGATCTCTGTGACACCAATACACACACATGCACACACATACGTGCGTATACACAAATAAGAATAAAAGTTTAAATACAAAACAAACGACCCCAAGTCACTACTTGTCAACGAGGGTGCTGAGGGTACCTGGGAGAATGGGGGACAAGAGACGTGAAGAAGGATGCCAAGACAAGAGTCTGATCAAGGTGACAGTTTTATTTTTTTCCAAGACTGAATTTATACCATAACAGGGTAACAGACAGAGTGGGGAAGTGTGAAACATTTACTCAGGCCAAGGACACAGTATTCGTGTGGTCAGGGAATCAGCTGATGTTGACAGGATGTCAGAAAGGTCACAGGTTTGTCATATCTATTAGTCAGCAGGATGTTGGTTTTTCAGAAAGGTTACAGGTCATATTATTGGGTATCTTGATGTCAGATGTATTTCTCAGCAAGGTCACAACTTTATCATATTATTATTCATCCTGACCACCAGATTGGTATTAGTCTTCTGCAGCTGGCTGGGGATTTTCCATGAACCCAGTCATACTTAATTCTCTGCAAGGTTCTTTTTTTTTTTTTTTTTTTTTTTGGAGCTGAGGACTGAACCCAGGGCCTTGTGCTTGCTAGGCAAGCGCTCTACCACTGAGCTAAATCCCCAACCCCAGTCATACTTAATTCTTACCATAATAATAACATCAATAATGGAAGGTTTCAAGGGCATCACTCCCAACAACCACTGGTATTGGGACCTGGGGCTGTCACTGTGGGAGCAGGGAGATTAGAGAAAGAGCCTGAGGTATTGCATTTGACCCAGGGACATCAGTGTGAAGCCAAGACTTCACACCATGTGCGCACACATACAGGCCTAGTACATTTCCAAGTTTTCTGGTTTTGCTCAGTGAAAGGACTGAGATGTGACACTCTAGTACCTTTGAACACACCAGCATTCAGGCCCTGGGTTCTAAATGCTGTTACACAAGACAGACAGAGGGCTCACTGGGAGACGGCAAATCCGGGTTTGAGGCAGGGAAAGTCACTGTGGGAAGTGAGAGGCCGCTGTGGAACTGAGGGATTCACACACAGTACCTGGCTTGGAGAAACACCCCTGGCCATGTTTGGACACATTTGGCACTGAGAAGATAGGTGGATGGACTCTAATACCTTGCACAGGGAGAAAACAAGTGTGCAGGGGCTGGCCAGGTGCCTCTGCAGCCACAGCACCTGCTGTGCCAGCCTGGTAAACAGTACAATCCCAGGATGCCAAGAAAAAGTGAGAGGGGTGGACCACGTCTATGTAGCTGTAATACGACACTGAACACCAATCTTAGCGTGCACATACAATGATAAATAAAACTACAATGATAAATAAACTACAGGCCTAGTTATACTAAAATGTGGGTTTAGCGGTTCCGGCAGTCGCTGTGAGGCTATCTCACCCAGTATAAATAGCTTCAAGGGGAAAGAGTTGTGTTAGCTCATGGTGTCAGAGGCTTCTTCACTTCATGGTCCATGCCCCCCTCAATTCTGCATCCCTGGTGAGGCTGCAGGAGCACATGGTGGAGGCTGTACACCAGGGGCATCTCCTCTGGGACCCAGCATGACAACTGGTACCTCTCACATCAGAACAGTGTTCCCTGGCTTTGGGAATGCTCTGGACAGAGTCCTCATAGAAATGCTTGAGTGTTTCACTGTCTTCCGGGTCCCTCTGGATGTGATAAAGTCATGGAGCAGCCTGGTGCAACTCCGTTTAGCAGCAGATCTGGGTCAGGTTCACTGGTGGACACCGGTACTGAAGAGTAGAGGTTCTCAGAAACAGGACATTGACTTCCTCTCAAAGTGTCACTGCTGGGGCTGGAGATCTGGCTCAGTTGGTCTGAGGACCTGAGGTTGGGTCCCCAGCACACACATGAGAAGCTGGCTGTGGTGTTCTGTGTCTGTAACCCCAGCAATGGAGAAGAGGGGATCCCTGGTGTTTGCTGTTTATCTACTGTGGCTAGTCCAAGAGCTCCAGGTTCAAAGAGAGGCTCTGTCTTGGAGAAGAAGGTGCAGAGCAATAGAGAAAGACACCAGAAATGACCTCTGACCTACACACACACACACACACACACACACACACACACACACACACACACACATCTTAAACATTCCACTCACATGCACTCACACATACATACACATGTGCAAAAATTCCTAGTGTTAACTTGAGTTTCATTAAAAAACAAACATTTAATTATATTATGAGAAAGAACAAAACTAAAAAATTAAAAATCATAAAAATCATAAGATGAATTCCAAAGGCATTAGAACACTTTCTAGGAATTTTTAAAATGGCCCTAAAACAGACTTTTGCCATTTTGCAGTATGTATTTATGTGAGGTAATGAACTCAGCATTGCTTATAAAGTCAGAATATCTGTCAGCTCTGGAAACTGTTGATGTCTTACACTCTACAATACCAGATACCCAGCCAAGATTTAGAATTGTTATTATCAGTTTTGTTTTTTGGATAGAGTTTCACTATGTGGTTTTGTCTGACCTGGAACTCATTTATGTAGACCAGGTTGACCTAGAACTCACTCTGTAGGCCAGATTGGGCTGGAACTTGCAGCAATCCTCCTACCTCTGCCTCCTGAGTGTTGGCATCACAGATGTGCATGCTATACCTTACTGAGATTTAATTCTTTTGTAAAAATAAACATCTTCATGTAGTGGTGAATTGTTTAAACCATTTTGACTGGGGGTGGTGTCACATGCACACTGCACTTGCCTAAGAGCTCTCTGGATTTTCGAATGAACACACACCCCCCCCCCACACACACACCAGCTAATTTTGATATGCCTTGATGAGCTCAATGGCTCGACACTTCTAAACCTCCCCACTGCTAGCACACACTTCCCTCCGGTATTCCTGGCTTAACACCTTCTAAATCTATATTTTATCTTTGCTGCCTTGTTACCCTCTGGGCAGCCACCCCATAGGGCTGCATTCCCTTTCCACCTGCATCGCTGGATGCTTTCTCTCCTGCAGCTCTTAAATCTGATCCCTCTCCCTCCGAGTAATGGTGATTCCCTCTTCTTCCTCTCCCTCTCAGTCCCTTGCCCTGGAAATTTAAAAGTCCCACCCCTGTCTCCCTGCCCAGTCATTGGCTGAACAGCAAATTTTATTATCAATCGAAACCACCTGGGGGCAGGGACCCTCAGATCTGGAAGTGTGGCTTTGGGAACTGAATTAAGATAAAGCATTAGAGAGGCTGGAGAGATGGCTCAGGGGTTAAGAGCACTGACTGCTCTTCCAGAGGTCCTGAGTTCAATTCCCAGCAACCACATGGTGGCTCACAACCATCTGTAATGGGATCTGATACCCTCTTCTGGTGTGTCTGAAGACAGCTACTGTGTACTCATGTACATAAAATAAATAAATCTTAAAAAAAAAAAGATAAAGCATTAGAACCAATTCCCAACACCTTCTGACATCTCATTAGTATGTAAATTAGTCTTTATTTTTAATGCATGAAAAATTATATGTATCTAAAATTGTTTTAAAACAGATTTCTTTTTAAAATTAGCATGATACACATTTTTTTTTAATATGTGTGGATGTTTTGCCTGCATGCATGTCTGTGTACCACATGTGTGCAGGTGCCTCCAAGACCAGGAGAGGGCGCTGGATCTCCTGGAACTGGAGTTAGGTGACAGATGTGAGTCACTGTGTGGGATCTGGGAACCAAACCTGTGTACTCTTAACCCCTGAGCCATCTCTCCAGCCCCTCTCAGTTTTTTCCTCTTTTAAGACTTATTTATGGGGCTAGGTAAAAATTGCTCACTTTAGTAGCACAAATGCTAAAAATGGAACTGTTCAGAGATTATCGTGACTCCTGCACAAGTATAACTTGTGCAGCATCCTAGTACAAAGAAAGGAAGGCATGATTAGCCACTACATAACAACTTACCACATCGTCATGATCTACAATTTTAAATAGTTTTTTATTATTGGCCTTTTAGATGGATTCAGGTTTGTAAAAGTTGAATTACATTTTAATTTATTGTTTGTGGGGGGGTGGGTGAGGGAGGGAGAGATTGTGTTTATATGCCTCACTGCAAATGTGAGGTCACAGAACAACTTATGGAGTCAGTTCTGTCCTACCATGTGGGGCCTGGGGGATAACTCAGCTGTCAGGCTTGGTGGTAACTGCCTTTCCCTGCTGGGCCACCTCACTGGCCCTCCTCTAATGGGATCTGTAAGGTTAAATGCCCAAGAGGCTGGGAAGATGGCTCACTGTGTAAGCATGAGGACGTGGGCTTGGATTTCCAGAACTCATGTCGAAAGACCGGTGTGGACTGTGTGCCAGCACTGTCAGAGGCAGAGATGGACTCCTGTGGCTTGCTGTCCACCAGTCTAGCTCCTGGTCCAGTGAGAGACTCTGTCTCAAAGGAATAATGGCAAGAGAGTTATAAAGCAGGATACTGATATCTTCATCTGGTCTCTGCACATGCACATACATACACCCACATCCAAACCCACATGTACACTCTCTCTCTCTCTCTCTCTCTCTCTCTCTCTCTCTCTCTCTCTCTCACACACACACACACACACACATACACACACCCCTATCCAACTGCATGTCAAGTTTTTGTCTATTTTGCCGCATTTTTTGTGATCCTACCACACTGAACATGATAGGTGCTGGCTACCAAACCCAGGACTTCTGCAAGAGCAACACATGCTCTTAACTACTGAGCCATCTCAGCAGGCCATACTCTTTTCTTCCTTAATATAATTTAGGTCATAGTTGGTGTGATGGATTGTATATGCTCAGCCCAGGGAGTGGCCCTATTAGAGGATGCGGCCCTGTTGGAGTAGGTGTGGCCTTGTTGGTGTAGGTGTGGCCTTGGAGTGGGTGTGTCACTGAGGGTGTGGGCTTTAAGACCCTCATTCTAGCTGCCTGGAAGTCAGTGTTCTGCTGACAGCCTTCAGATGAAGATGTAGAACTTTCACCTCTACCTGCAGGCCTGGATGCTGCCATGCTCCCATCTTGATGATAATGGACCGAACCTCCGAATCTGTAATCCAGCCCCAATTAAATGTCTTTTTATAACAATTGCTTTGGTCATGGTGTCTGCTCACAGCAGTAAAACCCTAACTAAGAGAGTTGGTTTTTCAAAGCTTTTAGGCATATGGCCATTGGTTTCCTACAGGGTATACCACCAGTCCTCCAGCAGAATGTACCAACTTAGTTCCTTGGTCCTTTGATGACTGAGGGTCAGCTTTGGGGAAAACTGTATGTCCTTGGTTCTTTCTCCCTTTGGCCTTGGAGAACATGGCTCATAGCCAGTGGGGGACAAGGACTTAGCTAACCAAGTTTAGCCTGCTCTCCTCGGATGGTAGAAGAAAGGGTTTAGGATGGTGACCAAATTATCTTTAATTACCAACTTGACATAGCCCAGAGCAATCATTCTCAACCTGTGTCACAACCCCCATGGAGGCTGCATATCAAATATCCTGCATATTAGATATTTACATCATTCTTCACAGTAGCAAAATTATAGTTATGAAGTAGCAATGAAATAATTTTATGAGGGGTTGGGGATTTAGCTCAGTGGTAGAGCACTTGCCTAGCAAGTGCAAGGCCCTGGGTTCGGTCCCCAGCTCCAAAAAAAAAGAAAAAAAAAATTTTATGGTTGGGGTTACCACTCCACAAGGAACTGTATTAAAGGGTTGCAGTAGCAACCCTTAGGAAGGTTGAGAGCCGCTGTCCTAGGGTCATATGAAAGAAAAGCCTTGTTTGTAGAATGCCTAGATTATGTTGGCATATGGGCATGTCTGTGAGGAACTGTCTTAATTGATGTAGGAGGGCCGGGTCCACTGTGGGTAGCACTTTCCCTAGGTAGGTGTTCATGGGCTGTATATTAATGCTAGCTCAGCATTGGCCTGTTAGTGAGTAAGCCAGAGATTAAGCCAACAAGCAGTATCCCTCTGTGTTCTCTGCCTTTGGGTTCCTGCCTTGACTTCCCTCTGTGATAGATGGTGACATGGAAATGAAGCCAAATGAATCCTTCCATTTCTACTTTGCCTTTGTTCAGCGCGTTTGTAACAGCAACATAAAGGAAACTGGAACATGACAAGGGAAGGCTGTGGACTGCTTGCAGCACTGTGACCCCGAGCTCCTCTGCTTGAATTTCTTAGCAGACACAAGGCCAGCCCTGAGATAAGCATCAGCATAGAATAGTCAAGGCAGGAGGTGCTGAGCCTCAGGCTTCCCTGGCAGCTGTGAGACTTACTGCCTATTAGTTCCCCATCCCAGTCTCTCCTGCTTAGCCTTCCTGGTCTGCCTGGCACATCCTATGTACCCATTGTTTGGGCTCTTTTTTTTTTTTTTTTTATTGTATATGAATGTATGTGTGAGTAGAGGTCAGAAGACTTTCGGGACTCAGTCCTCTTCATCCACCATGTGGCTTCTGTTAACTAAGGTTACCAGACCTGGTTTCAAGTACCTTTACCTAATGAACCATCCCACGGGCCCTGGGTTCAGTTTTAAATGGTGTAAAAAGGGCCTCTTTCCTTCTCTCTCTTCCTCTCTTCTCCCTTTCTCTGCCTTTTCTCTTTTTTCTCCTCCCCCTCCTTATATTCCCTCCCTTTTCTTCCTCTCCGTCCCCTCCTTTTCCCTCCCTCCCCCTTCTTCTCTACTCTCTTATCTCCCCTCTCCTCCCATCCTCTCCCTCTGCCTTCCTCTCTCTTCTCCCTCTCCTCAGCTCTCCACCAGATGTTCCTGCTGCCATCTTGTGTTATCCATACTGAAGAGTAGATAGTAAATTATATATTTGATTCCTTCTGGCACTCCTGCTTAGCTGCACAGGGTGTATTAATCCAGGTTCTCTAGAGAAATGGAGCTACAGGAGGAATATATATTATATAAGTGGGATTTAACTACAGTGCCTTACAGTCAGGCAGTGGTCTAACTCTTGCAACAATGGCTGTCTCCCAGTAGAAAGTCTAAGAATCCAATAGTTGTTTGGTCTACAAGGCTGGGTGTCTCAGTGTGTACTACGACCTGAAGAAGCAGGCTCTGATGCCAGCGAAGGCATGAACTCGCCACAAGTGCTTCTCCTGTGCCCTGTATACAGATTGCCACCGGAAGGTGTGGTCCAGGTTTAATGTGGGCCTTCCACCTCAAAGGATCTGGATTTAGGGTGGGTCTTCTTGACTGGAATGATCCAATCAAGAAGAATCCCCCACAGGGACACCCTGCAGCTCGGGTTAAGTCCAGATGTGGTCAAGCTGATGGTGAAGATGCCATCCCAGAGGTTTTGAGAAATTTGTACTGTATTTGGAAATGGGTTATGGTTCCAGGAAAGATTATTTTGGATCTCTGGGTTTGAAGTCAGCCTGGTCTACATAGTTTATGACAACCAGGGTTATGCAGAGAGACCCTGTCCAAAAAAAAAAAACAAAAAACAAAAAACTTTTATTCTTTGAAAATTTCATACATTCATCCAATTTTGGTCATATTCACCCCAACTCCTCCTCTTAACTCCTCTCAGATCTACTCCCACACTCCCCCAGCTTCATGCTCTGTCTTAGTCACTGTTCTATTCCTGTGACGAGATCTCATGACAAGGCAACTCTTACAAGGAAAGCATTTATGGGGCTGGCCTACAGTCCCAGAGGTTTAGTACCTTATCATCATGATGGGGAGCATGGTGGCATGCAGGTGTGGTGTTGGGACAATAGCTGAGAACTTTACATCTTGATCCACAGGCAAAGAGAGGCACCGGGTCTCACGTGGGCTCTTGGAACCTCAAAGCCTACTCCCAAGGATAGACCTCCTCCAAAAAAGTCAACACCCCTAAGCTTTACAAAGAGTTCACAAATCCAGCACTAAGCCCGCAAATATACACGTCCCATTCATTCAAACTACCCCACTATATATCACTTAAAAATATAACCCACTATTACAATCTGTGCTGGTCTGATACTCACCGGCATGTGGTCAGCTACCGGAGCACCGTCAACTTACAGAGGCTACACCCTTGAAGAAAACGGGCTCTCCCTTTACCAGACGCCATCATCTATCAATAACTCCTTTGCTAGGGGTTGGGGCTCATCAATTCATGAGCCACCTCCATGTTGGAATGTTAATTAGCTTGGTCTTGTACAGGTCTTGTGAAAGCAATTGTAATTGCTGTGAGCTCACAAACGCAGTGGCTGTCGTGTCAAGAAGACGCTCTTTTGTCTCCTCCCCGTCCCTCTTCAGTGATAGGGCTGAGCCTTGGGGCTGGGGGTTGATATTGGTGTCCCAGTTATGGCTGAGACACTTCGTCTCTGCCCTTAGACCGAAAAGTCTCGGATGAAGTCTGAGGGCTGCACTAATGTACAGGTAGAGATGGGAATTTAGAAAATGGCTCGATACTGTGTCTACATCCATGAAGCCTGTACGCTCCCCAGCCCTCTGATCTAGGCCACGTTTACAGTGCCAGACATGGTTTTCCTCCTGTGGAATGGCTCTCCACTCTAACCAGAAAGCGCTTGGTTACCCCCATAACATCCACGCCACTGCTGCACCCATAGGCAAGTCCTGCCATATTGGTTGCTAGTGTAGTTCCTCACTAAGTAAAGCTGGTGATGACTCTTCTCTCCCAGTAGCCTGTGTGTCACCTTCTGTGCTATGAGGGCTAGCCAGTAGGAAGGGTGCTTTGTGATTAGTCAGTACCTGATTTCTCCCTGTCCTGTGACCTGTGTGGTTCCTTCTTCTAGAATACTGTCTTACCATCCAGTTCTGGTGGTCAACCAAGAGCAATGGTAGTAACCTGAGTTGTTTTTTGGGGGGGGTTGTCTCTGGGACACCTCTTGTTTATTTTTTGATATTGAGTCTCATGTAGCGCAGGATAGCGTCGAACTCACTATGTAGCTGGGCTTAGCCTTGGATTCCCAATTCTGCTGCTTTCACCTCTGGAGTAAGGGCTTATAGATGTGCACCACCTCCCCACCTCCCACGTCCCTTTTTATATCCTTATTTCCCATGACTCTCTGCCTCTGACCCAGCTCCCCCAATCTCCAGGCCCGTACTTTTGCTTCCTACTCATCTCTGCTTAGGGCTTTCTAGCAGGACCGGGGGACAAGCGCTGTTCTCGCCAATCGTCTGCTGCTAACGCCTGCCTCCCGGTACATGTGTTTGCAGAGGGCCTCTAGAGACCGTACCCTGTGGAATATGGAGAGAGGCTCATAGTACCTCTTGAGGCTGGCTGTAGGCAGGTGGGCTGGTGATGGGAGCTGGGAAGCAGCATGGTTGGCCAATCTGCTCCTTGTCTGGGACTTCAGGCAGGGGCCACAGCCTAGCAGCCTCCTCAGAGCCAGCTGGGCCCCTCCAAGTTTTCATATTCAGCGGCTGGCTGCTTGTTTGTTCCTGGTTGAAAAGACTTCCTGCCAAGCTCACCCAGCACTGACCTCCCAGCACTCCCCCTCCTCAAGGGCCTTCCGCCAAGCACCATAATACAGTGGCTGGAGAGGAGGCTATAGCAGGGAGACATTTCTTCCGAGCTCAAAGCCTCCCTAGTGTAACCAGCTTATGTGGCCTCTCTACACAGGTGGCTGGGGCCTTGTCCATCCCACAGGACCTTTGAGCAAGACTTAGGTCAACCCCATCGTACAGGCCCAGAGTTAAAACGTCCCTTCTAGCTTTCTCCGCACTGGGCCCTCAGGCCTGTCTGCAGGAACTTTGGCTCTCCGTCCTCCTTACTCTCTTTGCCAAGCTCAGGGCTTTATTGGAACTGATTCTTTTGGCTTGGGGCTGCCTTTGATGACTGTGTCAAATGAGATGGAACCTGGCCAGGTTGTTATAGGAACTCAGGAGAATCCCTGGGGTGGGAGAGATAATGAGAATCCAGGGCCTTTTACTGCATGTCGCTAGAAAGTAAAGCATGCATTGTCCGGGTCCTGAGAGGCTCAGGCAGCAGGAAGAAGCCACTCAGCCTTGGGGGACCTGAGCTTCTCTAGGAGTTTTTGGGGTGCTTGGGGTCCGGGGTGCCTGGCAAAGGTTTAATGAAACTTAGTTCAAGTGCTAAATCCTGCACTAAATCCTTATGCTGCCTAAGAGAATTGAAACAACTGTGGTCCAGTTTGACTGAGACACAAGGCCAGTTGTGTGCACCTGCTGTCTGAGCACTTGGAAAGTTGAGGCAGGAGGACAGTCCACAAGTTAGAGGCCAGCTACATGGTGAAATCTAGGGTAACCTGGGCTACAAAGTGAAGCCCTACCCCCAAAACAAACAAACAAACACAAAAAGGAAGGAAAGAAAAATATTCAGAGTCTAGAAGAAAAGCCAAGCTTTTGCTGTGTGGTGAACGGTGTCTGGGAATGAGTTTTTATGTTTTCATGTTTTTCTGCTTCTTTTGTGAGCTGCCATGTGGATGCTGGGAATTGAACCCGGGTCCTCGGGAAGAAGCAGTCAGTGCTCTTACCTGCCGAGCCATTTTCCAGTCTCCTTTCCTACTTCTTTTGATGTCTTCATTTCCCATTTTTTTCTTCTTTCAGCCTCAAACTTGTTGAGATCCTCCTGCTTCGGCTTCCTGGGCGCTCTGATTTCAAGCGTGTACCGCAGTATTCAGTTTCTTTGTTGGTTTAAAAAATTTTAAGGGGTTGGGGATTTAGCTCAGTGGTAGAGCGCTTGCCTAGCAAGCACAAGGCCCTGGGTTCGGTCCCCAGCTCCGAAAAAAAGAAAAAAAAAATTTTTTTTAAATGTGTGTGGGAGTTTGTGCGTGTGAGTGCAGTGCTCGTGGAGGCCAGAAGAGGGCGTCAGATCCTGGTATTGGAATTACAAGTGTTTGTGAGCCTTCTGACATGGCTGCTGGGAATCACACTTGGGTCCTCTGTAAAAGCAGTATGTTTGCTTAAGCACAGAACCATCTTTGTTTTATGAAGCAGGGTCTTATTCTGTAGCCCAGGCTGGTCTTTGCTCACTGTGTGGCCCAGGCTGGCCTTGAGGTCCTCATCCTCCTTCCTCTGCCTCCCATGTGCTAGGATTCCAAGTGTGTCCGTCATGTGTTGCTCTGGCTGCTGTGTTCTGTAAACATCATAAATTGTTTACATGGTTGGAGGAGAGGGGAGCAGGCAGGTAGGGAAGGAAGCAAAGAATCCATTTTGGAAACGGACAGACTCAGGAAATGTGGTGGGTGAGTGTGTGCTGCCTCCGATGAGTGCCCTGAGGCTTGCTGCTCTTGCCCTGGGTCCTTCCTGAGCTGACCGAGTTTCCTTACAGTATGGGGGCTGCTCCTAAGACAGGGGCCATCTTGAGAGCAAAGTGAAAGAAAGTTCAAGACTTTATGATCTAGCCTCAGGTCAGACCTCCTCACATTGACCACCCTCTAGGTGTCAAGACAGTCAGGAAACCCCTCGGTAATCAAGGCGAGGGCACTGTGGTGGTTTGAATAGGTCAGGCCCCCATAGACTCATGTGTTTTAGTGCATGGCTCAGAGAGTGGCACTATTAGGAGGTGTGGCCTTGTTGGAGTAAATGTGTCACTAAGGGGATGTGGCTTTTACACTCAGGCTCTGTCTAGTATGGAATGCCAGTCTCCTCCTGGCTGGCTTTGGATTAAAACGTCTTGGCTCCTCCAGCACCATATCTGCCTGCATGCTGCTATGATGATGATGGACTAAACCTCTGAAAATGTAAACCAGCCATTATTAAACGTCTTCCTTTATAAGAGTTCCTTCCCAACAATGAAACCCTAACCCAGCCACTTAGACTTGGATATGGAATGGATGTAGAAACATTCTAGAAGACTCTGGGAGATTTGGATACGGGGTGACTATCTTTAGAAGGTCCATTTGCCAGCAAGAGTCACCTGTGTTGTAAGGTCGTCATAGTTTTCTAGCCCCCTCCCCCCACATTGATCTTGTATGACATGGGCTGCTCTTGAACTTCCTGTGTTACCAAGGTCGTGCAACTCCATCTTCTGGTGGACCTGCCTCCACCTCAGCGGTGCTAGGATTACAGACGTACACCGCCCTTCTTTCAGTTATATAATCTCCCTCCCTCCCTCCCTCCCTCCTTCCTTTCCTCCTTTCCTCTCTCTTTCTGCTTGGTTTCTTGTGTGGCCCAGGCTGCCTTCAGACTCACTATGTCATCAAGCTGGCTTGAACTCCTGATCCTTCTGGTTCCACCTCACAAGTGCTGGTATTGGAGTATGCTACCACCTAGGAAGTAAATTATCATCTCTCTCTCAGCGCTGTCCTTCCCCCTCCCCTGCCCTCCTTCAGGGATCTGTGTAGCCCTCGCTGTCTGGAACTCACTATGCAGACCGGGCTAGCTATAAACTCACAGAGATCTGCTGGGATTTAAAAGTATGTCATAGCACCTGGCTTGTTTGCCTCTCTTTGAGACAGAGTCTCACTGTTTAGTGTATGCCGGCTTGGAACAGTGTGTGGTCCCAACCAGCTGGAAGTCAGGGTTCCTCTGCCTCTGTCTCTAATGCTGGTACTGCAGGCAGACACCACCACTCCTGGAAAGTTATTGTGTGGTGTTTTATTGAGCTCGTATAATCCAGTTTACTTATCTACACTCCCATCAGTTAGCTGTAATCTTAGCCATGTTTGAGAGCTGTTGTAAACGTCTTTATTCAAGTCTCTTGGTGAATGAAGGCTGCCTTCTACACTGTTCTTTGTCAAAAATTGAAATTTAACCCTCTTTTCCTCATCTCTCTCTGTCAAGTATTGTAGCCATAAGTACTTGAGTAGGTAAATCTGTTAGTATTTTTTAAAAAAAATTACTAAATTACTTACTCTGTGTGTGTGTGTGTGTGCGTGTGTGTGTAGGCCAGAGGTCAACCTCAGATGTGGTTCCCCAGGTGCTGTTGACCTTTTTGTTTTTGAGGTCTTTCACTGGCCTGGAGCTCACCAAGCAGGCTATGCTGTCTACCCAGCAAGCCCCAGGAGTTCCTGTTTCATCCCAAGCGCTGGGATTCTAAGTATGCACTACCTCATGTTTGTGTTTTAGTGTATTCCAGGGGTTTGAACCCAGGTCCTTGTACTTGCATGCAAGCACTTTACTGACTAAATCATCTTCTGATTTTTACTTCAGTTTCTGGTTGGGCTGGCCTGATCTGTTGTTTATCATACCACTGCTATTGAACCAGGTCTCTGTGGAAGGACATTTAGGCAGGACCCTTCCTACTGTCTCGTGTGCATTCTGAGGGCTGTGGCCATGCACTGTGAACACTCACTCTGGCTGATGCTGAGGTAGTCTCACGAAGGAAGAACTTCCTGAAGTACTGGTCTCATGCCACACAGTGTCTCTTTTCCTTCCTCCACAGAAACGTCTCAGAGAGGCTGTGCAACTGCTGGAGGATTACAAGCATGGCACGCTACGCCCAGGAGTTACCAATGAACAGGTACTTCTGCCAGGGGGTGGGCAGAGGCAGGGGAGATGATTCCAGAATCTCGTCGCTATTGTGCCAAAGTTTTTCTTTTTGTTCAAAAACTTTATTTCAAAACTTTATTCCATATTTTTCAAAGAAATATTTACACATAGTTAAAAAAGGCATAATAATAATAATAATAATAGTAATAATAACATTGTGTTGTCCCTCACCAGGCCTATTACTGGTCACCAGAAGAAGCTCCTTTTAGTGGAATCTCAGCTGTAAATCTGTATTTCATGGGTAAATCTGTACTCGTTCATCTGAACTGCCATTCTCAGCTATCTGGCACTGTAGGTCTCTTATCACCCACGTCTGTAAAGATATATCTTCCTTCTAGTCCACCCCCTCCTCAAGTATTAATCATGGTTTTGAGATCTGCATGTCAGCTGCTTATATAGCTCCAGTTATTAAATAAGTCACCGACCAGTCGAGTTGTTTGTATTATGGCTGTTCTTTGTCTTTTTCAACTTTATGTTTTATCTGGAGTTATTCATTGCCTATGTTTTTCACTAGTAAGCTTTGTTCCACTTCTCACTCTTGCTGCATTTCCTACATTCCGTATTCCAGTGCCTCCTTTAACTTGGGAGTCCCCTGCCTCCCACTGCCAGTTTCCCTTTCCTTCAGCCAGCCAGTCTTTCTTTGTGTATCCTGTAGTTTTAGTAAAATCCCCTGAACAGGATGGATAAGAAGGTTTAAATGTTTGGAGTGCTTTGTTACTGTAGTTCTTGAGATAGGGTCTCACTATGCAGCCTTGGCTGACCCGAAACTCACCATGTAGACAAGGCTAGCCTCAAACCCAGAGACCCACCTTAAAAGCATGTGCTACCACTCACACTTAACAGACCATTGGGTGAGAAAGTCCTAGGTCAACAATTATCTTTCTCCTCTTAATTTTGAAGACTATTGCTTATTTTCTCCTGACTTATAGTATGGCCTTTGGAAAATCTGATGCCTTTAATTTCTGATTTTTTGTAGGTTGTCTGTGTTCTTTTTCTGGGGTTATTTATGTTCCTCTATGCCTTTCTCTCCTCTGTATCCATCTTCTGTACTCTGCATCTTCTCTCCTCCTCTCCCTCTTTTTCCTCCCTTTCTTTTTTTATTTGGTTGAGAGGATCATATATAGCCCAGGATGGCTTTCAATCTTGCTGTATAGACAAAGATGACCTTGAACTCTTGATACTCTTGATTTCAAATTCTCTACATTTCAGAAGTACTTAGAGCTTAGAGCTTGGATTATAGGCTTTTCCCCCTTTCTTTTTTTTTTTGGAGCTGAGGACCGAACCCAGGGCCTTGTGCTTGCTAGGCAAGTGCTCTACCGCTGAGCTAAATCCCCAACCCCTTTTCCCCCCTTTCTTTTCCTCCCTCCCTCTCTCCCTCCCTCCCTCCCTCTCTCCCTCTTTCCCTCTCTCTCTCTCTCTCTCTCTCTCTCTCTCTCCCTCCCTCCCTCCCTCCCTCCCTCTCTCCCTCTCTCCCTCTTTCTCTCTTTCTCTCTTTCTTTTCTTTCTCTCTTTCTTTCTCTCTCTCTTTCTTCTCTCTCTCTCTCTCTCTCTCTCTCTCTCTCTCTCTCTCTTTCTTTCTTTTGGCAGCATCTCACTCTCTCGTTCAGCCGAGCTGCAAACTCAAGGCAGTCCTGGTGCTTCAGCCTCTCGCACACTGGGATCACAGGCACGCAATGCGCCTCCACAACCAGCTTATCCCAAGTCTTAAACATCATTATGGTGACTCCCTTGAATCTGAAAGTTCTTAGCGGTCCTGGCAAACATGTTTATATGTTGTTGTTGTCGTTGTTGTTGTTGTTGAGACAGGGTTTCACTGTGGAGCTGGCTAGCCTTGAACTCAATGTAGGCAATCCTCCTGCCTCTGAGATTAGAAGAGTGAGCCATCATATTCAGCTATACTGTTTCTTTAATTTATGATCATTCTGCAGCTCCTAGACTTAAGATATTAGATGTATTCTGCGTGTTCATGCGTCCATTGTATGCACTTGCACGTGTGTATGTGCAAGTGCATGTATGTGTGCAGTAGTAGTGTGTGGAAGACAGATGGTGTTTTTCCTCAGCTGCTCACCCCATTTATTTCTGGAGAAAGGGCCTCCTGTTGAGGCTGTGGCTTATTGATTTGGCTATGGTGGTTGGCCATTACTGGTCTGCCCGCACCCCACATCACTGGGTTCACAGGTGTACGCTGTCACATCTGGCCTTTTACACAGGTGTTGGGGACCCCATTTTAGTGTTCACAGTTGCATGGCAGGCACTTCCCCAAGAGTGCCATCTCCTGAGTCCCACCTGGCAGACATTGTAAATTGACACTCCCGTTCCCTCCTTCCCTCTCTAAGTGCTGGGGACTGCTCCAGGGTCTGTTGCTAGGCAAATGCTCACCGCTGAAGTATGTCCTCCTCTCTCAGGTTTCCTTGTCTCTCCTTCTCCTTTCTTTCCATCACTCCAGGACAGAGGGCAAGGATGAAGCTGGGTGGTATCTTTTCCTCACAGGATACCCTGCCCCACCTCAGACAAGACAGATGAAGAAAAATGAGAGTGTGAGAGAGCAATGGAAGCAGAAACTTGCCCAGACGCGGTGCAGCTAGAGAATATCCCCTCCTCCTCCTCCTCTTTCACGTCTTCCTCCTCCTCCTCCTCTTCTTCCTCCTCCTTCCTCTTTCTCCCCCTCCCTCTCTCTCCCTCTCTTCCTCTCTCTCTCTCTCTCTCTCTCTCTCTCTCTCTCTCTCCTCTTCTTCCTCCTCTTCCTTCTCTTCCTTCTTTGGTGTTTTAAGACAGGGTCTTTCTGTGTAGTTATGGCTGTTCTAGACTGTGTTATGTAGGCCAGGCTAGCCCTGAACTCATAAAACTCATCCTACTTTTGTGACTTGAGTGCTGAGATTAAAGGTGTATGGCACGAACTTAGCCTGGAAGTTTTTGTTTGTTTGTTTGTTTGTTTGTTTGTTTGTTTAACTTGAGGTTGGCTGGTGGGGGTGGTCCAGGCAAGGAAGACAAAGGAGTGGGCAAGTTTTCAGTGGGACTGGGGCAGACAAAGATGCACATTGTGCTGAAAGTCCAGAGAAGAAGCACCTCAGGGCAAATGTTCTGGAGTCTCTCATGCTAAAGTGACCTCAGTACCTTGGCCCAGTGCCCATGCAGGGCCCCAGGGGAGTGCTGAGACCGGAAGCCCGGGCAATCAAGCAGGTCCTGTCTGTCTGGAGGTATTTGCCCTGCAGCCCTGGGCAGAGAGTCAGGCTGTAGTCTCACTCCCTCCCCAGTGGTGACATTTCTGTCCAGCCTTGGGTTTACAGGATGGACCTGAATCTCCAGCCCCTATAGCCTGAAGGAGCCCACATACCTTCCAGTGCCCTTGTAAAGTCAGAAGTGAGGCCACTTTCACTCTGGCCTGCTACCTGCCTAAGCTCCTTCATGCCCCACAGCCTCTGAGCTGGGCCTCTTGGGACCCCCCCAGAGTTCAAGGAAAGAGGCCACATTATTCTCTTTCACTGCTCAGAGAGCCGAGAGTTGCTGTCCTGTTTTTCAGCTTTGTTTGCTGTCCCCAAAGCCCCCTACAGGCCTCCTGGGAGTGGGAGTGGGGGAAGGGCCCAGAGCTTGGCATTTAGCTGTTTCCTGTGCTGCTGAGTTCTGGCTGGCAGTGGCAGAGCCTGGTGGGTCCATCTGGTGGCTAGGTGGCACAGCACTCTAGGTGTGAGCCTGTCACTCTGGTCCCCTGGAGCAGTGTCTCCCTCTGCCGAGCCTGAAGAATTGGACGATGTGTGGTGGCTGTCACAGTCCTCCTTCCTTGGGCCACAGTCATCAATGTCACATATGCCTGGCCTTCACAGACTGGGGGATAGAGGGGACAGAGATGGCATATCAGCTTCACCACAGGGTGTGAAATTAAGGAGAGCCCAGGTCCTAACTCAGGGATGGCCCTGCTCCTGCTCAAGTATCATGTCTGGGGCATCTGAAGTCCTACAAGGTTCTTAGACCTGGAGTACAGAGTAGTCATGGTCTCTCTGCACCTGCACTCTGTCTGCTCTATGGTGGGTAGTCATGGTCTCTCTGCACCTGTGCTCTGTCTGCTCTATGGTGGGTAGTCATGGTCTCTCTGCACCTGTGCTCTGTCTGCTCTATGGTGGGTAGTCATGGTCTCTCTGCACCAGCACTCTGTCTGCTCTATGGTGGGTAGTCATGGTCTCTCTGCACCTGCGCTCTGTCTGCTCTATGGTGGGTAGTCATGGTCTCTGCACCTGCGCTCTGTCTGCTCTATGGTGGGTAGTCATGGTCTCTCTGCACCTGTACTCTCTCTGCTCTATGGTGGGTAGTCATGGTCTCTCTGCACCTGCGCTCTTTCTGCTGTATGGTTCTTTGGCCGATATCTGGATCAAAATTCCAAAGCTGGTTCTGATAACTACAGTCACAGGTGTCACGAGCTGCCTGGATATCTTGGGTGTGTCCTTAGTGATTGAAGCCATCTGAAGGTGTGCTCCGTGGTCTCAATTGCTCTTCTATTCATGGACAGCTGATAGCTTCTCCACAGATGGTCACCTTCCTTAATGGTTGCCACGTCAAGGAATGACGTGTGACTTGCAGGAGCTCTACAGTCTAGAATCTCTCTCAGCTTGGTCGGTCAGTCTCCAGCCCCGGCAGTCATAGTCTGTTTCGATACCCCTTGGAAAACAATCTAAGAATCTTTCAAGTTTCTGCTTTCCTAGATATGAGCTTTTTGTCTACCTCTGAGTCCCATGGTCTTCTCTCCCTTCTGAATGTTTTAGTTTGGAGGAAACTTCTGTACTACGGCTCTCATGTGTTCTAGGCTGGCTTCAAACTCATTATGTAGCTAAGGATGACTTTGAACTCCTGACCCTCCTGCCTCCACCTCAGAGTGCTGTGATTAGAGGCATGTGTGCCGCCATGGCTGGTTTATGTGATGCTCACATGGAAGCCAGGACTTCAGACATTCTAAAACAGCGTTCTTCCAACTGAACTGCCTTATTGTTTTGTATCGCGCTATCTTTAGTATTTAATGTAAAGTAGGTGTGCTTGATAAACATTTGCTCACCAAGTGAATTCTCTTATAATAAGCTTGAACGCAAATATCCCTATCTTCATATTACAAAAGAGATACTGGGGGCCCAGAAAGACTAAGTAAATCATCTCCCATCGCATAGTGAGCTAATGGGGGATTTCAAATTCAAACCTGGGCTCCTCTGCAGGGCCTGACCTCTCTCTAGAGGAAGCTTCTTGCCAAAAGAAGCCACAGCTGCCACCACAATCCTGCAGAAGCAGGCAGGACATCTCTCTTCTTTCCTGTGTCTGCAGAATTGGGGCTCCCTTCACCCCACATAGGCTTGTATAGGTACTTGGTACCTGGAGTTACCATGGCAACACAATTAATGGTGCGCTATAATGCAATGGGCTCAACTGATCAATTAGGAAGTTTTTTTGTTTGTTGAATGGAGGCGTCCTTCCCGGTACAGAAGGGTCCCCTTCAGGCTCTGTTTAATTACCTTCTGGAGGTTGTTTTAAATAGGCTCTGTCTTCGCTGCCTTAGGAGGTTTAAAGAAGCAGCTTGCTAGGAGACAGAGGGGAAGTAAGTGAGCCAGACTGGGGGTGGGGCTGTCGTTCTCCCTCTGGGTGCTGGGGTGCGTCCTGCCTCTTAGCAGCATGTGGGACCCCAGCCTACCCCTCCCTTAGTCTCCGCTGAGGCAGGTTCAGCCGAGACAATGGCTACTTCTTAACTCAGTGAATTCGTGTGCTCTGACAGCCACCCAGATGGCTTCACCACACTGCCCTTTGTCCCTGTTCTCCAAGTGAGCCAAGCAAACAGGGCCTCAGCTCTCAGATCCACGCCTGGCCATTCCTAAAGCCAGGCATCCCCACGGGTCAGGGCTGCACAGTTCCGTGTTCAGCCAGAGGTTCACTGAGTGCTGGGCCGAGTACAAAGGAGGTCAGCTCTAACCCTGGGGCTGCAGTTCAGCGAGCAGGTGCCTCTGTGTGCTGTGAAGATGCCAGGGGTCCTGGCCTGCGAGCTACATGTGGTGGCCAGCCAATGAGGCTCAGCTGGCCTTCCACGTCTGGTTCCCAGGGTGGCTCTTTGTGACCTGTTTGCATGAGTGGCTTGTGGAACTTGAGCTTTTTCACTGTGGGGAGTACTTGCTGCCTTTTCTGAACCCACCTCATCGGTCCAGCAGGTCACAGGGCAAAGTTCAGCCAGACACTGTAAACACAGTGTTTTTAACCTGTTCTTTAGAGTTGGGCCTGGTGTGTAGACTTGTCAGAAGGGAGCATGGGTTTCACCTCCTTCCTCTTCTGACTGATTGTTGTTGTTACTTGAGACAGGGTTTCTTGTAGCCCAGGATAGCCTCAAATTCACTGTGTAGCTGGGAATGGTTTGAACTGATGATCCTTTCTCCTCTACTTCCCAGTTTTAGGGTTATGTAGGCATATGTCACCAGGCCTTGTCTGGTTAAGTTTTTGTTTACTTGGTTTTGATTTGTTGAGACAGTTTCCCTCCCTGCTGCCCAGGCTGGCCCGGAACTTGCTGTAAGGCTTAGGCTGGCCTGGAATCCAGGCTTCTGCCTCAGTTTGCTGATGCTGGGGTTACAGGTGTGCTTTAACATAAGGGAAAAAAGTACATGTCAAAAGCGTGTGGGAATTTAACTAGGAGGACAAGGAAAGATGGTGGCTGCCCCAGGTCCAAAGGGCCCAACATTGTACCTGACCCTATGTGCAGTCACTTGGCTTTCAGTGGAGATAAAGTACCTGCTAAGAAGGGGAGAATGTTTGATTGGCTCATCTCTACCCTCCCTTGTTGGTGTCCTGTTAGCATCAGCAAGGCTGTGTGCAGCTCCACCTAGTTCTGACACACAGGAAGAAAAGAAGTTACAGGGCTGGGAAGTGCTGGCCTGGGAAAGGTGCAAGTCACTTCTCCCCTGCCGCAGGAGTTCAGTCACACGGAGCCCTCCACAGTCAGCCCGCCACCAGCTGCTGCGCTCTAACCACAGGGATTTTGTTGGATACTTAGTCCTCCACACACAAAGGCGCTAATGGAGGGCTCGGATGGTGTGCATTGATCTCATTAAAAAACAAAACATACCATGACCAAGATCTACAGAGGACAGGAGAGAAATGGTATCAGACCTGGCCACTTCAGCCGAGGCTCTAAGAGTGTGGCCCTCTGGGTCCTCCAAGCCCTGGAGGAGCTGGAAATGGTGGAAAAGGACCAAGATGGGGGCTGCAAGCTAACACCTCAGGGACAGAGAGATCTGGACAGGTGGCAGCTGCCAACAAGAAGCGTTAGAACAAAGGATGCTGGGTAACAGAGGATGCTGGGCTAATAAACTGCCTCATTCACAAAACAAAACAAAACATAAAAACAAAACCTTTTTTTCTTTTGAGACTGGTTCTCACTATTCACTATGTAGCCCTGGTTGTTCTAGAACTCACTATGAACAGGCTGGCCACAAACACACAGAGATCTACCTGCCTCTCCCTCCTGAGTGCTGGGATTAAAGGTATGTGTGCCACTAAGCCCAACCCATCAAAAGTTTTAAGTACACACTGTTTCTTTTCTAGTGGTTGCGTTTATTATATTAATGACATAATAAACTACAGCAGTGGTGCTCAACCTGTGGATGGAGACCCCTTTACAGGGCACATGTATCAGATATTGACATCACAATTCATAACAGTAGCAAAGTTATAGTTAGGAAGTAGCAATGAAGTGATTTTATGGTTGAGGGTCACCACAGCATGAGGAACTGTATTAAAGGGTTACAGCTTTAGGAAGGTTGGGAACCACTTCTCTACAGTGTGAGCCCAGGGTCTTGAGCAGGTTACTCAAGTGATGGTGTCCTTTACAGCCAGCCCTGTCTGTCTGTCTGCCTGCCTATCATATACTTATCTATCTATCATATACCTATCTATCATATACCCATCTATCATCTATCTATCATCTATTTATCTATCTACCTATCTATCATCTATCTATCTACCTATCATCTATCTATCTATCTATCTATCTATCTATCTATCTATCTATCTATCTAATTTTGAAATAGAAATATGTCAACAAGATACAATTCTAGAAGCACAAAAAGAGCAAAGAATAAAAATGAAGTTCTGGGAGAAGGCTCATTCAGTAAAGTGTTTGCCATGCAATCCTAGGGACCTGAGTTTGATGTACCCAGGTACAAGCCAGGCAGAGAGGCTGGCATGCATCTTGAACCCTGTACTGGGGATGCAGAGTTAAGAACATCCTTGGATCTCAACCGACCAGTCAGTCAGAAAACTAAGGTATAAAGGGATTGAAAACACCTGAAGTTGACTGCTGGCCTCCTGTGTGCAGAGTGTTGTTTGGGGATGTAACTCAGTTGGAATGTAGCTTCTGCACAGGAAACACTGCATAAAATGTGATTGCACTCAGGAGGCAGAGCAGGACAGTCAAGATTTCAGGGCCATCCTCAGCTGTGTAGAGGGTTTGAGAGCAGCCTGGGACACTTAAGGCTCTGTCTCGAAAAGCAAAACACAGCATGGGGTAAGGACAGTGACTCAGCAGTTAACTGTACACTGGGCTCTTGCAGAGGACCAGAGTGTGATTCTTAGCACCCACACTGGGAAGCTCACAGTGGTTTATAACTCCAGTACCGTGGGAATTGGTGCCCTCTTCTGGTTGCTGTGGAGACCTGCACACATGTGCACAACACCAGCCCCCTGTAAATGTACAAGTAGTATACCCATAAATAAAAATTAAATAAAATATTTTTAAAGCAAAACGAAAGAAAAGAAAAAGGAAGCAAGGAAGGCAGGCAGTTAGCCAGCTTCCCATCCAGAAAATGGTAGAGCTAGAATCTCTCTCTCTCTCTCTCTCTCTCTCTCTCTCTCTCTCTCTCTCTCTGAAGATACTGCAATGTTTTCAAAGTTCTCTTTAATCCTTGAGTTGTCCTGTTCCCTCCGAATTCTTTCTGTCTGTGTGTATACCCAGACTCACTGAGAAAGGTTCTTTTTCACTTAGGTATTTCAAACATCAATTTGTTTAGTGTTTTGAAATAGGGTCTCAGGTATCCCAGGCTGGTCTCAAACTCTTGCTGGAATCCCAGGACACTGTTTTCTCCAGTGTTGGTGTTCACTTGTCATGTGTTCTTTATTTGAAAAGCATGTGTTATCAAGGTGTCTCCCTGTGTCCCCAGCCCTTGGGAAGTAGAGACAGGAAGATCAGGAATGTGAGGATATGCTATACTACAGAAGGTACTGTCTCAGAATTCCCTTGGTTAGAGAACAGGGCACCCACCAAGTGCAATGATTACACATATAAAAATGTTATAATGAAGATGCTAGTTAAAAATTTGAATTTAGCAAAACGGAGGGAAACAAAACAGAAAAAGCAGGCTGGAGCTGCAGTCTTCTTGGTGGTACGCTTGTCTAGCGTGCTCAAAACCTTGGGTTCCATCCCCCGGATCCCGTGAGCTGAGCATGATAGAACACGTAAACCGAATACGCTGGAGGTGGAGGCTCCGGGAGGACCAAGAGGTCGGGGTCATTGCCAGCTCCATATTGAGTTTGAGGCCAGGCTGAGTTACAAGATATCCTGTCTCAAAAATCATTTAATTGGGGGTCGGAGAGGTTGTTCAGTGGCTGCCCTCCTGGAGGACTTGATTCATTTCCCATCTCCCACATGGGGCGGCTCACATCTGCCTATGAATTTCGGCTCCAGGGGATCTGACATCTTCTTCTGACCTTCATAGGCATCTACTCACACACATAACACGCTCATATATTAATGAGGAAAAACAAATCTTTAAAAACTTTTAAAATTGAGAGAAACCATGGCTCATAGGGCTTAAACTGCTAGAGCTTTTAATTCTCTTCTCTCTCTTTTTCTTTTTTTCAGCTCTGGAGTGCACAGAAAATCAAACAGGTAATTTAGTTCTGGGTTCTCTTCTTCTCTGTGCTTCCCTGGGCTCCTTCTCTCCCTGTCCCAGGTGTCCAGCAGAAGCCCTTGTTTCATGGCTACTGGGTGTCCAGCCTCTCCCCACCCCATCCTTCCTACTAGCACCCTGGGGCCTGAACATCTAAAGGCTGGGGTTCTGGCCTGACCAGCCTCATCCCAGGAGCTCTGGAAGTTCTGAGAAAAGACTGGGTTCTACCCACTGGGTCTGGTTCTGTGCCTGTTATATGATGGGCAAGGGCAAGAAGACTTCATAGTGGGCACAGCCTTGGCTCCCATTGGTTAGCAGCTGGGTGAATGGAGGGTATGGACCATGGCTCACGTTTGAGCCAGAACCAAGTGTTCAGAGGCAATGCAGAGCCCCGGGGGGAAGGGTCTCCCTGTGTCAGCTGTCCTTGCCCTTACCCCCTGTCCTTAATACTTCTGCTTGTCCTTCCTGCTTCTCCTCTCCTCCTACCAGGCTATCCTACACCCGGACACCAACGAGAAGATCTTCATGCCTTTCAGAATGTCAGGTGAGCTTCCAAGACCCTCCTGGCTTTGCCCAGCTAGAGGTGTGGCTGTGACAGAGCTAGGGATGGCCATGTTTCAGACATTATATGAATTTTCCTTCGAAGATTTGAGAAAACATGTACTCACCCCAGAAAGGGTGTTGATGGCATCCCAAAGAAACAGCCCGCTCAAATCTCTTGGTGAGCCATCAGGTTTATTAGGATCACGTAAACGAGCATCCCAACATAGGGGGCACTTCCAGAGAAGGACATGGCCTCTCACATATACAGCCACACTCTCACCCACATGTTTACGTTAGCTCAACCATGTTAGATCGGGCACACACCTGTCTTTCTTTTCCACTTGTGGTTGGAGTAGAGCTGTGGCCTCTGCATTGGGTCTTGGCCTCCACCAGGTCACAAACCCCTCCCTAACTGCAGCATTGTGCCACTGCCTGAGGGGAAACCCTGGCTTCTATAAGTTCTATCTGACCCCTTGCAGCACACTCTTTCTCCCTGTCCTAGGCCATAGCATCTAGACTGACTCGCCGTCCTCTGACCTTGTTGTTAACTAGCCTTCCTTTCTGGGCAGGCACGTACAGTCTGTGCTCACAACCCTTGAGTGTATAGACAAAGCAGGACTCCTGTTCTGTGGAGCCATGCACAGGGATGGTGAGATTCTCCACCCAGAAAGTCCCTGACTGGCAGCCTCTAGAGAGCTACTTTGTGTGCTTTACACTTGGGGCACAGGGTACATTTGTTCAGGCTGAAATGGGGCCCTTTCCCTGTCTCTGAAAATATGGATTTTGCCCCAAGTCACTGCAAAGGAATGTATTTACACCAGTGCAGAGGGGTGTATTCATACCAGTGCAGAGGGATGTATTCACACCAGCACAGAGGGGTATATTCACACCAGCGCAGAGGGGTATATTCACACCAGCGCAGAGGGGTATATTCACACCAGTGCAGAGGGGTGTATTCATACCAGTGCAGAGGGATGTATTCACACCAGCACAGAGGGGTATATTCACACCAGCGCAGAGGGGTATATTCACACCAGCACAGAGGGGTATATTCACACCAGCGCAGAGGGGTATATTCACACCAGCGCAGAGGGGTATATTCACACCAGTGCAGAGGGGTATATTCACACCAGTGCAGAGGGGTGTATTTATACCAGTGCAGAGGGGTATATTCACACCAGTGCAGAGGGGTGTATTCACACCAGTGCAGAGGGGTGTGTTCACACCATCTCAGAGGGGTGTGTTCACATCAGCACAGAGGGTTGTATTCACACCATCGCAGAGGAATGTATTCACACCAGCAGAGGGATGTATTCACACCAGTACTCTGCCATTTCTTCCTAGCCATTTTTACCCACTCTGATTCAGGAGACTGATGTGAAGGGCTACTGTTTGCTGCCTTGGAAAGGTTTCCACCTGGCTGGGAAAGGAGACTTCAATCAGTTGAGAATGCCCTGCTTCAGAAAGCCTGACTTCCTAGAGACTAAGCTAAGACATGGCAATATGATGCCGTTTTGTGAACTGGGTCACTGGCTGCCAGGAGCCCTGGCTTTGCTGTGAAGGGCTTAGGCAGCAAAGGTTCTAAACACATAGGACCTAAAGATGGAGCTGCTCACATCCCGTTCCTGGCATGGCAGGCCCACATCCAGCTTGGCTTCTTTTATATTTCTGGACCTTTCTGAAGCAGGCATTCCTTTCAGCCCCCTTATTCCAACCCCCAAACTTGGCCCTGTCCCCAGAGGGAGGCGCAGGAGAGCTGTGGCACCAGTTCTTAGAGCCATGTTTGCTCAGGATGTGAACCTGGGTTCTCCATACAACTCAGATAAGTATGGCCCCTGGTGCCTGCCCATCAGTGACTCCAGCATAAGTCAGAGGCTAAGGATAGGAGGCTGCCCACTCGCCGCAGTGTGGAAGCCTTGCACACAGGCTAGGACGGGGCTGAACATCACCCAGCGCTCTCCTGCTTTCCCAGGCTGGTCAGAGAGAACACCAGAGCTTTTAAATTTTTTTTTTTTTTTTGGTTGTTGTTTTTAAAGGCTAAAGAAGGAAGACACTCAGGGTTCCTTGGGAGATAAAACCATAGAGATTGGGGACGAGGCAGGGTGGGGGGGGCAGTGAGTATTGTGCCTCAGAGAGGAAATAGTTCATAGGACCCCTGATGACCACCAGCCTCTGGATTCTGGAGGGAGCCCGAGTCATCTGGCAACTGAGAACAGAGAGGGGTGGGAGAGTCGGGGACAGTGAGCCCTCTGCTTTAGGAAGAGCTGAGTCAAGGGAAGGCTGTAGAGTCTCTCTATAATTGTGCTGGGCTTCTTCATCAGGGCCCCGGGGCAGCCCATGCCCCAGAAGCTTCTGGATATCTCACGAGACCCAGAAGGTTCACGGGACCTGACTTTTTCTCTCCCCACCCACAGGTTACATTCCTTTCGGGACGCCAATTGTAAGTCTTACCTGCAAAGGATTTTCTTTTCCAAAATGAAATTTCAAATGTCTAACAGCATCATTGTTCATAAATACTCGGCAGGGGATCTAGTTGACTGTCCTGTTGGGGCACTGCTGGGAGAAAGGGCAGGCGCACTCTTTGGGCATGCGCAGTCTTTTTTCCCTTGCTGACCAGCTCTGCACCCAAGGAGTCTGACTTCTGCCAGGGCAGGGAAGCTCCTTACACACTCATATTGGAGACTTGGAGCTTTCTAAAGAAGTCTGAGAAGTAGGAAGATAAGGGCACCTTGTAGAAATTGAAGTTGCAAATTAATTCAGACAGGGTTTCTGTGTTCTTTTTGTTTGGTTTTGGAGTCGGGTTTAGCCCTGCTCATGATTTCTTTCCTGTGTTAAGTATTCTGTGTTATGAATATGGATTAAGTCTGAAAAACAGTGTTGAATGAGAAAATAGTAGCACAGTAGTAATACTCGCTGATGTCATTTATATCATGTTTAAAAATGTGCAAAGTGATAGTATATATAGTGTCCGGGTGTATGCTCTGTGTACGTGTGAGAGCAGCCCTGCGAGTGACAAACAGGACTCACTCAGTGTACCTTCCGCTTCGGGTGGAGAAGGGGTGGAACTGCGCAGGAAATCGGTGCTACGGATCCTGCTGGTTCCTACACAGAAGGCAACATTCCCACGATTCTTTGAGGAAGTGAAAAGCACAAACCACGAAGTGCGTGTCGCGTTACCCTCTAGACTTCTGTGTGTGCTTAAAAGACTTCATCTTATGCTTTTGCACTTTTAACTTTGAAAGTTGTTTGTTTCCCCCATATTTCCTTCTTCAAACTCAACCCTTCCCGTTATGCTCACGATCAAGCTTAAAGCCCTGTGCACACAGCTTCGTTACTGTGGAGCCGCGCGTCCAAGGCGCCTCGGTGGTGGTGGTGGAGTCCGCTTTGTTTTGCTTTTTTTTTTTTTTTTTTTTGGAGACATTTTCTTTGTGTGATCCTGATCCTCCTGCCTCAGCCTCCCAAGTGCTGAGATTACAGGTGTATACCATTACACTTGGCTTAAAGTAAATGATCTATGTATCAATTCTTGTTTTTTTTGAGATAAGGTCCTATGTAGCCCAGGCTAACCTTTATAATGTAGTTGAGGTCAACCTTGAACCTGTGAACCTCCTGCCTCCACCTCCTGGGATTACAAATGTGCACCAGTGTAGTCACTTTAAGTGACTCTCGGGAAGGAACGCTAAGCCCTGCATGCCAGCACTCAACCACCCAGGCTGTATTCCCACACGCTATGAGCCTGGCTTTCCGTTTTTTTTTCCGGCTTGTTAATTTATACTTTGTTGTTGTTGTTCCGTGGTTTATATTAGGGCGATTGTTTTCCTGGTACCTAGTTGGTCCTTTGGAAAGGAACCCTCCTAATTCTGGTGATGACCACACACACTCACAATTTTATGGCACAGATATGTTGCGTTCTGAATATAAGCATCATCAATATCAAGAATAAAATAGTAAATATGAGTCCCCACCCCAGGAAGGAGTTTGGCATACGGTTTGTTTACCCGGGTCTTTTTTCATTTTCCGAGTAACTGTTATTACGGGTGCTCAGAGGCTCGGCGGCAGAGACTCTCGTGAAAGAAAGGTTTTTAAGATTGTGTTTCGTGTGTTTCCCTTAACAATTGCTTCACAAAGGACTCTGAATAAAATTGGGGACACAAAGGTGGAAAAGATGAACTGTGCCCTTGATGAACCTTTGTCTGATGGGATGAACTAAGGAGCCTGGGTTCAGGATGTGCCTGACTGGGAACAGAGAGAGACCAAGAATTCCATCCACATTTTGGGGCATTGTCTTTTTATTGAGATGATTCGACTATGTAGCCCAGGCTGGCCTCAAACCCCTAGCCTTCCTGTGTCAGCCTCCCAAGGGCTGAGATTTTGGCCCCGTGTCACCAAGGCTGCCTCTAACCTTTACCTCAGACACCTGGCAGTTGTTTTTGGAGTTGATTGAACTCTTATCCATCTCAAATGCCCTGACTGCTTGGCTTGTGTTTGGCGAATGCTCTTTTGAGTAGCATCTGGATCATCCACTGTTGGTATCTCTGCTTTGCAGGGAACGACTTTTTCCCCTTTCAGGCATAAACAATGTATTTGGCTAAAATGTGTTTTCTTTTGTAAGTAAATTTTTCCCATTTCTTTGGGAATCATTTGATATGTTTTTTTTTTCTTATCTTTGGAGTTCAAAAATATCTCTAGGATTAAAGGGAAAAAGATGTATATTTTATACAAGAAATATATGAATATGTTCTTTGGGATTCAAAAATACCACCAAGAGTTTTTTTTTTTTATAAAGAATATTTTAATGCTGGGCACGGTAGCACATATCTGTAATCCCAGCATTTTGGAGATGCGGACGGGAGGATCAGAAGTTTAGGGCCAGCATTGGCTAAGATATATGAGCCTTTGACTAAGAATTATTAAAATTCAGAAATAAAATATTTGTATAATCAATATATAAAACGTCTTCTTAGCTTTGAATTCAAACAACACAAACAGAACTGCAAGTCCTTAGGGCGTACTTCAGGTCAACACAGTGAGACACTTTTCAAAAAGAAAATGAAATAGAAGAAGGAAAAAGGGAAGGAAGGAAGGAAGGAAGGAAGGAAGGGAGGAAGGGAGGAAGGAAGGAAGGGAGGAAGGGAGGAAGGGAGGAAGGGAGGAAGGGAGGAAGGGAGGAAGGTCTTAGTTGGTAGAGTGCCCATCAGAATAGCCTGGCCAGTTAGCTGAAGATGACCTTGAATTTCTGATCTTCCTGCCTTTGACTCCAGAGCTCTGAAATCAGAGGCGTGCATTGCCACACCTGGTTCACGTGTTTCTGGGGATGGAATCCAGGCTTTGCGTATGCTGGTCAAATACCCTACTAACTGAGCTACATTTCTGGCCTGTTATTCTTTAAGCGAGTGTTTTTATTGCTTTGGGGGTGGGGTTTGTGAGCACCCATGGCATACAGATGGAGTGATTCTCTCCTTCCATCAGGCGAGCGCCAACGCTCACACTCAGGCCCTGGGTCTTGGTGGCAAGTGCCTTTATGCACTGAGCCTGCAGTTTTCACTTTTTGTCTTGATTGCTCGTTCTTTCCTTCTAATGAAAGTATTTAAACTGTGTTTGCCTTTAGAAGATACTGGTGCCGTGCATTTTCTTATATATAGATACATAATGTAACCCTATGTCATTGTTTTCAAATAAGTTGGAAATTATTTGAATCCTCCTTAGTTGGGATTTTAAAAAAGATTTCTTTTTAATTGTGTGCGTGTGCGTGTGCGTGTGCGTGTGCGTGTGCGTGTGTGTGTGTGTGTGTACACATGTGTCTGGGTGGCTACAGAGGCCAGAGGTGTCAGAGGGGTTAGACGGCCCTGTAGCTGGGGTCACAGGTGATCGGTAGCCACCTAATGTGATGATAGGAATTGAACTGACTCCTCTGAAGAGCAGAGTGTGCTCTCCACTGCGGAACCATTTCTCCAGCACCAGGACTTATTTTCTTTTTAATTATATTATTGTGTATGGGTTTGCACATGTGTGTGCAAATGCCAGAAGAGGGCGTGGGCTCTCCTGGAGCTGGAGTTACAGAAGTCTGTGAACTGCCTGATGTGAGCGCTGGGAAGTAAACTTAGGTCCTCTGCAAGAGCAGTGTCTGCTCTCCACCGCTGACCCCTCTCCAGCCCCTTGGCTGAGATTAAGCGATTCCTTTTTAAACACTGTTAATTTATTGTTATTATAGCTTAATCTTATTTTCAGAGAGCATGACCTCTGTAATTCTGTCATTTAAAACTTACTGCACCTGGGTTTTTTGATGTTGTTGTTGTTGTGGTGGTGGTGGTGGTGGTGGTGTAACTGTCGTCAGTTATGTGTGGGGTCATCTGCATGCTGTAGAAAATTCAGAGTAATCACGGCTTTAACAACGGTATTTCTTTTGAATGTCAAAGTTCGGATGTGGTTAGAACTGCCCGAGGTCGTCAGGAACCTGGTCTTCTTTGTCACCATTCGTTGTCAGCGATTGTCTCTGTTGTCCATGTCAACTCACAGCTCGCGTTGTAGCTGCTGGAACT
This sequence comes from Rattus rattus, assembly GCF_011064425.1. NCBI lineage: Eukaryota > Metazoa > Chordata > Mammalia > Rodentia > Muridae > Rattus > Rattus rattus. The sequence continues at coordinate 60,920,412 of NC_046159.1, forward strand.
ATCCTGTCATATGCACTGTCAGTCACACGCACACTGCAGAGAGGATAAAGAGGGAAGAGTGAAATATCCCCCAACTGAGTCATCTGTCTCCAAGGAGTCTTCTTGGGAGTCCCATACAACAGTGGCATTTCATGGAGAATTAAGCTGTTATATAGTTGATTCTCAATCACACAGAGATTTTTATGAATGAGAAAGAAGGGTAGGATAGTTAATAGGTAGGCACGTCAGAGTCTGCCAGAGTCCTTTTTATGTTTGCACATGAATCTCAGTGTGTGTGCATGAGTGTGTGTGTGTAGGTCAGAAGACAACCTCAAATATTGTTCCTTGGGTGCAATCATCTTGTTTTTGACACAGGGTCCCTCACTGGCCCGGCAATCACCACGTAGGCTAGGCTGGCTAACGAGCCCCAGGAATCCTGTTTCCAATTCCCCCGTGCTGAGATAAGCATGTGTCACAGCACACCCCAAGCCCCACTTCCTTTTAAAGTGGGTTCTGGTAGGATTGAACCCAGGTCCTCATGCTTGTGAGGCAAGCACTTCACTGACTGAGCCATCTCTTCCACTCTGAAATAATAATTTTTATAAACATTTACATTGATACATCATTTGTCAATATTATCAAACCAGACACCTGGGTGTCTGAGCTGGTCACAAGCTCATGACCCACTGGGTGAGCAGGTGGATTTTTAGCAGAGTCAGTGACTGCTCTCAGTCAGAACAAATCAACAAAGCTGAGCGTGTAGCTCTGTTTCGTTGTCGTGGTTTTGTATGTTTTAAGACTGGGTTTAACCATAGAATGCTACTGAGGTGCTCCGCTCACACCCCAGACAAACCCACTGTTGCAGGGAGCTGCAGCCCTGTTGGTGTCCAGGCTTGGGATGCTGATCTCCTTGGCTGTGAGCTGTGCATGTGTGAAAGCAGATGTGCAGAATGGCCCAGTCCTCAGAGCCCGTGAACAAGAATCTCTGAGTTAGCATACACAGTGTGGAGACAGCACTCCTCAGAGCAGCAGCGTGGTCTCTCCACAGAGGCAATACAGGAAGCATGCTGAGACATGATGTCCCAGTAGGCGGCTCAGTGGCTGACCTGATTCTGAGTCCCAGAGAGTCATGTCCTAAGATTCAGAGCACTGGGTCAGAGGTGAGTCTCCAGTTGAGCCTGTAGATATGGTGAAACCAAGGCCATCCATCCCTTTGCTTGGCAAGCAGCGTGCAGTTTTCAGGTCCCACTCTTGACTCCCGCCACCACCAGATTAAAACCTCACTTTATAAGGAAGGAACATAACTGTTCTCCAGCACTCACAGCCTGGCTCCCCTGAGCCACAGTAGCCCCTCTAATGTCCTGCTATTGTCTGACATCCCTGAACATTCCTTCGTTAACGGTCCCAAAGGGGCTGGAAGGTTCCAGTCCATACCTTCATAAAGCCCCTGGTCAGAGCGAGTAAGAAATATACTCGCGTAGAAGCCACTGAAAATGCTTACCGAAATAGAAACGAGGGTGCCAGCGAATGTGCGAGGAACTGGGCCCCTGAGTGACGAAGGGAAGGGGCGAGGAAGGCTGGCAGGTGCCTCAGCTGAGAAGTTTCTAGATGTACATCCAAGCAGCCTCCTGCCTACATGAGCATCCCTGCTCGACCCCATACCCTCCCGCTCACCCCGAGAGTAACCTCACTCCTACCCCAGGGCTCGGAGGGACGAGCTGGTTCTCTCACAGGCACTGGTGCCAGTTTAGTCAGCAGATTTCACAGATCCACTGGCACCCGTGTTGGGGCTTATTTTAAGCTTAACATTTAAAGATGGGAACTTTCCCCCACTTTTCATGTGTGGCAAAAAGATCCCAATTTATACAGAAGCGAGGATGCTAAGCCAATGTGTCCAGGCCACTTCTGCGGCTGCTGTGGCCCAGTCTCCAGCCTCTCAGGGTCCTCCGAGAGGCCCCCACCATGAGGGTGTCTCCTCCAGTCAATAACTCTTTCCTTAGCCCCACTCTGTAGTATGGAACACTGTCCTTCCCATGAGCCCACAGTAGAAGGGGCAGGACTCCCTGCCTTGGGGTCTGTTCAACTCTCCTGCCTGTGTCCTGCATGCCTTACATGCCTGGAGCTCAGTGCCTCATGGACCTAAGGCTCCTGGGTACATTTGTACCTCCCTTCTCAGCTCTGTACTTCCGTCCAGTCTGGAAGTTTCAAATCTCAGAAGGATGAAGGAAACAGACCATGAGCCCCTAGTCTGTGGGTCTGATGCCTTGTTTGCTTGGACAATCTCAGATGTAACTAAGCCTGTCCTAAGCTCACTAAGTAACTGAGGATCCTTGAACTTCTGATTCTTCTGCTCCACCACCCAAGTGCAGTGTGCATCGGCACACAGGGTTCGTACAGTGCTGTACATGGAACCCAGAGCTCTGTGTAAGCTGGACAAGCACTATACCAACTAAACCACCTTCCTGGCCACAGATTCCCTGCGACATTATAGGCCTGGGTTACACTGTCTGAGCTTTCTCTTATTGCTCTGCATGTTCTCATGAGTAGAGAAACCCCAAGACTCAGAAGGTACTCATGAGGCCACTGCATCTCTACTGGATGGGAGACGTAAAGGGTTTGTATCAGGGTTTGTCTATGTCTCAGGGCTTTACTGGCATGCTGAGTCCTTGTTAATGCAAACTGCTCTCTCCTGTCTCCCAATCCTCATTCCAGCTCCCCACTGCCCACTGCCAGTGTCACCAAACAACCATTTTGGCCCCATCCATACCATATAAGAGGTGTCAGTCCAGTTAAAGCTAGACACCACCAACCAGGGTTAGTCTTGACAAAAGCTACTTCTGGAGGTACTCGCAGCCTTTAAACCTGTGGGTCATGACACCTTTGGGCATCAAACAACCCTTTCACAGGGGTCACCTAAGTGCATCGGAAAGCATAGATAGTTACATTATGATTCATAACAGTAGCAAAATCATAGCAGCTATGAAGTAGCAATGATGATAATGTTATGGTTGGGGGTCACTGCCATCCGAGGAACTGTATGAAAGGGTCACAGTGGAAGGTTGAGAGCCACTGCTGTATAGAGCAGTGGCACCCCGATACACCAAAGTGATACTTTTCAGATCATTAGCTATATAATCAGAAGGTGGAGGCAAAGCACAAGAACAAAGCTAGCAAGTTGGGTGCCCTAGCTACATGGTGGCGGTAAGGAAGGGAAGGTGACAAAGTCAGGCACCCCACTTAGGAGGGTTGTTAATGCCTCTGGCTGCTCCCCTCCAAGGCTGAAGGCAGTTCTGAGCCGGCTGAGGTGAGGAAGGAGAGGGTGATGTGAATCTGCAAAGGAACTGAACCTCGACCTGATTGGAGAGCCAAGTGATGGGATGGGCGCTGAGCTAAGTGGCGGTGGGGTAGGGGGAGGGTCAAGGGTAGTTATTCCTATTGTTTACTTATTAATTGGGACAATTTGGTGGTACCTTGTGGTGAAGCTCAAAAATGTTTCACCCCCAATAGTTAGGTCTTGTGTGTGTGTGTGTGTGTGTGTGTGTGTGTGTGTGTGTGTATACATGTGCTGGTGTACAGACGTGTTCAGAGGCCAGAGGTCGACATGGCTGTCTTTCTTGTTTTCCACCTTCCTCTGAGACAGTGTCTCTCCCTGAACCTGGAGCTCACCAGCTGTCTACACTGGCAGGCCATCGGGCCCCCAGACTCCTCCTGTCTCCTCCTCTATGATGGGACGACAAGCCAAGCTGATGCCTCTGACGTTTATTTAGTGCTGGGGGTCAAACTCAGGTCCTCGCGTTTGTGTAGTGAGCCATTTACTAACAGAGCATCTCCCTAGTGCCCCCCTATTTGTTTATTCCTGTTTTATGTGTGTTTTACCTGTGTGTATGCATGCACTCCCTATGGAAGGCCAAAGAGGGCATCAGAGCCCTTATACCTGGAGTTACAGGCAGTCGTGAGCCACCGAAGGGTCTGGGAACTGAAGGCAGGTCTTCTGCAAGAACAAGTGTGCTTAACCACTGAGACATCTCTCCAGTCCCCCATACACACACACACACACACACACACACATGCACACACGTGTGTGTGTGTGTATATATAGTATATAAAAATATATATGTGTATGTGCACATATATACATATGTATGTATGTATGTATGTATGTATATGTTATGAGCACTATGCAAAGTCCTCATTCTGGGAATAATGTGGGAAAGAGCAAGGCTTAGGGGCTGCTCAGGTCCCTCTGAGGTCAGTTATTGGGGCCTTGCTTGGCCTGTCTTCTCCTCCAACCCCGACTTCAGCAGCTCAGGTAACACTCCTGGCCAGAAGACTGGGATGTTCAAGGTGTTGCTTTCCCAGATTAGGACTTGTCTGGGCTGAGGGGATGGCTCACTGGCTAGCAGCCAGCCCTGGCTGCTTGTCCAGGGAACCCGAGTTCAGTTCCCATTATCCACACTGGTCAGCTCACAGCTGCCTTTAACTCCATCTCCAGGGGGATCCAAAGCCTTTATTTATATCTAGCCTCTGTGGGCACCTGAACTCATGTGCACACACCCACACACATACACATAAATACAAATGCAAATAAGTCTTTAAAAAACTTGTCAGGCAGCCAGTGGTAGAGCATGCATTTAATCCCAGCACTTGGGAGGCAGAAGGCGGGTGCATCTCTACAAGTTCGAGGCCAACCTGATCTGTAGAGTGAGTTCCAAGAGGGCTATGGCTACACAGGGAAACCCTGTCTTGAAAAACCAAATCAAACCAAACAAAAACAACCAACCAAACAAACAAAAAAACAAAACAAAAACCCAGAAAAACGCACCTATCTACAGCAGTTAGGACACTGGAGGAGAGAGGAACAAAGGTGTGGGTTCCCTTTTGAACCATCTTGCAGGTGGGAGCTAGTGACCCATTCTCTACACTGTCCTTAGAGTAGCACAAATGGTCCCTCTTCAGCCCCAAAGCCCAGGGGGGTGGGGTGCTGAGCAGGGCTGCTTGGGAGCCAACGGTGTGAGTGAAGGAGGAGATGTGTCACAGGACCAGCATCAACACAGCTCTGCATGAGATGTCCCTAGAGCCCTTTGTGAAGACTGCAGAGGTGCCAAGGCCCAGACACCCACACTCCGCACCCATTCTTAGGGACTCTTAGTTAGCTGGGGTCAACCTCTGGAAGAGCTTCTGACCCTTGAGTATCTATGGTCTGCTGAGTCTAGCTGACTCCTGCTCCTTTCAGCCTCTGGAGGCTTGTACATGCATGTGCACACACATGAACACACCCTCGAATACATACATGCTCACACAAAGATTTATGTTTTAAGACGATGCTCAATTGTAAGGTGCAGGCTGTGAGGCTCGAAGAAAGCGTGTGTGTGTGTGTGTGTGTGTGTGTGTGTGTGTGTGTGTGTGTGTGTGCGTGTGTGCGTGCACAGGCAAGACTGAAAGAGAAACCAGACTGGAGGAGGGTACAACACCACTACCTGACATCCGTGAACGCGTGCCAGACACTGAGCCAGGTTCTGTCTGTGCTGCTCTGGGAGATGTGGCTCTGAGAGATGCCAGGGTGGGTCCTTCATTTAACAGGTGAAGACAGCGAGGGAAGGACTTAAGGAGCTTAACCTGGGTCAGTCTTGGCCCCAGAGACTGATGATCACTGGATCCACAGCAGGGCACATGATGGTAGGTGCAGAGAGATGCGCAGAGAGGACAGCCGCCAGAGGGCTGGAGCTGCAGAGGGGACTCCAGCCACTGCATGAACTATAAATGCAAAGACGGGATGTGTGATTTGGCCAAGGTCCTGCAGCGCGGGAGGTGGGGGCGGGAAGCAAGCCTGGCTGTTGGCTCCTATCCCCTCCACTTCCATTTTCCCTGGTCCCCATGCATTCTGGGCACTCTCCGCCATGTGTGGCCATGCCTGCCGCACTTCCCTCTTAGAAGAGGTGTGATCCACTGGCATCAGCCGGGTGGACTGGCTCCCTCTCTCCATCTCTTCCTTCCCTTCCCCTGCCATGTTCTGGAAAGGGCAGCAGGAGGGAATGTGGGCAGGTTGCACTGGAGATATACATCTGAGAGCTGAAGGGAACATTTATTTTTAATGTAGACTGAAAAAGAAAAGGAAGTTATAAAACGCCTGCTCCTGCTCCTGGGACTATACAGATGGTGCAGTGCTTTGCCTAATAGGGAATGAGGCTGGCACCATGTGCTCCGGGCCCCTCCTGGCCACAGGGACCCAGCAGGCTCTGGTGTCCCTGCTCTTCTGTCCTTACCCTCTCTAGATTGTCTTTTGTCCATTTCTGGGACATTCTCCTCAGTCAGGCCAGTGGCTCTGTTGTCCTCAGCTGCCTGGCTCCTGCCACACATACACAGACACACGCAGACACGCATGCACTCACGCACACACATCTCCCTTAGCAGAAGTCGACTTCTTTTTGCCAGGAGCCAAGCCTGCCTTTCCTCAAGTCCTGTTTGAATGTTAGAGTCTATCAGCCTTGCTCACTCCCGAGTCCCTCTTTGACCTGTCTAGTTTTTCCTGCCTTGTCTGGTCTTTGTGTTTTGTGGTTAGGAGGTGTTTTGATTAATTTTCTTTTCGCCGTGGCAAAACTTCTGTATAAACCTAATTTAAGGAAAGAAGGATTTGTTTTGGCTCATCGTTTGAGGACACTGCCCCTCACAGTGAGAGGTCATAGCCACGTGGGAGGTGGCCACGTTACCCCCACTTCCCAGGAGGCACACATGAGCGCAGATGCTCAGCTAATGCTCTACTTTTTATTCAGTTCAGGGCTCCAGCCCATGGGAGAGGGCTGCCTACCCACAGGGAGGGTCTCCCCACCTCAGTTAAATCTTTGCAGGATCTATCATGAAACCCCCTGAGGTGTGTGTCATCCTAAATTCTATCAGTCAAGTTGACAATGAACTATCACAGACACCGTCTAATCCCACTCCCGACCCCTGCTGTTGCCAGAAGGCCTAGAGCACACTGCATCCACTATAACCCACCCACCCTCTGGAGTGGTAACTGAACCCCCTCTTCCGTTGTGCTCGTTGAGACGAGCTGGAGGAGCACCCTGAAATCAGACTCAGAGAGCCAAGCTGAAGATTGAGAGTCCCGACTCTTGAATTTACAGGCTTGGATAGATTCCCTACACATCTCAAAGCCTCAAATTGGAAGATCGTCTCTAGTTTATAGGGTCCTCATTATCCCAACAGTTATGGTAAGTGACACACGCTTGTCAAGATCAGTCAACAAGATGATGAAAAGCGTGGAGAAGTCTCAGTGGTTTGAGGCACTGCCATGGACACCAGGTCTGTCAGGAAGGCAGCAAGGGTCGTCAACACAGTGAGACTCTTGTTAGTCAGAGTCATATATGCACTGGGAGTATGTCTGACATAGGCTAGGTGCAAGTATATTTAGGGCTATGGATTGTTCTAGGTTATGTGTCATTTTCAAAGAAGGCATTCTATGGGATAAAATGATACCCAAATAAGGTCAGTGAAGGGAAGATTGTGAGGCTGGGAATGAGCACAGAACATGGGCAGTGTGGGTCTGCACCGTGAGAGCTGTGGGCAGAGGAAGCTGGCATAGCACTGTGTATGTGTGGAGGTCTGAGGACAACTTTGAAGAGTCAGAGAGTGGCTTCTAGGGATAAAAGTCAGGTTGTCAGGCTTGGATGGCCAACACTTTACCCACTGATCCATCTTATTGACCCTGGCCTAAGCCTCTTACTGGTCAAACATAGGTAAATGGCCCAGGGTCAGCAAGACAATGCAAACCACTTGCTGGGCCATGCAATCTCTAAGTTAGAAACCAGGAAGTGTTTCTGAGGTAATTCAGTGAAAGGACAACACAATTCAAAGTGCAGGGACCATGCTGGACAGCAAGAGCCTGGTGACCCACAGAGTCCCAGGTAATGAATGGTATCTGAGGACGTTCTTGGTGGCTTAAGCACCATCCAGGAAGTTGGGATTTAGGGATGGGTGTATATTGCATAGTTTACAATATGATGTAAAAACCACGGGGAGGAGGGGCAGGCTGCGGGACCAGAACACTTGCGAATGGTCAGTATGAATGGCTCCAGTTTCTAAGAGGTAGTGTTCATGTGCTTGTGTGTAAATATGCGATACCCACACCCTTCCCTCAGGTTCAGTTTCTCTTTGCTCTGCCTAGAGTTTCAAGAAGGAAAAGTGCCTGGGTCCCTTGGGAGCCTTCACTATATAGACACCTCATAGAGGACGGGGTTACCTCTCCAGATAATTGAAACCTGAGAATAGACTTTAAAACTGAGCTGGGGGAGCATTGGCTAAATCTGCAAATGACTGCTGTATGAGCATGAGGACCAGAGTTCGAATCCGCAGAACCCATGGAACAATCCTGGTGCAGCGGTGTGTGCCTGTAACCCCAGCACGGTGGAGGAGGAGTGTGGAGACAGGTGGCTCCCTGAAGCATGTTGGCCAGCCAGAGCTTTAGTCTCAGTGAGAGCCTGCCTCAAGCATAAAGGTGGCAGGGCTGGAGAGGTGGCCCAGTGGTTAAGCACCTTGGCTGCTCTTACGGAGGACTAGGGTGGGACTGGAGAGGGATGGCCTAGTGGTTAAGTTCATTGGCTGCTCTTGCAGAAGACTTGTGTTAGGTTACTACCACATGGCAACTCCCAACCATCTGCAACTCAGAGATCTCAGTCCCAGAGATCCACTGACCTTTTCTGGTATCCCTAGACACTGAACATAAGTACTGCACATACATACATATAGGCAAAACACCCATACATGCACGTTAAAAATGAGTAATGAATACAGATGGAGGTTGATTGAGGAATATATTCTACCATCTCCCTTGGTCTCCACACACACACACACACACACATACACACACACACACGTACACAAAGATATATCCCATACACACACCCAGACACAACACACACTGGGGTGGGGGTGTATGGAACTGAGCTAGGCTCTCCAGGGTCAATCCTTTTCCTTATAGCATGGAAAGGTCCAACTCCAGAAGGAATCAAGAATCCAAGGAACAAGGCTAGAGCTGCAGTTGAGGCCCAAGGCCTCCTGACTGGATTTCAGTTCATTGTCTTAAATGGCCACGGCACAAAAGAATCAAGTAGAGGTTTCATTCTGGAAGAAAAAAAATCCTTTGCATAGCCCCTGTTGGAGCTGAGGAATGGCTTGACGTTCTGTAATTTTATTCAAACTGATATGGGCCAATAAATATAAATGTGCGTGTGTGCTCGCTGTTTTAAAACATTTTAATGTTTAAAACATGATTTACTAATGCTGCTAAGGATGTCTAGAATTTGATTTACTGCATAGTATTGAATGTTTATACTTGTTCCTTGCGGAAATTCTTGCCAAAGAGCCATTTTATCTACAGGAATAATAAATAAGTCAATATGTGGATGGCTGTGCACATTTTCCCCATATGTAGCTGTACTTGGTGGATGTTGTTTTGCACACAAACACTCTAAAGGTAAACTTAAGAGTCTCACACAAGTCCTTGATGCCCAAGTGTCAAGATCAGCCAGGCATGGGGGTGCATGCTCGTCAGCCGGGAATGTGTGAAGTAGAGGCAGGAGGATCACGGATTCAAGATCATCCTCAACTACCTAGGAAGGTCATGGCCAGCCTATGCTGTGTTAGATTCAGTCTCAGAAAGAGCAGAGGGGCCAGGGAGCGGAGTCAGTGGGTAAAGCACATGCCACACAAGCCTGATGACCCGTGTTCAGGTCCTCCAGTCTGGATCCACAGAACCCATGTGAAAAAGCCGGAGACCGCAGTGTGCATCTATAACCTAACCATTGCCATAGTGTGCTGGGAAGTGGAGGCAGGAGAATAGCCCAGGGCTCATGGGCTAGTTGGCCTGGAGTATGCAATGCAGGGACAGAGACAAGAGGGACCCCATCTCAAGAAAAGATGGAAAGTGAGAATTGACTCCTAAATGTTGTCCTCTGATCTCCAGTGCATGAGCTTGGTGTCTGTGTCAGACACGGTCAGTTAGTCACACAGAGAGACAGAGACAGACAGACAGACAGACAGACACACACACACACACACACACACACACACACACACACACACACACTTAGGGCTGGAGATGCGTGTAGCCCAGTGCTTGCTTAGCATACACAAAACCCTGGGTTCAGTCCTCAGCACCTGTCTTAGGAGGAGACACCATGACCATGGCAACTCTTATAAAGGACAACATTTAACTGGGGCTGGCTTACAGGGTCAGAGGTTCAGTCCATTATCATCATGGCAGGAAACATGGCAGTGTCCAGGCAGACATGCTGCAGGAGAAGGAGCTGACATCTTGATCCAAAGGCAGCCAGGAGGAGGCTCTCCTCTGTAGGCAGCCAGGAGGAGGCTCTCCTGCACTGGGTGGATCTTGAGCCCAGGAGCCCTCAAAGCCTGCCTGTATGGTGACACACTTTCTCCAACAAGGCCACACCTATTCCACAAGGCAACGCCTCTTAACGGTGCCACTTCCCTTGGGCTAAGTGCATCCAAATCACCACAGCACCCAAACACCGCTCTGTTTCCTGCAGTCCCAGCACTTGGGAGGGAGACACGGGATAGGGAGTTCAAGGTGGTCCCAGCCACACAGCAAGCTCAAGGCCATCCTAGGACACATAAGACTGTTTTTAAAAGTGTGTGTGCGTGTGTGTGTGTGTGTGTGTGTGCATGTGTGTATGTGTGTGTGCGTGTGTGTGTGTGTGTGTGTGTGTGTGTGCATGTGTGTATGTGTGTGCATAGATTGCTTATCGCAGTGGTTCTCACCTGTGGGCTGTGTGACCCCCTTTGGGGACTGAATGGTCCTTTCCCAGGGGTTGCCTAAGACCATGGGGAAACACAGAGATTTACATTACCATTCACAACAATGGCAAAATTACAGTTATGAAGTAACAACAAAACTATTTTATAGTTGGGTCCACCACAACATGAGGAACTGTATTAAAGGGTTACAGCATTAGGAAGGCTGAGAACCACTGGCGTAGTGGTTAAGAGCACTTGTTCCTTTGCCAGAGGACCTCAGTTCGGTTCCCAGCACTCACATCAGGCAATTCACAAATTCCTATAACTTCATCTCTGGGGCATCCAATGCCCTCTTCTGGCCGCCATGCGTAGAAATGCATGCACATAAATACATAATAAAGTATTTTTTAAAGGTAGCCAGCAAGTCTAGATTCCAGGTGCTATTTGGGTTTGGGGCATAATGGGTGTAAAGCCATACTCAGTGTATCCGTTTTTCCATTTATTCACTCGATATGTTAGCTTCCCACATTGTAACAAAACGCAATGCAAAGGAGAAGCCATTTGGCTCATGGTTTCAGAGGCTTCAGTCCCTGGTCACTTGGTTCTGCTGCTTCTAGGCCTGTAAGAGGCAGAGCCCTGTGACAGGGAGCTTGTCCATAGTGAACAAAGCAGCTCTCTCCATGGTGGACAGGGGACAGAGCACGTGCATGAGGAGAAATGCCTAAAGACAGGACATGCCTGCTTCCTCCATCGGGGCTGTGCCTCCTAAGAACTCAGGGATGAGCTTCATAGTGCTCTCGCCTACTAAGGCTCTTGCCTACTAAGCCTTTAGCAGTGACCCCAGGGGACAGTCTAACTCCCACGCAAACCACTGCTTATTAAAGTCCCATGTCCCAGTCATTCAACCATAACTGTCAGCTTTCTTTTGACGAAGTCTTAGTAAAGATGGCATTTCCAAAACTTCTATGCATGAGTCCCTTGGAGGACTTCGAGATTATTTAATTCTCACAAATATCCTAGAAGAAAAGTGTTCAGTCTACCTGAGGAGACGGGGTTCCTTTTGTTTGCTTGCTTGTTTTTGTTGCTCTCTCCAATTATGGAGATAGATAAAATCCATTGTTAGGAAGAAGGCAGAAGTTGTAAGACTATGAGAAGGTGGTCTGGAGTTACTTTCATAAAAATCCATAGCTAATTCTGCTAACTACAGATGCGTAGTGCATGCGTGCGTGCATGCAAACATGAGTGCGTGCAAGTGTGTTGGGTAGACAGCTATGTTTTTTCTGCATGGTAATGTAATTCTGTACTTCAATTGTCTCACATCTCACTGTGGCCATCACTGTGTATCAGCATACCAGACCACCCAGTGTCCATACGGTTCCATTTCCCCCTTGCCCATGTCTTACACTTTTGCTTTGTGTAGCACAGGGTGGTGCTGCACATCTGTGATCCCACTTGCAAGTAGCTGTGGCAGGCATGGTGCAATTCACCTGTGATCCCAGCACTCCCGAGGCTGAGGCAGGAGGTTTGCTATGGTTTCCAATCAGCCAGGGCTACATAGTGCATTGCAGGTCAGCCTGGATATAGTGAGACTCTGTCTCAAAGCAACAACAACAAAAGGCACTGGGCGTCTCTTGCCTTCTTCAACCTCCCCTCTCACTTTCCTAGGTCGTGGGACTTCTCTTGCCTAACCAGACCCTGGCATCCACTGTCTTCTGGCAGGTAAGAGTCTGTGCAGAGGGCTCCTGAGGGTGCGAGTGCAGGCACGTGTGTGCGTACACACTCACACACACGCACACACACACACACACACATACACATACATACACACACACACTCTCTCTCTCTCACACACACACACACACACACACACACACACACACACACACACACACACATACACACACACACACACACACACACACACACACACACACACACACACACACACACACACACACACACACACACACACACGCTGGTATGGAACTCTCCCCCTGCTTCATTCAGACCCCTAGGCCACATGCTCCTATCCCCTAGCACTTACCCATAGACTGCCAAAACCTTGATTCTGCTGAAAGGCCTTCAACACCTCACTATGATGCCAGCCATTTTGTGTCCCTTTAACCTTCAGATGGAGGTGACGCAGAGCCAGGTACCCTCACCTGGAACATGATGGCCTGTGAGTGGCAACTCAGTCTGTCCATTGGTTGCTTGACCCATGGTCAGTGACCAGAGGCCTATAGCCTCTTTCTGATAATAGCTTCCTCTAAGTCTGGTCTTGCTAACCAGCAAGAAACACTTGTTGGTTCTGACAGAGCCTCTGGCAGCTGAAGAGGGGTCAAATCAAGGAGGCTGCGTAGGGGGTGAGTTCTTCTACCTTCTGGATTCTTCTGGGACAGCTCAGATCTTGCATCCAAGTGATATCTGCATCTTGAGTACCGGATCCCCAAGCTCACCCAGAAGTCACCTCATTGTCCCATCTCTGTGTACATACAGAGCAGTTTCCCATGACTTCCAGCAGGAGTGGGGGTGGGTGTTCCATGGAGATGACCCTACTTCCCTCATTCTCTCCTTGTTGCCTTCAGTGGCTGAACCAGAGCCATAACGCCTGTGTCAACTATGCAAACCGCAATGCTACTAAGGTGAGTGTCGCTGCCCTCTGCTCATGGCACGTTTAGGTGGGAGTGGCCTGGCCATTCTCCCTGACAAGCCATGCCAAGCACTCTGACATTGGTGCCAAGTACTGCCTTCTTTGGGTACTTTCTTATGCTGCCATTCCTACAGGAAGGCAGCACTCAGCTTGCTTGGCATGGGTCAGCAGAAGCCTCTGGGAAGGGCCCTGCAAGAGGCAGGTAAAATAAATATCTATAGCAGTGGATTCTGCTGGCCTCCTGTCTCGAGAAGCTGGTGCCCTCAGATATTGGATCGGGAGGGTCATCCTGAGGACTGAGCTCCCCTAGGCTTACCCAGAAGCCAGCTCAGTGTCCCCAGCTCCTAGGTGACTGATCACACAAGCTGATCTGCGACAAGGCCACCTTTCCTTCTGGTCCATTCTCATATCAGAGGAATCTGGGTTCCCCTCTGAGGGGTTGTTCTTAATATTTTCCAACAGTGGCAAAGAGAGCAGAGTTAGGAGCTGGCCTTTGCAGTAGGAATTTGAAGGACCAGAGACTCTTAGGATGCCCCTTCTCTCCAAACTGCAATTGTAGGAGAGATGTGGTCTTCAGTTTTTCTTTCTTTCTTTTTTTAATGTTGGGACTTGAGATCTTTTGTTCTGTGGAACTACTGGACAACAGTAACACAATGAAGCCCCCTGAGTCCTGGGCCCAGGGGGCTGTAACAGCCAGCTAGACTGTAGCTGGTGAGACAATGCTATCCCACACAGACAGTGTGCCAGGCTGAAACAGCTGCTTACAACACAGCCTTCCTAAATGATACCCTGAACGTAAAGGACCCGTGTGGGGCCCTGCTGTTTCCCACCTCCGCCAGCAGTGTCTGCTCAGATCTTCTTAGAACAGGACAAAAGTAAAGAGGCCCAGCTATACCAGCCCGTGCCTTGTACAGTCTTCTTTAAAGGCGGCTGAGGGAGGCCTGCCCCTTTGACTTCCCAAGGGAGTGCCTCTTGCTGGCCAGAGCAGAACATGGCAGCTTTCTGCCTGTCTACCTTTCTGCCTGTCTTCCAGCCTTCACCTGCATCCAAGTTCATCCAGGGCTACTTGGGAGCTGTCATCAGTGCTGTCTCCATTGCTGTGAGTAACTCCTACCCTGCTCCAGGGCAGGCCAGCCTGTGGGGGATGGGTCTGCAAGGAGATGCCCAGATGGTTTTTTAGACAGAGAAGGGGCTCTGACAGAAGAACAAATATTGGTACTCCGGGGCGTTGGGGAGGATGGAGGTATGGAGTCCAGGGCAGGGAGGGGCAGGCATTTGTCCCTGTCTGTCCCTGCACCCTCTAGAGCAGCTTTGCTCTTTGTCTCCCCGGGGCAGTATTTTCCTCAGAGGAGCCTCTGATGCACAGTCTACAGCTGTCTACCGCGTAGACAATTCACTGCTTCTAAACTTCCTGGATGCAGACTTACGAATTTCCTCTCCCTAAGTGATCTGGGGGTCCTTGGACACAACCATCTGCAGCTTGGTATTCCATGAGGAAAGACTGTGTGCGGTTTTCTTGGTCTTGGCTCTTAGAGAAGGCAGTTGGCTTCCGGTAGAAGTTGGGATAGAACTGCCTCTGTGTAGTCTTTTCAGGCTTGGTTGGAGGGTCACAAGGCTAGCCTCCCCGGAAGGCTCTTCAAGCTGAGCCTTTGCAATCCTGCAAGAATAAAGCTGGAATTTGTTACTAGAATTTGCACATTGCCTGAATAAAAATGGGACTGATGGTTCTCAGATGGGGGCAGCAACAGACAGCAGAGAGTGGTATGGGCCGCAGCCAGAGTAAAGAATCAGGCCCCTGAGACCTTGTGTGGTTTCCACTCCACCTGGAGTGTGTGACACTTTCTGGATCTCCGATGGAGTGGCTTCCTACAATCAACTCCTGAGGGTAAAGCGCCTTTCACAACCGCTGTCTCTGTCACTAGTAACACAAATGCATTAACTGTTAGGGGAAGGAAGAGCACGCCTCAGGGCTGGAATGCAGCTCAGCTGGGAGAGGGTTTGTCCAGCGTGCACAAAGCTCTGGCTTTAATCCCCAGCACCACATAAAGTAGGTCGTGGTGGGCCATCCCTGTACCCAGCACTTAGGGTGGAGGAAGGCGGATCAGAAGCTCAAAGTGAAAAGGTTTATGGTGAGTTAGAGGTCGGCCTGGGCTACATGGGACCCTGTCTTTAAAAAACAAAACAAACAAACAAATGAAAAAGAAAACCAAAAAACCAATGGCTTGATAGTCAAAAGCATTGACTGCTCTTCCAGAGGACCTGGGTTTGGTTCCCAGTGCCCATGTGGTGGCTCACAATTATCTATAACTCCAGTTCCAGGGGATCTGACGCCTTCTTCTGGCCTCTGCAGGTGCCGCATATACATAGTACACATATGTGCAGGCAAAACACACACACACACACACACCATTTTCAAAAAAATTTGAGAAGAAAGAAAACTCAACACAATGAAAGAATTCACATGTCCGAATCTTTCGATAACACCCCGTCCGTATCTCTTTGACACAGCAGTCGTCGTACACACTGTGTGATAAGCCTTTCATCCGACCCAGTCATCGCTGTTGCTGTTCCTCTGAAGTAGAGCTTCGGGGCTGTCCTCAAGCAGCCCCTTTTATTTTACTCGCACGTAGACCACGCCACCTCCAAGTGAAAGTGGGGCATCCCTTTTTGTGCCTGGGATCCTGTTCATTCCCTGAATGCCTTGCTGCCAGTTAGAAGCCATATGCAGTCAGACCTGTGTAGACGGCTCGCTGTGGAGAAACTGCCAATCTGCCCCGTAGACTCGCAACCCTGAATGGAACTTGGCTTGGGAGTCAGATAAATTGGGGCAGCCTGACTCTGCCGGGCTGAGGCCTGGGCTCCTGAGAGGGGAGAGGGCTCCCTCGCCACCCTCCTCCTCTGTAAAGCAAGAGGAGTTTAGAGCCCCCCTGGCTCAGCTGCTTCAACAGCCTCTCCCTTCTTCCAGATGCTCTGATGATGTAGGAGAACCTGGGAGGAGGGGGCAGCACACAGAAGGGTTTGAGTGAAAAGGTCACGACCCTGGTACCTTCCCCGTGAACATGTGGTTCAGGAATTCAACTTATGAAAACTCTGGCCTCTCTGACTTCCACCCCAACACTTTCCAGGCAGGTACCTCACTCCGATTGGTTGGTGGAGGAACACAGAACCCAGCAGTTTCTTGGAACCTGGGGCTTGCACTGTGGAGACAGCCTCTGCCTCCTCTTCTTTGCTTGGTTCCAGATCCTCCCAGAGGAGACTTTCCTTGACCTAAGTCCCAGAAAATTCTCGTTCTTCCCACACCTCGTCCTCTCATTGTCCCCAGTTGGATTACAAGTTAGCTAGGGACAGGCATCTGTCTCGTACCCCACAGAGGGAACCATAGAGCCCTGTGCCATAAATACCTATTAATTAGGCTGCTGATTGATCGCTGGCCTTGAGAGGCCCCTCCTGTCCTCTCCGGGAGCCTGAGCCTTAGCAGAGGCATGCCCTTCTGCCTGCCGACTTCATACAGCGAGGGGCAGATGGAGTGGAGTTCCTGACTTGGAAAATCGGCAGCTTGCTTTCTTCTCTTTTGTGTGTATAAATCACAAAACTGCCAACCACAGAGGCTTGATTTTATTTCCCTCTCCCTTGTTCTGTGGAACCCCAGGCCCTGCGGCCTCATTAACTGATTTCGGCTTCAATTAGAGACAAATCCCCTCCCAGGGCGAGCCTGTTAGGAGCAGATGACCTGCAAACAAGTGTCACGGCCCCAGTGGTTGGCCCAGTTCTGGCATTAATTAAAACGAGTCCCTACAAGCAGGTGGTTAGATGGCGCCTGACGGGCTGAGAGCCGGTCCCAGAGACTAAGCTGAGCTGAGGTGCAGCCTCCTCTGTGGGGTCTGCAGGGCCCTGTCTCTCTTTCAGAAGAACCCTTGGCCTTGGCCACCAGCACCCCCTCACCAATCAGGCATTCCCCCAAATGAAGCCTCATGCTGGGCCCAGGATTGTTGGGGTGAGAAGCCTCTCTGGGCCCCCCTAAATAGACTTGGCAATGTCTGGGGCTCTTGCTTTAGAATAAAAAAGAAATCCCGTCTTAAGTTATTTTTGAAAACTTAACAGTTTGCTGTCTTTTAACAAAGGAAACCTCTCTCTGTCTTCTTTGTGTTTTTGTTCTGGAGTTCGTGTGGAAGCTTCTGGGCTGGCCATCACTGTCTCTGTGAAGGGAGAGATCAGGCAGGCTCCTGACTCCTTCTGCAAGGTCTGTGAGGGGCCAGACACTGCAGGAGCCTGGGCTGTAGCTCGATATAGCTTTCAGGATGCTGGGAGGGTGAGCGGAGAGCATCCAGGCAGGGAGAGCCATGGTGGTGCTGACCCCGAGGTGTCTAACTCAGCCCCAGGGCTGAGACGTGGGACAGATGGAGAAAGCCAACAGAAGGCAGGGCTGGATGTCCCAGAGGGAGGGTAGACAGATACAGAGGCATGCAGAAAGATGGGATCAGATTCTGGACGATGTCAGAAGTGTGTCATGGAGAGAGTAATGCTGATGGTGACGGTGGGGGATAGCAGAGGTCATCAGGGGCCGGGGATGCCACACCAGGAATCCCAGACTGGGCATTGCAGGGTCTTAGGCAGAAATAGGAGGTGGCAGATGCAGTCCATTGACCACCGGCTCCTGGGTGTTGATGGACCCAGGGTTGGGGAGGAAGGCTCAGGGCTGACGTCTTGTGTGACTGGTCAGGGGTAGGTTGGCGGAGCCTGATAAGAGATGCATTCACGTTCTGTCGCAGGCGTCTCAGCTAAGCCTTAGCTGCAGTGGCCTTTCCTTCAGGATCACTGTAGACCCCCTTTCCCCTGGTGGTCCTTTCCTTGTTGGTTGCAGCATTTGTCTGCAGGGAGAGGTCCAGGAAGCCTTCTGGTTCTCATTGTTTGCTGGCAACTCCACATGCCCTTGATGGTCAGATTAGTAAACAGCCACCCAATGGCCAATCCTTACAGAGAGCTGGCACTGTGCTAGTTCAGCCCCATTTTACAGATGGGGAAATTGAGCACAGACTGAAGCCAAGGGCAGAGCCTGTGCACTGCAGCCCAGGCTTACTCGCACACTTTTATTAACAACGGTGCTCCATGGAGGCTTACTGAGATGGGAAAAACCAAGCACTGTTTTAGCTTCTAGGTGAGAGAAAATGTTACTGTTCCCATAGTAGGCAGGTGCCCGCTCAGGCATCCCAAGAACAATGGCAATTAGTGGTAGCTCTTATATCAACCATGACCTTCATCCTTGGTTTCTGGATCTCTGTCTTCTGGCCAACATAAGTCAGTATTGTGATCTAGAGTGCACGCCACCTCCTGTAAAACAAGATTGGGTTGACTGTTCAGCAAGGGCATAGCCAGGCCCTTCCGTTCTCCTCCGGCTACCCTGGGACCCAGTGGCACCCTGGTCCAGGCGATGGTCAGGTTACTTTCCCTTTAGATGACTTCTGGGTTGGAGGGGCCATGGCAGAGACCCAGCAGCCGACTTTGAAGTGTTCCAGAAGCCTGCACATGGCGGTGCAGTGGCCAATCGGACCCCAGTAGCAGCCCTGCGTCCACTCTTGGGAGGAAGAGGGTCTAATGTAATTGGTTTCCTAGCAGCCAGCACACTGTCCCTATCAAACACACGACAGGCCTTAGGCCCGACCACTGGCCTAGCAGATCAACGCCTCAGCCTCAGCTGGAGCTGACAGGAGCGAGGCTGTTGACTAACTCTCCCGTTCACCTTTGCTCTCTTGCCCCTGAGCTCATTGCCAAGCAACCGGCTGGCTGTGGCTGGAAGATATTTGACCTCCACTTGGTAGCCAGGTTTGGTTTACAAAGCTGTGCCCTCTGGTGGGTATTGGTGGTACTTCAGTGATTTCCTGACCCACGCTCTGCCTTCTGGGACCCACGCAAACGCAGCACATTTGGGCACATTACTGTCCAGTCACCCAGAGAAGTGTAAGGTCTGATCTCGTGCCATCGCTCCTGCCCGTCCGCCGCCTCCTCCATTGTTCTTCAGAACTACTTAGACTCCACTGGCCGGTGCCGCAGAGTTCACAGAACCTTTCGGACAACCCAGCATTGTTATGTCTGTGTCTCTGCAGAGCCCTCCTCCCCCTCTCCCCCCACCCAGCTACCTCCTACTCACTTCCATGGTTCAGTCAGGTGTGCTTTGGCGCTTTGGTGACTCTGGGGCCTCCTCCCCTAGTTGAGTATAAATGAGCAGCCCAGGTAGCCCACAGACTGGGCAAGCCAGCGTTTGCAAAGCCAGATGCAGTGGTTTGCAAGGCTTTTGTTTGCCTTCATACCTCAGACAGCTTTCACTCTGATTTATTCTAGAAGCATCACTAAGTCCAGACTCATTTTACCACAAACTGAGAATTCAGTGGGTGGGCAAGAGGAGCAAGCCCTGGGCCCTGGTACTAAGTGTCTGCTGGGGAGATGGGTTTTTTTTTGTTTTTTGATTCTTTTTTTTTAAGCTATCAGATGCGTGTATTATTTTAATTCAGAGATGTGTAAAAGGGCAGTGTACTTAGAGACTGGTAGATGCATGGATGAAAGCTCTGGCCTTGGGCTGGGGGATAGCTCAGGTGGTGAAAGTGCTTGCTTTGCAAGCTTGAAAGCTTGAGCTCAGTTTTATAGCCCACATAAAAAGCGTGTGGGGCTGGAGAATTGGCTCACCGGTTAAGAGCACGGGCTGCTCTTGTAGAGGACCAGAGTTTGATTCCCACATTGGGGCAGTTTACAACTTTTTGTAACTCTAACTCCAAAGCCCTCCTCTGGCTTCCACAGACACTCACATGCGCACTTGCGCACGCGCGCGCGCGCGCACACACACACACACACACACACACACACATACACACACACACACACACACATACACACACGCACACACACACATACACACACGCACACACACACACACCCTGGAGACAGAGAGGCGATCTGAGATTTAGGTTGAGAGTGAGGCCTGACAGGAACTGTGCTCAGAGGCCCTGGAGTGGGAGTGGGGAGAGCTGGCTCGTGGGAGGAGCCTACGAGTCGGTAGGGAGTGAGGTCATGGGGGTGAGTACAGCAGAGACAGAACTACAGTGGGGATGCCTGGGAACTTGACAAGTAGCTGAGGCTCCCGTGGCTTAGCTGTGGCCTAGCGTCGCTCCTGCCAGGAAGATCCAGAAGTCTCTTCAGGACCTTTTGCTTTTTTTTTTTTTTTATTAAAGATTTATTCATTTTATTATATATAAGTACACTGTAGCTGTCTTCAGACACACCAGAAGAGGGCATCGGATCTCTTTACAGATGGTTGTGAGCCACCATGTGGTTGCTGGGAATTGAACTCAGGACCTCTGGAAGAGAAGTCAGTGCTCTTAACCGCTGAGCCCTCTCTCCAGCCCCAACCTTTTGCTTTTTACGCTTTATTGTTTTGGTTGTTTCAAGACATGATTTCATGTAGCCCAAGATGGCCTCAAAGCAGCTGAAGATGACTTTGAACTCCTGATCCTCCAGCCTCTACCTCCTAAGGGCTAGGATTGCAGGTGCGTGCCACCACACCTGGCTTAATCAGTGCTGGGGATCGAACCCAGATCTTCAAGCACGGAGGAAAGTCCTCTACCCACTGAGCCCCAGCTCTGGTCAGAGAGGCCTGAAGGCTCCACTCTACCTTTAAAAAAAGACTTGCATTAAATTTTTTCATTTCATTTCATTTTTATTTATTCATGTATGTTTTTAGACATGATCTCACCAAGTAGCACTGGCTGGCCTAGAATTCACTGTGTAGACCAGACTGGAATCAAATTCACAGAGACAGGAGTCTTCCAGCTGGTAGCAGATGAGGACGCCTGGGCGAAGGTGAGGCAGAGCTGGACAACCTTCCCTGAGGCGGGGTGGAAGCCATAAAGGTGCTGCGCTGAGGCCTGTCCCAACAGACGGGTCTCCTAGTGGTTACATGTCCAGCTAGAAGAAGGACGTAGCAAGATAGGAAGGGACACGGCCTTGGCATCAGCCCCCCTGGCGTCCCTTTGAAGGCTATGCAGAGCCAAGGTTGCTGTTGGCCATGTAGCTAACAACACTAAAGGTAGAGCTCCGTGAAGTTTAGAAGAAAGCTTTAGGGGCTGGAGAGGTGGCTCGGCAGGTAAGAGCACGTGCTGCCTTGACAGAGGCCTAAGGTCAGTTCCTAGCACCCAAACTGGGCCCCTCACAACTGCCTCTAACACCATCTTCCAAGGATCTGATGACATCTGAACTCATGTGCACGCGCGTGCACACACACACACACGCACACACACACGCACACACGCACACATGGTTAAAGATTAAAAAACAAAATTATCAGGCATGGTGGCACACACCTTTAATCCCAGCATTCTAGAAGCAGAGACAGGCAGATCTTTGTGAATTTGATTCCAGTCTGGTCTACATAGTGAATTCTAGGCCAGCCAGTGCTATTTGGTGAGATCATGTCTAAAAACATGCAGGAAAAAATGAAATTTTTTTTTAATGTGAGCCTTTTTTTTTTTTTAAAGGTAGAGTGGAGCCTTAAGGCCTCTTTGATCAGAGCTGGGGCTCAGTGGGTAGAGGACTTTCCTCCGTGCTTGAAGATCTGGGTTCAATCCCCAGCACTGATTAAGCCAGGTGTGGTGGCACGCACCTGCAATCCTAACCCTTAGGAGGGAGAGGCTGGAGGATCAGGAGTGCAAAGTCATCTTCAGCTGCCTTGAGGCCATCTTGGGCTACATGAAATCATGTCTTAAAACAACAAAAACAAAAGCAAAAAAAAAGCTAGCATGCCCCACAAGTCTGGAATGAAAGTTAGCACAAAACACATATCTATCTGAAAGTAAGCCATCATACCCAAGAGGGATCTGGGGACCACACGTGGAGAGAAGGTTCATGTGGAGTTGGGAGTTCACTAGGAGGCAATATGGCTGCCTCACCCACCCACTAGCAATGGGCCTGGGGTTTGTTCCAAAGGCATAGAGGAGTCAAATGGCCACTCAACACCCAGCCGTTGTGCCCCCAGAACCTTGGACAGGGACAAGGACAGCCTGGGAAGGATCCCAGGGAGGGCTGCATTTTGGGGGACTGAAGCCCGTCTGTTCTTGTTTCTCGGGGTCCTTTGGCCTGGAACATTTGGTGGAGCCCATTAAAATTAAAAAGCCAAGTGGCTGGAGGCTCGGAATGCCAGCTCGTTTTCTCTGGCATGGCAGGTCCTGTTTAAGGGAACCAGCTGGCATTAATGGCACACAACGCATCGCGAACAGCAGCTAGCGATCAGAAGAATCAGAGCTAATAATCAGGTTCAGGGAAGATAATGAGGTATGAACAGCCATTGCCGAGAGTCCCCCGGGGTCTGCCTTAACAGCCTCCAAATAAGCTACAAAACAGAAATTAACCAAACAGGGGCTCCATTTGGGCAGAGGGGGAAAACAAACAAGGTAGAAATTTGCACACGAATTCCTAATATGGCCATGCTCAAGCTCAGGACCTGTGGGACAGCAGCCACTGCCTGAAGGAGGCAAGGGGCCTTGTGTGACCATTTGCTTCTCAGGTGACGGTCAGGTCAGAGCCGCCGGTGAGAGGCCTCAGGAAAGAGAAGACTAGCTTCCTGTGGCTCACTGGAGACTAGGGGTCAGCCTTCTTTCCTATCCCAGGTTCTCACTTGGCATGCAGCAAACTAGCTAGGTCACCCCTTCAAGACAGTGGCAGACCTAGCCGGTGGGAAGAACAGGCAGCCAGGGAGGGGTCAGCCTCCGGCTGGCATGGAAAGTCTCAGTGCTGGCTACAAGCAGTTGTCTCTCCCCCACTCCCAGCCCTAGCCCCTGCATTTGAGCTCTGCCCAATCCCAGGAGGCTGCCAGCCTTAGAGAAGCTTGGGCCTCCTTGTTCCCTTCCCCAACTCCTGCTTCCTATGCCTTCAGTACTTGATTTTTCTGTATGGGTGTGCATCTTCTATGTAAGATGTGTTCAGCCTCTCTCTGTGTCTAGGCCTGCCACCCGCCAGGTCAGGTGCTGCCTCCCACTTACACATCATCTGGACCCCAACTCCTAATGGCTTTTGTCAGGGGTCCCATGTTATGCACATGGTCCATGGTTAAGGGGCGCCAGGCCATTGCTTCCTGAGAAGGCCGTGCTACTTGCTTTCCCTTTGCTGTGATCCAAGAATTACAAGGAGCAATCTGAGGAAGCTTACAGGGAGGATACTGTGTATCATGGCAGGGAAGGCATGGTAACATGGAGGTGGCTTGTCACATTGTATCCACAATAAGAAGAAAAGCAAGAAGAAAGCTGGGACTGGGCTGCTTTCTCCTGGCCCACGTTTAGGGTGGCTCTTCTTACCTCAGTCAACCCAATCTACAAATTCCCTTACAGACATACCCAGAGGATGATTTCCTAGGTGATTTTAGATTCTGTCAAATTAATAGTATTAACTATCACAGAGGCTAGTTGCAAAGTGGGGTTGAAGCTTCGAAATCAGCAGGTCCTAGGTTCAAATCCTAGCTTTAGCTGCTACAATGTAACTGTTTGACCTTGGCAAACTCACTAGTCCTCTCTGAGTCTGCTGCTTCTTGGTGGAAAGGGGCTTTTGTCAAGAGATTTCATGTGGTAGCTGGGGTGTAGCTCACAGAGCACTTGCCCAGGCGGCCCAGGATGCCAGGTATCCTAGGTTTATCCCCCAGCACTGCAGAATAGAAAAAGCTCTTGCAAGCAAAACTGTTGGTAGCACATATGAGATCTCTAGACAGTCCACTTCTTCCTCCACAGCATGTGCTGTGGTCTCCATGCTTTTCCTCTGTCTTTACCTTATGGTGTGCAAGAGGCCATTTTGGAGTCACTCATAGAAGAGACCTAGGGGATGGCTGGGAGTGGTGGCACCCACTTTTAATCCCGATTCCAGGGAGGCTGAGGAAGGTGATCTCTGAGGTCTAAACCAGCCCTAGTTCACACTGCAAGTTAGCCCCAGTCACAAAATGATAAGAAGGGGATGGGGAGAGAGCGTGCATTAGGGGAGTCCTGAGTCTGTAAGCTCCATCCAAGTGGTACCCAGGATAGTCAGTAGCCTTCAGAAAGGCCCTGGTATATCACTGAAATCTGGAAAAGCCGTCATTCAGTTCCTGTCACTCAGCTGCCCCCAGGCAAGCAGTAGGGACAAGGACAAGGGCTCCGAACAGCAGCATGACAGGATATACATGCAGCACTGACAGCCCGGGCCGGAAGTGTCTGGCTGCCTAGGGGATGATTACTGACACACCTTTGTCCCGTATCCCTCCTCTGGAGCTTGGGCCCAGCTGGCCCTGCTCTACTGCAGGCGCTCCATCTCCCTGAGGCTTCCCAAAGCCTCAGCAACCCAAAAGGCTGAGTCTAGAGCCAGTCTAGGACCACAGAGTCTGATTAGCCACCAGAAGTCCAGAGCTGAACGCAGGCCAGATCTTACCATGGCCCTTCCTGCCTCCTCTAGCTGGGATAGACCGTGGAGGAAGGGCTGGCTAGGCCTCAGTCTAGGAATACCAGGATTTCTGGGTTGTATCTGTTCCCTCTCCATGTCCACTGCTCCTCTAGCGTCTAGGTAGTTCTTCTCTGATAGCTAAAGCCACCTTCAGGTCCCCGGAGACGCTTTCCTTCACCTGTGTGAGCTCTCTAACCAATTGTCTGCTTGTACCTGTTCTTCAACCACGAGCTCACTGAGCGTGGGCTCTGGGCTATCAAATACAGCAGTGAGTGCCGGGCACACAGGAAAGGCCTGCAGTCCTTGCCTCCCAGAGGTCCAGGGTCAGGAATGCCAAGGACTAGCGCTTGGAGAGAGGTACCAGGCAAACAGGATCAATGGTCTATGGTCTACCTGGCTGAGAGAGGTGACGCTGTCAAGTGGCTGCACTTTCTGAGTCCTCTTGTGTGCCAAGCTCATGCCTTTTGTATACATTCTTATCACAAGCCCTGAATGTGGTAGAAATAACTATCCTTTTTGTACCACCAGACAGTGACGTAGAGAAAGGATAGAGTCACCTACCTGGGGTCCCACTGCTAGTAAGTGACAGAGGTTGTAGACTTCAGAGCTGGTCCTGAGGGAACAGGCGTGTGGCCTGAGGTGGGTGGGGCACCCCAGTCCTAGGGAGTGGGTGAGCAAAGGCTAGAGGCCAGAAGGCCCAGGTGGCCTCAGGAGGGTTGCTGCACCTGAGGGTGGGGGGTGAGGGAAATTGGAGGGATTCCCTCCCACATCCCTCCAGTTCTACTCCTCCCTCCCATGAGCATCATGAGCCCTTGCAGCATCATGCATCTTCTGTTTTCTTTCCTTTCTAAGGTGGGCCTTAATGTGCTGGTTCAGAAAGCAAACAAGTTCACTCCAGCCACTCGCCTTCTCGTGCAGAGATTTGTACCCTTCCCTGCAGTAGGTAAGATCTGTACACCGATGTGCGTGCCTGTGTGCGTGCCTGCGTGCATGCGTACATACCACATGGTGGGAGTCTGGGGAACTTCCAAGCACCTGGGTGAGTGGTGGCCCTTCCACACCATATCTCCCTGATGCTTGCAGACTCCTGGCTGGGAGATGCAGGACCCACCCATCAGCTCAGGGCTCAGCACAAATTCCTGGATGTTTGTTTCGGTTTGTGGTGCTGGGGGTGGAGCCTAGGGCTTCATGCACCCAAGGCAAGCATCCTACCAGCTGAGCTCCCGTCTCAGCCCTTTGTCTGTTTGAGACAAAATCTTAATCAGCAGCATAGGCTATCTTGGTACTCACTATGTGGCCAACCAAGGCTAGCCTCAGATCCCCAGGAGACTTAGCACCGAGGTAGTGTGTTTGCTCCTTTGTTTTGAGATGGGAGTCTCGTGTATCCCAGACTTGCCGTGTAATGGATCGTGACCTTGAACTTCTGGCCCTCCAGCCTCTGCCTTCCCAGTGCTGGGATTAGAAGTGTGCAGCACTCTTGGTTCATTGGGTGCTGTTGATCTAATCCAGGGCACCCTGTGTACCAGGGAAGCACTCTTATCAATTAAACCCAACCTGTAGCTCAGCACAGGGAGAGTCTGAACTTGGACCAACAGACAGAACACAATGTTGTAGACTGTGAAAGGTGTTCACAATAAACCTTAACAAAAATCTACAGTCCTTGTACTGTGAGCAGCCCAGGAAACAATAAAAGCCTGGACTTGGGGTTTCGTCAGCAGGAAACCCAAGGCAGCCTGTGCCACATTGCTGTTGTGACTCAGAGACCTGTATCACTTCTGTGCAGGCTGAGCCCAAGGGAGCACTCCGGACACTTCAATGACTGTGTCTTACTTTTTTAAAAATCAGGTAAAAGGCATATTGATTAGCTGACCTTGGGAATCCACATACCAGCATGTGGGAGGCGGAGACAGGAGGATGAAAAGTCTAAGACCATCCTTAGCTATATAGTGAGCTTGAGGCCAGCCTGGCTACAGGTAACGACTGGAGTTCAGTTCCTAAGACACACATGGTGGACGGAGAGAACTGATTCCTGAAAGTCGCCTGACATCCACACATGCCCCCTATAAGCACGTAAATAAATAAATCAATTTAAATGTGCATGTATTACTAAAGCACAAGAGAACGTGTTTTAATCTCTGTATAACTCCTTTGAGTTTTGTTTATGTATATAAAGACATTAATCTGACCTTACTCTTCACATGACTGTCAGAGGGACCTCAGGCTGCAGGGCAACTCTGAGATTTCGTCGTTGTTGTTGTTGTTGTTGTTGTTGTTGCTGTTGCTGCTGCTGCTTTTGGGGTGGTGGTGGGTTCTTTTGGTTTTTCAAGATATGTGTCTCTGTGTAGCCCTGTCCTGGAACTCACTCTGTAGACCAGGCTGGCCTTGAACTCAGAAATTTGCCTGTTTCTGCCGCCAGAGGGCTGGCATTAAAGGCGGGAGCCACCACTACCGGGCTAACTCACAGTTTCTGTTGGGTCCTTAAGATATTGCACAGCTTTGCCTGGCTTTCAGGAAGTGCCACCCAGTTTCGGGAAAGGAGACTACCGGGCAGGTTTGTTTTGTTTATTTTAAGAAATAACTGTAGATGCAGTGCAACGCAGTTCAGGATTTGTTGTTCAAAGAAGGGCACGTGAATACTAAGAACCCTGAGCAGAGTCCCTTCTCGGAATCTTTCCAGAGGACAAAGGTGGGAGTTGGCCCAGGGCCTGAGCTTCTGTGACCTTCCTGATGTTACTGCCCAGACTAAAGAGCTGAGTCAGATTCGAGCTCCTGGCAATGACCTGACCTTCTCAGGCTCCTGTGTGCAATATGTAGGCCTGGGACTCCATCTATGGCCCGCAGCTGCACATGAGGCCACAGGCCAGACTCTGTTGACAGGGATGTGCTGTGGAGAACCTATAGAATAGGGCAGCCTCACCCCCTCCATGCCCAGTGGCTAATAAACTCCCAGTACCAAACACCCAGTGGAGCCTAGCCAACTCAGATAATTGCTATAGCAACCCCACAGTTGTAATGAACCCTTAGCTATTTCTGCCGAGGGCCATTAATGAAATAACTCTTTAAGGCTGACTTCGTCATGGGGTCTAATTGAGCAACAAACGTGGCTACTCAGTGACTGGGCTTTCTATGCCACCGGGGCTGGAGGGTCAGAGGCAGCCTAGACTGGCTCTGAGGCTCCCCTGAGATGTAATTGGGACTTGGGGGACAAGCCTCAGATAAGAACTTTGCCAGTGGCTTGTTCCATCCTTATCCAGCCACCATTGTGCTGTGTGACCTTGAGCTGCTCTTAGCCTCTCTGGGACTCCCTCGGGAGGGGAGGCCCCCCCTCTGTTCTGAGATTCTCTCTGACTGCTCCTCTCAGCATGAGCCTGATACCCTTCCCATCTTCTTCTTGGGGCTGAGCCTTCAGCCCTCCCACCCTAGTCCAGCCGTTCCCAAGCAGGCTTGAGGCCCCTATATCATAGCTGGTTGTATACATTGTGCTTTGCAACTCGCTCCTCCTCTCTCCCAGGCCCATCTGCAATGAGGCTTCTGGTCATTCTCCTGTCAGAGATTGCCATAGTGAGGTCAGAGCCCTCATCCGCTCCCTGCGCTCGGTCTATCTGAACCATGTCCCTTCATGCCCTGGTCAGGAAAGACCATCTGTAAGTCACTTCCCCCTTGCTTCTTGGGGCAGGGTGACTAGGGGCCTCCGAGAAGCTTGCTCTGCATTGGCTTCACCATGTGACAGGCCCACTTAGGGAACAAGCTTGACTGAAGGACTCTGTTGCAGGAAGGAATGGGATACGAGAGGGTCTGTGATGGGGGTCCTGAGAAGTCCACAACCATCCCTCTCTTCCTAGGCAAGCAAGGAACTGCACTGTCCAGAGCCTGAATTACTCCCTTAACCCACTCTGCTTCGAATACTTGGTTTCTGTCTAACTCTGCTTCTCCAACCTGAGACCACATCAACAATTGTCACAT
Source organism: Rattus rattus (assembly GCF_011064425.1). Lineage (NCBI taxonomy): Eukaryota > Metazoa > Chordata > Mammalia > Rodentia > Muridae > Rattus > Rattus rattus. The sequence continues at coordinate 60,949,198 of NC_046159.1, forward strand.
GCTTGCACTGGGTTTGTAGATCTCATACCTCCCGGGCTACCTAGTCCTTCCATCTGTCCTTGGCGAGCTCATTCAGTGCTGGGAGGAACCCAAGGCAGAGCTTACCCCCTGCCTTCTATAAAGGAACACACAAACTCCAACTGGGAGTTACCCCTGGTGCCCAAAGCTGAGGCCTGCCTGCTTCCACCCAGAAGGGCTCAATCCTGTGGAGAAAGCTGCCTTTGGAGCTGCGACACTGAGGTGAGTCCCAGCGGCGACCAGGCTGTGCAGTGAGCACTGCATCTCCAGGCTCACCCTGACGTCTCATCTAGGACTGTGTGAGCACTGGTGTGCATAGAAGTGCCGAGTGCACAGAAAGTGAGCCCCAGATGCTCCCTGCAGCCGCCCCTCTCTCTCGGGGAGGTTTCTGCACCCACAATGCCCTGCCCTGGTCTAGAACAGCAGTCATGTGGGAGATGGTGGTTTCTATTTATACATGGAGACGGTAGGAGAAAAGGTGAGCCCGAGAGCATGTGTGCTGGCATCAGAATCGATTGGGGACTGGTAATTAATTTGTTTAGACCTTAATTAATTCTCCAGTTCTTTCTTATTTGTGGACTGTCACGCTTAATTGTGTTCAGGAGCTCAAGCTTGGAGCAGGCCCTCCGTTAATTGATGGTGGCTGCTGGGAGGTGGAGGTTAATGGTTTGGGAAGCTGGGCAAACAGAGCCATTAAAGGTCAACAGAGGAGATGCTGGGAAAATACACACCTCTGGGTCCAGCCCCTGGGCTACAGAGCTGAGCCTGCTTTACAGGAGGAGAGCCTTTCCAGGAGGCCTTGGAGGAAATCGGCTGGGAGTCGGCTCTAGGTGTGGGTCTCACAATAGACACTGGGAGAAAATGGGCGAGTCTGTGGTCTGAGACGGATGGAGCATGGCCTCCAGTGGTGTGGAAATACCGCAGTCACCTACTTAGTGTATCTTGTTGGAGTTGGTATCCCTGCTCCATGTGCACATGTGTAGGTTGGAAGCCCCGCTTACCCTACCATGGAAGAAGAAACAGCATCGAGTGCTTTTGCGTAATAAAAACATTAGCTGAACCCTTCACTCCCCTGAGCTTGGGCCCCTGTATCAGTTACTGTTCTCATGCAGTAACAAAAGCTCCAGAAGGAAGGAGGCAGTGGTTGTTTTTGCACCGTTTGTAAGTCTGACAGCACAGTCCATTGTGGCAAAGATGGCCACGGCAGGAAGCTTGGGTCACTCTGTAAGTGTGCGAGCAAGTGGAGGGTGGTGCGTGCTGGTGCTCAGCTCTCTGGCATTCAGTGGGGGTGGGGTGGGGGTGGGGTGGGGCGGGGTGGGGTGGGGGTGGGGTGGGGGTGGGGTCAGCCCTTGGCACTCACAGTCTGTCTTCTCACTCACTTAACCCACTGTAGAAAGTCCTCCACAGACAGGTCTGTCTTCTGTGTGCTTCTAGATCCTGTCAAATTGAGAATTAATGTGAACCGTGCCAGCCTTCCATAGGATAACAATCTTTCCTAGACCAGAAATTCCAAACTTGGCCAGGAAGTCTTCTGGGGTCATTCCTAGGGAATCCCTTTCATGAATGAGTTGTCAAAACAGTTTTCACTGCCATAAAAAAAAATTCTCTGTGCTCCTCAGGGAGCCATGCCCAGGACTTCTAGAAAGTCCTGGAGAGGGGTCTCCTGTTTCTTCATACCCAGTAAGCCTTAGAGCTGCCCCTTTGTGCTCTTTCTATGCCCCAGGCCACAGAGGTCTCGGTGACATTGACTCCCCCTTGCTTCACTCTGGGAGGTATCGGGAGCCTCAGTCCCCCATGCCCCCATCAAACTCCCCATTATTTGTGCCCTGTGAGCCAGGAGGCAGTGCCGTTCCTGTGACAGCCCTGTCCCGGGCTGTGACAGGAGTTCCCCATGGAGGTCAGTAGTGCTTCATGAGGTACCCATGTCCCTTCAAGGCTCCTCCGGGAGCTGGAAGACCTTGCCTGGACCTTGCTGCCCTTGCTCCTGAACTCACCACAGCCGTGGCCGCCCTCCTCCTCTTCGCCTCGTGCTGAGCTTCAGGCACATGGCCCTGGGCCATGATGCCTTCTCTTCCCCACCCTCAGCCTACACTTCCTGCCCAGTCCTCTGTAGCCCTGAGTCTCCCCAGGCTAGGCTGCCAGGTTCCACTTTGCCTTCCTCATCAGACGGTGTGGGTGTCCCAGGATCTTAGGGTTACCGCTCCTTAGCCTCCCTCAGCCCAGCAAATAGTCAGGGCATGTGTTAGTCACTTTCTCATCACTGTCACTGGATACCTGAAAAGAAGAAAGGTAAAAGAGAGGGAATTTATTTATTTTGGCTTAGAGTTTAAGAAGGAATATATCATAGTGGTAAAGTCATAGCAGCAAGAATTTTGGGTGGCTGGCGACATTGAGCTTACAGTTAAGAAAGAGAGAAAGAGAGGGGAGTGGTTAGACCTCGGCTTGACACCTCCCCCCATTTTTCATGTGTGTGTATGCATGTTTTTTTGTGTCAGCACATGTGGATGTGCATGCATGCATGCATATATGATGTGTACGTGTGCGTGTGGAGACCCGAGGTTGATGGTGTGAATCATCCTCCATTTCTCCCACTGCATTCATCCAGGCTGCATCTCTCAGTCAAACCCAGAGCTTGGTGACATGGCTAGTCTCATAGCCAGCCTCCTCTAGGGACCTGTCTTTACCTTCAGAGACTGGAATTTCAGGTCGGTCACTACACTCATCCAGAGTTTACATGGGTTTCTGGGGACCCAAACTCCTCAGTACTTGCATAGCAAGCACTTAACTGCTGAGCCCTCTCCCCAGCCCTGAACTCTCTCCTCTTGTTCAGCACAGAACTGCAGCCCATGGCACATTCAGGGTGGGTCTTCCTTCCCTGGTTGATCCTCTCTGGAAACACCCTCATAGACACCTCCAGAGGTGCGTTTCTATGGTGATTCTAAATCGGCTTGACAATGAGGATTAGCATGGCAGGGTCTCTTGTGGGGCCTGTTAATGCTTAAACAAGCACGTTAGCACAGAAGGTTCAGGGTCAGTTGCTCAGAGTGGGACTCCAGCCAATGGCGTCGATGACTGGAGTCTGTTTTGAGTGTTCTGGCTTTTGTATCCTGGTCCATTCTTTGAGTCAGTGGCCCCAGGTAAATGCTCAGGCCATCTCTCACACACTTATTCCACACATATACTCCAGCCTTCCTGGTCCGTGGGCTATGTCTTTGAAAAGGTATCCTAGGAACATCGTGTAAGTTTTCACAGGGATTACACCAACCGCCAGGGCCTCGTGAGCCCTCCGAGCAGGTTAGCCTTCTGTCTGCCCTTTATTGTCCTGACCAGGGTGACAAAAACCAACTATAGTGGCAACTCTTATAATCCCAGCATGTGAAAGGGGAAGGGTCAGAGTTTAAGATTACCCTTGGCTACACAGTGAGCTCAAGGTCATCTTGGATGGCAGGAAATGCTATATCAAAAAAAAAAAAAAAAAAAAAAAAAAAAAAAAAAAAAAAAAAAAAAAAAAAACAACCCCAAAGCATGGGGCTAGAGAGATGGCTCAGTAGTTAAAAAGTAAGTAGTGCCCTTACAGAGGACCCAGGTGTGGTTCCCAGAATCCACATTCAGTGACTCGCTGCAGTCTGTCACTTCAGCTTCAAGGGAGAATCTGACACCCCTAGCCTCTGCAGGTACCCACTCATGTGTACACTCGTGTACAATCTGCACAGAGTCATACACACTCTGGCATTGTAGAACATTAATTTGGAGACAAGCGTTGGTCAGATGCTCAAAATGGCACAAAAACAAATGTTCTTGTGACAAATGCTGTAGTATTTCATAGGGGCTGGGGCTTGGGCTCGATGCTGGAGTGCTCATCGAGCATGCCTGGGGCTTAGTCACAGTACCACAAGGGGTGTGTGTGTGTGTGTGTGTGTGTGTGTGTGTGTGTGTGTGTGTGACAGTTAGATATTGTTTTCAGACAATCTCCCAATACTTCCTAGACTTTAGGAATTTAACCTAAGCCAATGATTTAGGAAGTGTGCATTGCATTTGAAGAGGATCATCCACTGACTTCTCCATCAGAGGAATGTGTGGGCGAGTGACAGGGATTCAGAGCACGCCAACCTATGTAAAAACTGCAGGCATGGCAGCCTGCCTATAATCCTGGTACTAGGGAGGCAGACAGGACGCTGGCCAGGCGGCCTAGCCTAATTGGTGAGTTCCCAGACAATGAAATTTCTTGTCTCAAATTAGGTGAATGGACTGTCTGAGGATGACCCCGAGCTTGTCTTATGGACTCCTCAAGCATACAGATATGCGCACGTCCACACATATGAAAACACCTCTTGTAGTCACACACACATTAAGGGACCATGTCCTGACTTAACTGAGGGACTTGCGGTGAAATACTGCCAAAGGGGTCACATGGGCTCCGTTCAGAGCAGGTCCATCCTGAAGAGGTCCACCCCATAGTGCGTGACTCATGATAGTTTGAGTTGTGTCACTGAGGACAGAACAGGCAGAAGGAAGGAGTTGGTATCCAGAGTGGCTCTGATACCTTGTGAACCTGACAAAGATGGCAGGACCTTCTGACAAAGCCATTGTCATTGAGATGAGATGAGTGACCCTTGAGTTTTAGGAATGTGTCTTCTTAGCAGCCTGACCCAGAAAGCTCTAAGGGATATTCATATGTGACTAAGTCACCACTTTTTGGGCAACTTGCCTAAGTCCTGGCATCCTGTAGGTGCTCAATAAATATTATTGAACAGATAGCTTTCTAACTCAAGAGACTTGACCATCCCTAAAATCTGCTAGGTGGAAAGACCTGAAGACAGAGAAGGCAGAGGCAGTAGCCTGGAGAGACGGGCCATGAAGGCGGGAGGGGCAGCTATGGGGTAAGGAGAGGGCACTTTGGAGCCCTGGATAGGAGCTTAGGGTTCAAGCCTCACTCATCTTGTCGTCTGGGAAGTCACTGCAGCCTCTGGCATGGGAACTGGTGGGCTGAGTAGGCATTCAAAATGTGTCAGTGCCCCACTTCTCATGCACTTAGAAGAAGGGCGTCTTAGCAGAAATCTGTGTTACTGTGTGTGTGCACATGCACTGCATATGGATGTGCATGCCAGGGGACAACTGTTGATGTCATTTCTCAGATACCACCACACTCCCCTCCCCCCTCTGGCCCAGGACTCTCTAAGAAGAGGCAGACAGCTCTAGGGATTCTCCTGCCTCTGTCTCTCTGGCACTAGGATCACACATGCACCCTATCACACCCCACTTTCCCCACGGACACTAGTGATTGAGTTTAGGGCTGTGCTTAGGCAGCAAGGTCGTTACTGAACTGTCTCCCCCCAGATTCCTTAGCAGGAGTTTTATAGACTCCAAACTTCAGAGTTAGCTATACCTAGCCTGTACAAACTGATTTTTTTTTTTTTCAGTTTAGAAATTTCCAGTCCTGAGTCGGTGACACTTCAATATGAGCTGTGAAACTTTCCCCTGGCTCTCAAGCTATTTAAAAGAAAATCTGGGCCATTTAGAGTGGCCTCTCAGATGTAGCATTGGGGCATGCTGTGAAATTAAGCAAATATTAAGGTCAATGTGCCTGTTTGGTGAGCATTGCTCCTCCAAAGACTGAGGGACTATGTTCTGAGAGGGGCTGTGTTCTAAGAAGGACTGTGCCCTGAGATTGATGGGGGCAGGGCGTGTGTGTGTGTATGTGTGTGCATATGAGTTGGTCAGTGTGGTAATGCATATATGTGTGTGCCTGCAAATGTGCAGGTCCCCCGCTGCTTGGCCCGAGAGCCTGACTATGGTGCCTCTGAAGGGAGGATGAAGCTAAAGGCCAGGGGTCAGAGGAGACTACTGTTTGATTATCCAACTTTGTATGCAGTTTGAACTGTTTACCATGCTGTGGTGGTTAATATTGATTGCCAATCTAACAGGGCTAGAATCACCAAAGAGACGACGAGTCTCTGGGCGTGCTTGGGAGGGATTATCCAGATTAAGTTCATCCAGTGCAATGCTGCAGGTTGTGAAAAGGGAGCAAGGGAGCAGAGCGGCCAGCATTCGGTGATCTTCAGTTTCTGGCTGTGGATATAGTGTGACCTCTTGTTTCTGCCATCCTGCTGTAACCACCGTGATGGACTGTATCCTTTGGAACTGTAAGACAGAATAAACCCTTTCTTCCTTAAGTTGTTTCCTGGGGTATTTTGCCACAGCAAGACAAGTAACTAATACACATGACACATGTACAGCGTCTGGGCTGCGTGACCCCGGGAAGTGACGGAGGAGGGGAGAGGACAGGAGCAAGTGTGCCTGACCCTCCTTGAAGGTGACGAAGTGGAGTTTGGGAGAACTTGAACCATGTCTGTCTGGAGCTAAAAATGGTTGCTGCTTTCTGTTGCTGCTACAGTAGTCAGTTTGTTTCTATGAAAAAAGACATTTTTCCCCCGAAGACAAGCTTGTCTGTATCCTTCCAAAGTTAAGTAAACAGCTAAAAGTTTACAAATCAAAGCAGGTGTGGTATTGTCTGTTTATATCCCCAGGAACAGGGAGGTGGAGGCAGGAGGATCAGAGGTTCATGGGTATCCTTGGCTTCAGAGCAAGGTAACCTGGGCTAGCTCTTTCTCAAAGCAAAAACAACTGCAGAAGTGTGTGAACCTCTGCTAATTTATTGAATACACTTAAATGTAATCAATACAATAGGATTCTAAAAACATAAACACAATAGGTTTTTTGTTTGTTTGTTTGTTTGTTTGAGACAGTGTCTGTCCCAGTCCATGCTGGCCTTGAGCTCACTATCAAACTGGGAAGGATCTAGTTGACGTCCAAGACATATACCATTACACCTGGCAAAATGTGGAACTCTTTCCATGAAAGTTGTAAAATTCTAACTTGCCCCCTTTCAATAGGAAGTATTTCAATAAGCCACAGATATTTCCATGACGGCTTTTTTCAACTTTGAAATACTGTAGCCAGGCATCATAGCCCACACCTAGAGTCAGTCCTAGCTTGGGGTGGCAAAGCCAGGAGTTTGAGGCCAGCTTGGACTACAGTTCAAGTCTAGGGCATTCTGGGATATAGAGCAAGATCCTTTCTCAAGAAGTTAAAGTAAGTGAATTAATAATTATGAAATATTTCAAATATAAAGGAAATGAATGGAGATAGCAGAAAATGTTAGAAACACTTAAAGCCCTTGTGCCCTCCACCTGCTTGGTAATGGTCTCTCCAAGGGTTGCTGGCCTGCCATCAACAGGCCCCACTCATTCAGATTCCTACATCCTAGATAGGCGTATGCCCCAGAAATGATCACTTCCACTGTTTGTGACGTGTGTGTGCATGAATGGTGTGAACTTCTGGGCTGTGCATGCTGTCCAGGGAGCTCCAGGGGTTCCTTCCACCTCTGCTTCTCCATGCTGGGCTTATAAGCACACACAGTCACATACAGGTTTTGTAGTTGTTGTTTGATTTTATTTTTTACACGAGTTCTGGGAAACAAATTCAATCCTCATGCTTATGAGGCACTTTATTGACTGAACCATCTCCAGTCCTGTCTGCATTTTATGTGAACCATATTACGGTCTGCTTGTATTAATTACTTCTCTGTTGCAGTGATAAAATACCACAACCAAGACAACTTATAAAAGGAACTGTTTGGTGGTTTAGAGGTTAGTCTGTGATGGCAGCAGGCACTGCTGAGAGCTCACATCTTAAGTAGTAAGCAGGAAACAGAGAGAACACTGGGAATGGCAGTGCCATTTTTAAACCTCAAAGCCCATGCATGACACACCTTCTCCAACAAGACCACACCTACTAATCCTTCCCAAGCAGTTCCTCTAGCTAGGGAGGCATATGAACCTATGAGATCCATTCTCATTCAAACCACCATAGCGTTTCATTGTTTGTCTTGTTTTGTTTTCCCTTTCTCTCTCCCTTTTCTGTCTTACTCTCCCTTTCCCTTTCTCCCTCTCCCTCTTACCCCCCTGTGTGTGTGTGTTTGTGTGTGTGTAGCTGTGGTTGTGCTATGTGGCTGTGCACCCATGATCAGAGGTTAGTAGACAACTTTTGGAAATTGGTTCTCTCCTTCCCCTGTGTGGATCCCAGGGACTGAACTTAGGTGCCCAGGCGTGGTAATGGGTGCCTTTACCCACTGAGCCATCTCAACAGCCTTTTCCTTGTGTTTTAGAAACCTGCTTTTCATTATGGTTTTGAGGTTTTTCTATGTTAGTACACATACATCCATTTCAGCTGCCATCTGGGGCCTACGGTGTGAGTGAGTGTCCACGGTTGATAATTCGGGACTGTTTCCTTTCTCACTGTAGAGCTGTGCACTCTCTCATGTACATATGCCCATCGCACAGGAATGGGCTTTTCTGGACTGGACTTTGAAAACCTTCATCTGTATAGTGTCTGCCCAAGGAGCTTGAAAACAGAGGCAGATCTGGGCTCTACCTCAGACTGTATCTCAGCAGAATGGCTGTGTGGAGAATCTAGAAGCTGCAGCTAGAGATGGAGGGAGTGTTTCTAGCTTTGTGAGACCAGCCAGACAAAATGCAGTTTTCCAGATCCACAAGGTCTGAATTTCTGTTCCCCAGTATCCTGTGTCCTCTTGAATATCTCTCAACAGTTAGTACCTTTTAGATTTGTATCCATCTGAAGGAGTCTCATACACATGCACACTTTGATTTTGTAAGAGTTACTTCTTGTTTTTAATTGTATGTACGTGTGTGTGCATGTGTGTGTGCGTGTGTGTGTGTGCGAGAGTGTGGGTGTGTGTGTGTGCGTGAGTGTGTGTGTGCGCGCGTGTGTGTGTGTGCGTGTGCGCGTGCGTGCGTGCGTGTATGCACATGTATGTAGGTACCTGCGGAAGCCAGAGGGTTAGAGTTTCAGCTGTCTGGTGTAGATGCTGGGAACCAAGCTGTGAAAGCAGCAAGTGCTCTCAACCTCTGAGCCGTCTCCATAGTCCACCATTTGTTTGTCCTCTTAAGCTATGTGGCCCAGGTTGGGCTTCTGTGGACTTCCTGCCTCTGTCTGTGAGCCGAGGTTATATCCTCAGGCCCAGTTGCTGTCTCTCGCTTTCATCGACTTGGTTTCCCTTCCAAATCCTAGTATAGCTGAGAATGTTCTTAAGTTTATTAGACATTTAGGTCTTCAGATAGAAGAAATGGGGCCATCTGAATTATATACAAAAATAAATTCCAAGGCAGATTACAGACCTGACTGTGAAAATAAACACTTCAAATGTTTTGAAGAAAGTATAGATGAGCAATGGTGATTTCTTTCTTTCTTTTCTTTTTTTTTTTTTTTTCTTTTCTTTTTTTTTTGGAGCTGGGGACTGAACCCAGGGCCTTGCACTTGCTAGGCAAGCGCTCTACCACTGAGCTAAATCCCCAACCCCGCAATGGTGATTTCTTAATGGCACAGAAAGAACTGGAAGAAGGGAAGGATTGCTTATCTGAGGGCATATTAAACTGTGTGACAGACAAGACCATCCACAAAGTGGGAGGACCAGGCCACGGTCTAGCAACAGCCATTTGCAAACCATTTGACCAATGAGGATTAGTTTCCAAAATATAGAGAGCTCTTGCAAATTGATTTTTTTCTTAGATTCAGAAGTCTGTCTTTGACTATTCATAAGATTGAGTTCATGTTTATCAAGTTTTTTATTTTTCATTTCATAGAACTCTTAGTCTTACATTTTTTTCCTGTGATTTTGGATCTTTTCCTGTGTGTATGTGTGTGTGTGTGTGTGTGTGTGTGTGTGTGTGTGTGTGTGTGTTGCAGTTTGATTTAGAATGGCCCTTAAGCTCATGTATTTGCATGTGTCGTCCCCAGCTGATGAACTGTTTGGAAGGATTAGAAGGTGTGTCCTTGTTCGAGGGGATGGTTAGCCAGGCCCAGTGCTGTGCTCTCTCTTCCTCTCTTCCTGTGGACCACCGTATACAGCTCTCAGCTACTGCTCCAGCACCTCTGTGCGTGCAGCCATGTTTCTCACCAGGGTGATAATGGTCTGACCCTCTGAAGCCATAAGCAAGCCCCCAACTAAATGCTTTCCTTTATAAGAGTTGTCTTGGTCATGATGTCTCTTTACAGAGATAGAACAGGGACTAAGACTGTATGTCTGCACAGATGTACATGTATGTACACTGCACATGAGTGCAGTGCTGGCTGAGGCGTGGGTGCCAGTCAGATCTGCTGGAGCTTGAGTTACAGGTGGTTTTACGATAACCAAATGTGGGTGCTGGGAACCGAACTCATGTCTTCTGCAGGAGCAGTAAGTGCTCTTAACCACTGAGCCAAGTCTGTGGTACCGCTCCCCTCCATACTGTTTTCTTTTGGAGACAGTCTCCCCCACTGTTCTGGAGTGGACTAAGTAGGCTACTCGGCCAGCTGAGCGGCAAGCCCCAGGGGTCCCCTGTTTCTGAGATTGCAAGTTCACCCTTGCACTTGGCTTTTTACATGAGTTCTGGGCTGGTACTCAGGTCTTACACAACAAGGACTTGGTCCGCTGAACATTTCCCCAGCTCCTTCTCTTAATAAAACTTAAAACTCTTTAATCTGTTTGGGGCTGGGTGGGCATGGATGACTAGGGCTGACATCAGAGTAGCTTCAGTAATACAAGAACTTGCTGCTTTCCTGAGGTTGAGCCTCAGATGAGACACCCAGACCTGCCGCCCTTCCACCTCATCTCTGCCCGCTGCCCCGTGAGCTTCTTCAGACTAGATCAGTCATCATCAGTGTGGCAGCTGTAGCTGCAGGCATCACATCTCAATCCTCCTGTGCCCAGAGGACTAGAGAGAGACCCTGACTCTTGTCTGTTACCTGTCGGATGGGAGGAGGCTTTCACAGTATCCCCAAAGACATGCCTCACTAGCTAGGGTTTGGGTCTCGTGTCTCTTTCTAACTATTGACAAGGGACAAGGAATGTCTACTGGGTGAATTTTGGGGGTGAAATAGCTTCAGTCACCTTCACCCTCCCCACGGTTTCATATAAGCAGACTTTTGTTTATCATATTTAATCGGTATATTTCCCCAGCTTCTCACCCATAATACAAATTAAAAATAAATCTTAACTTCCATTTTTCCTTTTTTTAATTAATTTTTTTTTGTTTTTAAGAAAGTTTTTTTTTTTTTTAATGTTTTTCTTTGCGAGAAAGGGTCTCACTGTGTTAGCCCCGGCTGATCTGGCACTCGTTATGTAGAACAGGCTGGCCTCAAGCTCACAGAGATCCTCCTGCCTCTGCCTCCCTAGTGCTGGGATTTAAAGCCTCACCAGTACACCTGGAGACTTCCGTATTTCTAAGATGGCTTCTTAGGTAAATAAAACATAATTGCATCCTCATTGTAAAATTTAAATAATATAGAAACATTTAGTGTAGAAGATACAGAAGTCTCTCAAAACAGGCCCTAAGTCTCAAGTTGCATTCTCTCCTCCCTGGGCAGCTCTAGGAGACAGGTGTCTTCTAAAACATTACCTGTGTTTATGCCCATGTGCACCTGGCTCTGTCGATGACAAAGCTCGACACAGTCACCTGCCTGCTCCTGATAGCTTTCTTCCCATCGTGGTTTGTTTTGGAGGGAGTCCAGTGTGAGTTCCCTAATGGTGGACATTTAGCTTGTTTCTAATTATTTGCTCTTACAAACAGCACTATAATTAACATCCTTGTAAATGTCTCTTTGTGCATATGGGCAAGCATTTCTTTAGGGGAGCTATCTATGGTTTGGCAATTTCTACTGCCTTTAATTGCATTGCCTGGTATCTGGCAGACGATCTTCTGCATGTACAATAACTTTTCGTGTCCGTGCACCATTATAGTGTAAGTTTTAAAAAAGATGTTTCAGGCAACAATTAGGAATCTAAGTTTGAGCTCAAGTTCTGTGTGGATTGCTGTGGTCGGCTGAGGTGACAACTGAATGAAGCGATCTTCTTACCCATGGTTAAATCCACGGGAGTCTTGTCAATTATGTTGGGTAGCAGGTAAGATTCCCCTGGCCCCTGACAGCCATTATGATTGTGTGTGTGTGTGTGTGTGTGTGTGTGTGTGTGTGTGTGTGCGCGCGCGCGCGCGCGCGCATACATGTGCGTGCATGCATGTGTGTTGTACACTCATATGCCATGGCACCTATGTGGAGGTCTAAGGACAATGTGTAGAATTGGTTCTTTCCTTCTACCATGAAGACTCCAGGGACCTAACAGGTTATTGGCCTTGGTGGCCAATGCCTTTACCCACTGAGCCATCTCACATGTCCATACCTTGTATTTTGAATCAGAGTCGCTCATTGATACCTAGTGTTTACCTGTTAGGTTAGTGAGACTGACTAGCAAACCATAGGCATCCTCCTGTCTCCACATCCTTAGCACTGGGGGAGGGGGAGTGTTCAGGCATGTACCACCACACATAGCTTTTTACATGGGTTCCGGGGGGTTGAACTCAGGGCAACCCTGTGCAAGTACATTACCAACTGTACCATCATCCTGGCCCCACACATCATAACTTTTAGGATGATAAGATGTGGAGAAATGGATCTCAGAGTTGAGAAGTTATGGGATCTCGTTTTCCCCAAGTCAGTGGCCTATGGGTCTTCCTGAGAGTGACTAAACAGTCCTACTCCTGCATGGACTGATGCACCTGCCTTCCGCACGGCCAGTTTCTGACATAGGTGCGTGCTGCTTGCCCAGGCCCCTGATCTCTTGTTTGCTCTGTGCAAGCTCAGAGGTGGGCTTCTCCCCTAACTTCCCCACTGCTCCTTCTTTCTCATATTGTCCCTTTGACTCTGGATGCTGCCTCGTCAGCTCTTCACTGTCTGCATGGCAGTGAGTCCATGCAAGAACATCTGTGGCAGTCAAGAGCGTGTTTTTGTCATTCCCTCCCCCACTTCATGATGTCTCCCCGTATTGTTGCTCCAGTGTCAGTCATGCCTGAGTCTTGAATGGTGTCGATCTGAGTTGAAAATGTGCCAGTTTTTGTAACATTATCGCTAATAGACTGCTTAATTAACCTGCTGATATTGTCGATGATAGATCTGTTGGTGTGTCAAAAGGGAGACCCATGCATATTCTCTCCCTCTCCCTCTTTCTCCTTCTCCCTCTTCCTGTCCCTTCCCTCCCTCCCCCTCCCTCTCTGGAATGAGATAGGAGAGATCTGGGAAGGTCTCTGGGGGAAATGGAAGAATTGATCAGTCCAGATGAGACGGTTAAAGTGCAGTCCCTAGTTCTTACTTGTTACTGGGAATGATTTCTTCTGGTGCTGGTTGTAACTAGACACTCACTGTAGGAGCAATAGAGAAAATCAAAAGGCACATGCCATCTGCATAGCCAGTCACGTCAAATAACACTGTCCCTGGTGGGAACTGCTCTTACTTTGACATGGGTTATCTCTTTTTTCCGTCCAGGTAGTTTAAGTGACAGGGCCATTGTTCCCCAGTGACATCCTGGAAAGACTTGCTGAGGGACAGATGTAGGGTTAACATAGGACCTCATATAGCCCCGGCTGGTTTGGAACTCAATTTGTAGCTGAGGATGACTTTGAACTTACAATCCTTCTGCCTCTGCTTCCCTCTGGAGTGTTAGAATCTCAGGTTCACGTCACCACCCCTGACTGTACCTTTTTTTCTTCTTCTTCTTTTTTTGTCTCACATGTGTTTTGTGTTTGAACTAAAGTTCTCTATCCTGAGGTCCTTACATCCACATTTGGAAACTGTGGAGAGAAAGTCAGTTGCTGACCTGCTCCTGGAACTGGCCCACCATCACCTTCACAGCCTGCCTCCCCTCTCTCATCAGCCTCCCTATCCTACTAAACACTCACAGAGGGGCCTGTAGTGATTTGAGTGTCTTCCTGCCTTCCTGACCTGGTGGGTGTAGAGGCTGGCTTTCAGTGTGAGTGTAGCCTGTCCCCTGAGATCTTCTGGAGACCCTAAGTGCCATACTGGGAAGGCCCAGCAGGAGGGACAGGACTCACTGTCTCCTGCTTGGGGACCACAGTTGTGCCACCTTGCCAGGAACAGTAGTGCTGGAAGTGGCAGGCATTCTTGAGGGTAGGGGTCCACCCTCTCAGACAGAAAACCCGACTTTCCCACTAAGTGATGTGTCAGGTCTTTGAGAACTCGGGGCCTGGCAGCCCAAAGGCCAAAGGGTTGTAGAGTGTCTCTGGGGCCACTAGAGGGCAGGTCACCAACAGAGGCCAGGAGCTGCTTCCAAGGCCACGCAATAAGAGGCCTGTTTGGGTGTGAGCATTCCAGGTCTATCGGAAGCTCACCTCTGAGACTGTGCAGAGAGAGAGGGGCAAAGTTGGGAATGAATGCCAAGACAGATGCCTCAAGCCTATGCACTTTGCCCATCTTCTATGGCCTTCCCTCTTGCTCCAAGTGTTTACCTCAAATCTGCCTTCCTTATTCTGCCTTTGGATGTGATTAAGGTAGGGTTTCTCAGACATTGTGGAAACTGCATTCTGGAGGCTGAGGCAGGAGAATTTCAAGTTTGAGAATGGTCTGGGATACACGGAGAGACCCCATCTCAGAACAAACCAGGGTGTGAGTTTCTCTGTCGGGGCACTATTGACTTTGGGGGCCAGGTAGTTCCTTGTTGTAGGAACGCCCTGTGCACTTTAATGTCACTCCACGGAAACTGTGTTTCAAATCATCACTGTCTCTGCCAGCCATGTGCCAGGAACACCCCCACCCCAGTCCCTGAACCATGAATAACAAGTAACGATCTCCCCACATTGCCCCTGCTTGAAAGCCACTGCTCCAACAGGTAAATGTGTGTATTGTGGGGTACAGAAGCCCCGAGGCTTGAGTTCTTGCCACAGAAGGTCTGCCATGGTGAGCGTTGATCAGCATCGTGTGGAAACAGTGGAGACACTCAAAGATAGCATATGTGCTCGAAATACATTTCAGAGCCTGTTTGCTCTCCGCCTTTCCTCTCCAAAGACTGAAGTGCCTCCTGGTCTTCTCCTCGGCTCATTCCACCTCCCTCCTTGACTACAATAGGACAGCGAGTCTCGGAGACCCCTGGTTCCCATACCAGCTTCACCTGCAGAATTCTGTCCCCCCAGCTGTGAGCACCCTGCACTCCTGGGCTCCACAGCCATTGGCTCAGGTCCCACGAGCATCTGTGGGCTCCCTCCCACTCCGCTTGCCCACTGAGCCCCACCACCCCTCCAGCTCCCCAAACCCGGGTGCCCCCCCACTGGAGAGGGGGAAGCAGCAGGTGTTGATGCTAATCAGCGTTCACAGCCCAGAACTGCAGCCGCTCCCAGGCTCACACACTCCCCAAAATTAAACACTCATTATACAAAATTAATTGACATTAATTAGCAAAAATTAAAACTTTAAACACAGCAAGGCGCTTTGGGGGGAGGAGTGGAGCAGGCAGGCTCCGCATTTGTCACCCCCCCACCACATTTCCCACCACCCACCTACCACCCCCAAGTCTCCCCGTTTCCATCATGAAACAGAGCTGGAGGACTTCAGGCCAGATCTATATCAGTACGCCGCCATGGGCCCGGCCCGTGAGTTCTCTCCTTCAGGGGGTCAGGGCAACTGTACCAGCTGCCTTCATCTAGTGCTTATTTAAGGATCCAGGAACCTCCTGCCAACTTTAGTCCCCCAAGATCTCAGCTGAGACTAGGGCGAGGTATGGCCAAGTGGAGCAGCTCGACCACTGGAAGAACTCTGCTTGCTACCTCCAGACCCTGCCTCTGGGTACCTGAGGTTTGGGCACCACAGCCTTCCCCTCTGTTCCACTTTGCCATGTGACTTTGGTTAAGTCACCCTTGCTCTCTGAGCTTCTGTCCTGTTTGTATGATGAGGGGGCGACACTGGGCAAGTATCAAGGTCTGCTCTGTCAACTGCTGTTGTGAATGCCATCTCTTGGTTTGCTCTTGTGAGACATGCAGGACTGAATTTGGGGAGTGGCAGTTAAATGCATTTTATGGCCAAGGGACTGAGTTGCTGGTGGTGGAACATCAGGTCCCAGGGGGATGCATCTCAGGGCCAGAGAGCTCTCTCTGCTCACACATCTGCTTCCCCTGCCTGAAGACGGGTCCCAGAAGAGAGGTGAGCAGCGCCCTCTATAGGTGGCAGCTCCCAAAGCCTTCGCCATATTTCCACCTGTTACTTTTGGCCTGTGCTTCCTGTGTCTCCAAGGGCCTTAGCATCTTTTGCAGAGCTGAAACCAAAACAGAGGACTCCACCTCTCTGGGTTCACAGAACTCTTAGGGGTTGGGAGCCCTGGCTGGAGGGTGGAGCCAGGCAGGAAGCCATCCGTGCCTCACTTCCCCTCTCTGTATTCCTCTCTCTCCAGCCAGTGCCAATATCTGCAACGTGGTCCTGATGCGGTATGGGGAGCTAGAGGAAGGGATTGATGTCCTGGATGCTGATGGCAACCTCGTGGGCTCCTCAAAGATCGCAGCCAGACACGTGGGTTTCCCAGGGGCGAAGCCCTGCAGGAATGGATTGATGCTCGCATACATAGCCTGTGTATTCCTCAAGGTCTTCTGGTCACAGGACCTTGGCTTGCTTCTCTGTTGTCTCCTCATTCCAGTTGCCATCTCTCATCTGTGTGAGCCCTTGGCCTCAAAGTCTGCTCCCTGTCAGGCTTGTTCCCCCGGACAGCCCTTCACTGCTCTCCAGCCGCCTCCCTCCTATCTTCACTGTGAAATGTCCCCATTTTTTATCCCAGCCCCTCAGGACCCAGTTCTTCCTCAGAGGTGTTAATTGGAGAGGGCAGAGGAGCCTCCCCAGGGCTTTCTCTCCATGCCCTAGGCCTTCGCAACCTTGTGGGTTGTGAATGGGAAGCTGCAGGCAGTGGTATGAGGGCCGTTACCTCTCTGGGAGCAGCAGTGCTGTGAATGCTGGGGCTTCAGGCTGTGGAAGAGGCTGCGGCTCCTAAAAATGGTTCCAGTAGCCCTGCCACTATAGCTCTTGAGTTTTACACACACACACACACACACACACACACACACACACACACACACACACCAGTATACATGGTGCTTTCTCAGCCTTCCCGTTGATGGTGGTTGGTGGCTTGTCCTACTGTCCTGGGCTCTAGCCTGTGAGTTATGGGAATGAAACAAAGGGGCAAGCATGCAGGGAGAGCATCCTACCTGTATCAGTCTCTGTTGCTCAGCAGAGACCTTGTTGCTAAGCCTCTGGGCTTCTCTTCCATCTCGGGAAGTCAGGGCCCATTTAGATCCTGTAAGGGCCAGGGCTGGATGTCATGCCAGCCGTTCACTCTTTGTTCTCTGCCCTGGCTCTAGGCCTTCACGTCCTGCCTACAGGCTCCTGTTCTGGAACCTGGAAAGGCCCTCTTCCTGGGGACTACTATCAGCCCCAGTCCCTCATTGGGGGAACCTGCCCTACTCTACCCCAGTCCCATCCTTCATGGTGCCCTATGAGGACAGTAGAGGTGACACCCGGGTAGGTCACCCAGCACCTCAGCAGCCCCAGGCTTCTTTCAACCTTGCTTGACCTATCTCTGTCTCATTGGAGAGACTTGGGGAGATGTGAGTTGTGAGACATTCCAGGCCATCCCTCTAAGAGCAGGAGCCCATGATTCAAAGGACTCTACAGTGGCTGTCCAAACACAAATGGCCATTTAGCTGGGCCTCAGGATATGCCTCCCACGATCCCATGGAATCCCAAGCAAACCCCAGGGCAGATCTCCATTGGATCCTGTACATGTTCAAAGCTCATGTCCCTTACAAAGCTGACCTTTTCTTACCAAGGCTGCAGCTCCGTTGGAAGAATACTTACCTAGCACACACAAAGCCCTGGCTTTGATTCCCAGTACCACATAAATCAAGGGGTGGTAGCTCATGCCAGTAATCTCAGCCCCCCAGGAGGTGAAGGTGAGAGAGTTTGTGGTTCAAGATCATTCTCAACTGTATAGTTCAAGGCCAGCCTCAGGGTATAGAAAGAAAAAATAAAGATTAGAGCCAGGAGACAAAGATCTTACATATCTTTGTCTTTGAGGGATGTATGTTTAAAAAGTAACCACAGCATCATTCGGCCTGGGAGCCCCCTGGCTCTGCAGGTCCCAGCAGTTTGTTCTGGCTTTGTTTTGTTTGACAGCATTGTAGGCCCTCTGTGTACCAACCCCAACCCCTGATCCCTGTGCACCCCAGGCTGGGAAGACTGCCTTCTGCTACCCTTCCCCCATACAGAGACTCTGCTCTTCTCAGAGGCTTGTGAGGGAGGGTGGGGCCATGTCTGTTGTCTGGAATCCAGCTCTGTGAGCACTGCTGTGAGCGGGCCCAGGCTGCCAGATGTGCTGAGCAGCAGTGCACACACCTCACTCGTGGGGTGGGATTTGCTTCCCTAGTGGATGTCCCCAGCCCCGAGCTCTCCACTCACCCCAGCGTGTCCCCGTCCTCACTCAGGCCCTGCTGGAGACAGCTCTGACACGAGTGGTTCTGCCTATGCCCATCCTGGTGCTCCCCCCGATCGTCATGTCCATGCTGGAGAAGTAAGTCAGGCTGTGGGGACAGAGGGGATGCTGGGTGGGGAGCCATGACGCCTACCTGATGTGCTTCTGGGGGTGGGAGGCACCTACTCTGTCTTCTGCTGTAGTGGACAGTGGTATTGAAACCCATGACTTTTCCCATGCTGTTGGCTGGTGCTCCGTGCTGTCAGGTCCCCCATGCATAAGCATGGTCCTGTCCTGGTGAGGGACAGGGTAGCTGGCAGATTTGGTGGGAATCTGTGTGACCCTGTGAATGTGAGTATGTATGCATGTGCCCACTGTGTCAGTGAGCAGTCCCAGCCCGTTGTAAAGATAGTCTAAGAGAGGCAGCCTCCCTGAGAGGTTATAAAACTAGAACAATGTAGTGTGGATCAGTCTTGCCATCCAGACGATGAGGTAGACTTGCCATGACTTTGAGATAGCATGGGGTACATGGTGAATTCTGGCCAGCCTGGGCTACACGGTTAAGATCTTGTCTCCAAAAAATGAAACAACAACCAAAACCACAAAAAGTAGGCTGGGAGTGGTGCCACCTGCCTTTAGTCCAAGCACCCAGGAGGCAGAAGCATATGGATCTCTGTGAGTTCAAGGCCAGCCTAGTCTATATAATGAGTCTTGGGCCACATGTCTTTTTTTAATTAATTAATTATAATAAAGCAAAAGCGGAACAATAAAAACCTCCCTGGCTTGCTCAGAGAACAATCAAACCACAACTATTTGTCATGTCACTGTCCATAAAATACAGGGAGCACCACCATGCTAACAGGGAGCACCACCATGCTAAAAGAGGGCTGCTATTATTAGCACACACAAAGCTCTGCAGACCAGGCTGGGCTTGAACTTAGAGATCCTCCTGCCTCTGCCCTGAGTGCTGGGACTGAAGGCCTGTGCCACCGCCACCCGGTTGAGTGCTTCTCCTTATTTATGGGTAATTGTATAATAGGAGAGTGAGGACTGGGGTGCAGCTTGGAAATGGCTGAACAGAGAAAGAGGGAAGAACCAGGGTCCACCTGCCTATGGAGGCCAGGCAGGCCTGGAGTGGGGCAGGCAGAGCTCTGGGTAAAGCTTGAGGCAAAGAGCCTGGCCAGTGTATGCATGGGCTGATAAGCAGGTTGTGACCTCTCCCTCTGGTGGGGCCCCATAGGATCCAGCATGCTGGAAGGAAAGCATGCCCACTGGGACAGACAGACAAAGGTCCTGGGCACCCAAAGGAGAGACCCTACAATCCCAGAAATGGGCAGAGCCTTTGCATCTGAGCATTGAGATTAAAATCTACTAATCTGGGACAGGCATGGTGGCCCAGAACTCAGAAGGACGAAGCAAGAGGATTGCTATGTGTTTGAAGGTAGCCTGGGCTACATAGTGAGTTCGAGCCTTGGTTAAAATGTGAGACCCTGTTTTGAAAACACATTAAGAAAAAGGAGGAAGGGAAGGGAAGAGGAGGAAGAAAAAAAGTTAGCATGGAAACTTAAAACAAATAAACAGCAGCAAAAAATTATAGATTTGGAGAGGGCAGTTCTTTGATTATCTGACTTTCTGTATAGCCCTCTCCTGTGAGTCTTAGAAGAGACCCCCAACTAAAAGGACAGATATGGGGGGTTGGGGATTTAGCTCAGTGGTAGAGTGCTTGCCTAGCAAGCCCAAGGCCCTGGGTTCAGTCCCCAGCTCCTAAAAAAAAAAAAAGGAAAAAAAAAAAAAAAAAAGGACAGATATGTAGACCAGGGCCAGGTGAAGAGGATGCGGGACGTGGCTGCCTGCAGTGCTGAAAACTGGTTGGTCACCTGTCACGTGTGCAAGTCTGGAAGGACAGAGCCCTCACCTGGCAGATTAGGCAGAGGAGGTTTCTTATAGACACAGGCATCAAAGGACAGCAGAAGCTGGGGAAGCCGAGGGCTTGCCCCACACTCCTCCCATAAGGCTCAGGAAAGCTGCAGAGGGAGAATGGAGTCTCACTCCCCAGGCTGCTATCCAGAAGCAGCTAGGGGGTCCAGAAGCCCTTGGCTATGGGTTTTAGGGCTTGCTGGGATACAGTAGGCAAATCCACTGCAGCCAGCAGGAGCAGAGCTGAAGCTCCAACCCTCCTCCCTATCTGAGCACCCAGCAGCCTCAGCGCAGTTTCCAGACACCTGAACACTACACACAGGACCGGGAGAAACCTGGTTCATCCCTTCAGCATGGATTGGCTGCAGAGGACATGACCTGAGGAGCCTTCCTACTTTGCATAGGAACCGAGCTTGCCAAAGGCTGAAGGAGGGTTGGCTTAAAGTTTGCTTTAGGAGCTATGGGGGGTGATGTGGAGATTATTTTCACTCCGAACCCTCCTTAGCCCAGTGTCTGGAGTGCTGTGCAGCCTGCCTCATCCCAAGAGGACGCTGTGGGGTAGGGAAACGAGAAGTCAGTAGTTGAAGCTCCATGCAGCCTACTAAGTAGTTGACCCTTTCCTGGGGCTCCCGGGATGATTTTGAGAGAGAAGAGTCCAGCCCCAGTTCCCTCAGAATGTTAGGTGGGTAAGACTCTGTTTGTATGCTCAAAGACTTAGTAATCTCATGCCCACTATCAAACCCCGGGACTGGGTCGCAGGAGAGGCAGAGCACTAGAGCAGAGCAGCTGAGACTCCTAGTAGGGAAGTATGCTCTTCCAGCCTCAGTTTCCCACATAGGAAAAAACGAGGATGCAGCCCTTCTTGCTCTTCTGGGCTTGGCATTGGTCAACGCTCCAACATCTCTTCCCCCTGAGGACCAGCAGCTGTGCTGTCCAGAGTTCTTCGATGCAGGATTTCAGGGCTAATGAGAGGGGGCAGCCCCCACCCTCCCGAGCCAGGTTGGGTGAGGAAGCCTGGACAGCCAGGGAGAATAGACAAAAGCACACTTACAAAGCAGCTGACTTGCAAATTAATGGAGCGCAAAGTAGGGCTGCTCTGCAAGTGCTGAAGGAATGCACAGCAATGGGGGGGGGGACCAGCTGTTGTGTGGCAGCCTCCTTGCTTGCCTCTGGCCTCAGTCTTTCCTCTCTGTCAGGAGTCCTGGGCCTCCAGCTAGGATCAGACAGAGGTGGAAAGAAACTCTGTGTGCCCCATTGTCCTCACCACTGAGACCAAAAGAAGTCTGAAGTGTGAAGTAAAGGACCTCCCGTTAAGCTGGGAGCGCCCTGACTCACACCTAAACCTCATATTCCACACCTTTCCTGTAGATCCTTCCAGCAGGGAAGCTGAGTTCAGATCCAGGGCTGGGAGGCCCACAGATTTAATCCATCAGTACAGAGGCAGGTGTCAGTGAAGGGACGGAAAGGCTAGAGTTTGCTCCCCCAAGCCTTGCAACCCTGCTCAGGACACGCTGGAAGAGTGAATGTGGGTGGGTGGAGGTCTGGGCCCCACTCGTGGTAGATCCCTGAGTCCGCTCCCCTAGCTCCTTCACTGCCTGTGATCCGGGTCTTCCCTTTTTCCAGGCATTCGCACATCTCTCCATCTGCATATTTTAACTCCCCCAGCTGCCTTTCCAATCCCTGCCTGCCTGTTCCCTCTTCTCCCCTCCCCCCATCCTGCTGTGTTCTCTCTTGGGGGCTCTGGACTAGACTCCCCAGGCTTCCCAAAGGTCGCACCCCTGGGGCTTCCTGGACCCACCTACATACAAGGGACTTCAGCCGGCCTCCCCTGAGAGGAGTCGAGGTCATAATCCCCATGGATGGGAGTTTGTTGAGTGTTACTTTCAGGAAGTCCCAGAGGACCTGTCACCCTTCCCTGTCCTAGGTGACCTTAAGGGCTATGCCTCCAGGTTCACCCTTGGAGAACTGCCACAGACAGCCCTGAGACCCAGGCATGAGATGATCAGAGCTGGTCTTGACCTCATTCCAACCTCTGTGAGACCCCAGAGGATGCCCATGAGGCCTTGGGCTAGCATAGGTTAGAGAGATAATGAGGTGCCACTCCTCTTGGGGTTGAGCTTGATTTTGGCACCCTCTGTCTTGTTCCTCTTATTCCTTGGGAGAGTGCTTACCCCAGCCCCCAGTAACTCAACCGAGGCTTTATCCAACATTCACACAGAGCATGGGGTCTGGGCCAGCCAAGAAGGGCCAGTGAAGAATTCTACTGCCAGGATTTCACATCCTTTGTGCAGGTAGCAGCAGCACCAGCGAAGATGATGTACACTTACCTGCTGCCGAGCTGGCTGACCTTTGGATTTGCTTAGAATTGATAAGCAGTTGGGTCTTGGTTAACACCTGAGTGAGAACATGGAAAGGCAGCCGCCTCTCAGAGGTGTGATCTGGAGACTCATGAATGCCAGTTCCTGGGTCTAATGCCAGCTGAAGGAGGGTCCCGTGGAATCCAGAGCCACTTTAACTAGACCACTCCACTGTGTACTGAGAGTCTGAGAACTGCCACTCTCAACCTCGCTGTCTGCTGAGGGGGCCTGCCCCCATCATTGAGAGAGACCCTGACCCTAGAAGGATGGATGGATGGGTCAGTTTCCCCCTTATTCGACCAAACATCTGGGATAAGGTAGAAAACGTTTGACTCTCAGTTTCAGATGATTTCACCTGTCATCCAGCCTAACCCCTGGGGCATCAGGCCCACGTGGTGTGAATAGGAAGCAGAACAAACCTGGCCCTTTAGAGAGTGGGAAACTTAGTAGGAGAGGGACTGGAATTCCCTTTTGTCCCTGAGGGGCACCCTACCCTCTGGACCCTAGCTTAGCTTCTGCTATTTCCCAATGTGATCAGACTAACAAAACCTTTAATGTGTGGCAGTTTGAAGAGACATAAAATTTAGACTGCGCACATCAAGGGCCTCTCCTCTATGACTGGAGCCAGCCCTGCTTCAGTAGGGGAAGGGGACGAGCTCCTGTTGTAATCTATCCCACGGCTGGTCCTGTGAGGCTGCCGTGGCCACTGAGGTTGGGTTTAGCGGCCATCTAACATCACTAGCAGATGATCCAGGCATTCAGTTCTGCTGGCATTACCCAGTTTCCAGGTTAGAATGCCATAGAATCTGACAAATGGTGGTTTCTGCTAAGTGTGGTGACTATGTACTTGTCAGCTAGGTGACCCACCTCAGTCCTGGGAACCCATTCAAACTCAGCACACCGAATCCTCCCCCACCCCCCAACCTGCCATAGGGGGTGTGACAACTGCATCAGGCAGGGAGGTGCAGCTGTCAAAGGGTCCTGAAGTCCGGAGCCAGGAGCAGCTCAAGGTGATAGCCACTACAGGGTGTTAGGGTCTAGGCAGCTGCCTGCAGAATTACCCATGACCATGCCTGCCCGCCCCATGGCCCTTGGATGGAAGTGGTAATCAGTGGGATGTCTTCAGTTTTCATGCACAGGACAGGACTGCCTATCCCTGGTCACATGCATGTGTTTGTGCATGCACATGTGTGTGCGTACGTGTACAATGTATTCTGTGTCTACTTTCTGGATGGTACATGCTGGAGTGTTCCTGATGTTTACTACATCTCATATGTGTGTGCTTCTTCGGGAGCCAGGGGTGACAGTCACTTCTGTCCACCCCTCCCCCTCACCATGTAGATGGGTGGTCCACTCTAAGAACTTGTTTACAATTGAAGTAGCCAAGGGTTCCTGTGGGTCCTTCCCTGTCTTCACAGCCAGGTGTGGGGAAAGCAGTGGTAACCAACAGAAGCCCCAAAGACAGTGCCCACTCTTTTACTAGGCTCGAGATGTACTGGGCCACTGAGGTAGCCTGGGGCCCAGCTTGGCAGCTCATGGCCAGCCAGTCTGGGCTGTGTACCTCATGTGGCCCTCCTTCTCTCCACAGGACGGCTCTCTTGCAAGCACGCCCCCGGCTACTCCTACCTGTGCATAGCCTCGTGTGCCTGGCAGCCTTCGGCCTGGCCCTGCCCCTGGCCATCAGCCTTTTCCCGCAGATGTCAGAGGTCAGTGGGGGTCCAGGGCAGGGCAGGGAGGAGGCACTTATTATCAAAGACTTTATCCAGTACTGACTGCCAGTACTGAGCCAGGCTGTGTGGTGAGAGCAAGGTGTAATGGCTCCGGTCTACAATACCAACCTTTTGGGCTAGAGCAGGGTTGTGGTGAAGGAAGTGAGGCAGGAGGACTGCTGTGAGTTTGAGGCCAGCTTGAGCTAAAAAGTCATTTGGGACCAGCCTGAGCTACAGAATGAAAATCTTTCTTTAAAATCAATCAATCAATCAATCAATCAATCAGTCAATCAATCGATCAATCCAGTGAATGAATTTGGCTGAGGCTTAGACCTCTCAAAGATGACTGTCAAACAGCGACACAAGGATCCTGTGTAATAGCAAATGAAGTTTAAGGAAGGTTAGGGTGGAAGGAAAGAGGCAAACAGATTCTGAAGGGAAGTGGTGCATGCTGGGGCATGGAAGCTGGATTGGAGTTGACCCAGTGGGCGGGGTCTTTGAGGACACACAGGCTAGGGGTCAGCTGGTGTTAAGATTCTGAGGTATGGCAGTACCTGGCATAGGTACCTGAATGAGGTCTGCCCTGTGAGCAGTAACGGGGAGAGATGACACAATCGAGGTGAAGCAGGCCGGACCTGGGCGGTACCGGAAACTTGAAGGCGAAAGCAGAGGGGCGATGGCACCTGAAGAGCTGCACAAAGGCTTCTTGGTTGCGAATGGATGGTCTCCATGGATGCTTCACGAAGAGTTGGAGCTCTGGAGAGGGAGCCATCAGGAAGCTGTGGCGGGCATCCAGTGAGAGATGATGGCGGCTTGGACCAGGCTGTTGGCAGTGGGCATTGAGAAGTGGGGCCATTACGAGAGTGGGGCAGCCGCTTCCTTGGGATTTTCGTGAAGAACTGCATGTGGCAGGGGGGGAGGGGAGCCGGCAGGGTGTGCGCCTGGCTTTCTGGTTTTGAAACCAGAAGGTAGGTGTAGTCACTTTGTCACAAGATGGAGATGAGAAGAGGGGAGAGTTGAGGTAGGACAGAGTTGAGTCAGTTAGACCTGTAGGTGGGAGGAACCCATGAACCATGTAAGTGGGGGTACCCTGTGGGGAGCAGCATCCAGGTCTACAATCTAGGATGGTGTCCTAGGCTGCAGGGACAGTATGGAGGCCATCAAGTAAGGGCAGAGCCAGACTCACTGAGATAGGAATGTGCAAAGTCCCTGAGGTTAGAGTGTCTCTGCCCTTAGAAAGTGGGGGGGAGGCTTGGCAGGGAGCTACTGCGCACCTCTAGAGCTTTTATTTGTCTGTTTCTTTGTTTTTAAATAAGGAGGAAGTGTGTGTGTGTGTGTGTGTGTGTGTGTGTGTGTGTGAGACAGAGGACTTCAGAGAAAGAGCAAGGTCTCTGAAGGGATGGAAGAACTAGTGTACAGACCAAGGGACCAGCCTTGGCAGGGGAGAGCCCAGTGCTCCTGGTAGCCAGTGGGCGGATGACAGGTATAATTGTGGGTAGGGTACAGGTCATGACGAATCAGAGGCAAGGACCAAGAGTACACAGAGCCAAGCTGCTGTTTACAACCGCTGAGCTCATGGCTAGAGAATGAGCTTCTGAATGAGTGATTTGATGACCAGCCCTGCTTCAAGGAGTGCCCCAAATGGAGGAGGGAGGACAAGCCAGGGTTCCTGGGGACAACGGCCACAGGGGGTGGGGGAGTGTTCTCATGGGAAAGCTGAGCCTGGGACCATCTACTGGAGCCCAAGGCTGTATAAGCCCTGGAGACAGGGTATAGTTGATTCTTAGGTCTCTGGGGCCACCACTGGGCTGGAAGGAACCCAGGACAGAGAATCCCCAGATCACCCAAATCAGAAGCTGTCCTAAGTAGAAAGGGTCATCCCATGTATACCCTCCTGACTCTACTGGAAAAGAAGGTTGAGTGCGAACAGCCGTGGATGGGACCAACCCTCAGTCACAGAAGCCAGTGTTGATAGGAGGGGACACTCTGGAGGCCACACCCAGCACAGATAGGAGTCCCAGTCAGCTGTTCCAAGAGGCTGTGGACAAGGCCCAGACTCCTCTGTCCCTCTTGCCTGCTCTAATAGGTTGGGAAGAACAGTATGAGGTCCTTTGGAAGGAGGGCAGGAACGTGTTCTTCAGAACTCCCCACTCAGCTGTGTCTTCCCCAGCAGGGTTCAGCCCAACCTGGACATTATTATAGGGTATTTTGAGGCCTGTCTGCAACCCATGGCACCAAAGCCATCAGCCAATTGGCTGGGAGGTGCTTGCTCCTTTGTTCACCCCCCCCTCCCAATTAGTTCTAACGAGGAGCTGCTTCTGCAGTACAGGGATCGTGTCGTGTGTCCCAGAAGCCAGGGGAATTTGCCATATGAGTCTGGACTTGCTTGAGCTGACCCAACCTTGCCAAAAATCACCAAGGCTGTCAACAGAAGTAATCGCTGAAGTGCTAATTAATTAACTAGGAGACCTGGAGACCAAGTTCAGGACCTAGAATGGCTAGCTTGTTGTCACTGGTGTGGTAGAGTTCAGCTCTCTAGTCCCAGAGCTTGAGGAAGAACTTCCAGTTCTGAGAGAGTTTCACTCTTTTCAAAGGAGAGTTCCTGCCTATTTAAATGGCACCAAGGGTCAACCGCAAATAGTAATTATAGCTACCTTGACTGAGGTCACTTGCAAGGCCTCTGCTCGCTTTGTATTTTGACTCCGTCAGGTACGGTTAAGTATCGAGATATTACCAGGTCAGTCAGAGGTGGTCGTTGACAGCTCTAGGAAGAGACCTGGTTGGAGACACAGAACCTTTGGAGCACTGAGGGGACTGAAGCCAAGAACAAAAGGTCAAGATTAACCAGAGGCAGGAGGATGAGGACAAGGTAGGTGGGGGGAGGAGGAAGCTCTGTGGAGTGAGCCACGCATGGGACCCTGGGAAGGGGCTGAGAGGACCTGGGGGGGTTTTTAGACCCATCAGTCTAGGAGGCAAAATGGTTGTTTTCTGTTCACAGAAGTGGCTTAGAGACTGGCAGAGGAAGCTTTATAGTCCCACGAGGGAGTTCCCAGCATGTTCTGGTTACAAATGAGGGCACTGAGGCAGCTTAAAGGTAATTATGTTGTCTGAGGTTCATTTCGATCGAGAGAGGCACCTTATCCAGACAGGATCCTGTCACACAGCCCAGCCTGCCCACTTCTCACCATAAGAAGAGAAAATCCAGCTTGTGCCCAGACTTCACGCTGCTTATTTATCAGTCAGGCCAAAGAGCCTCCTCTAGACCTCCTGCTTTTCCTAGGGAGTCTACTGTCATAGCTACAGGGACCGTCCTATTACTTTATTTCTAATGTAGAACTGGGCAGGGTGGAGGTGTCTAGGAGACCAATAGATGGCATCTGGAATAAGCTGTGAACTTGGGCATAAGAACCAGTCTGGCCTCTGCTGGGCCTCAAACTCACTGACTGGA
This sequence comes from Rattus rattus, assembly GCF_011064425.1. Classification (NCBI taxonomy): domain Eukaryota; kingdom Metazoa; phylum Chordata; class Mammalia; order Rodentia; family Muridae; genus Rattus; species Rattus rattus. The sequence goes on from NC_046159.1 coordinate 60,976,999, forward strand.
CAGGGAGAATGGGGCCTGTTCTTTGACCTGGAGGGTAAGGGTATGGTGGAGCACTGGCTAGACAGTGGCATCCAGCCAACATCTAGAATAAGTTCCCTGCCCCGTGGTCCCTCACGAAGACTAGGCTACTTGCTCTTGTGACTGAGACAGCCTTCTAATGGCTTTTGATTTCCTGAAGCCTTATTCTGAAGTCAGAAACAAGTTTAGTAATTAAACGTCCCTGGGTGTGGTGGCTCACACCTGTGAAGGAGGGGATCCCTACAAGTTCGAGACCAGCCTCATTTACAGAGCAAGTTGTAGGCCAGCTAGGATCACATAGGGTTGATCCTGGGTCAGAAAACCAAAACCAAAAAAAAAAAAAAAACCAAAAAAAAAAACCCCACAAAACAAAACAAAAAAACCAAAGTAAAACGGAGTGTGGTAGCATACACCTGAGGCAAGGAGCAGGGGGGCAAGGCCATCCTTGGCTACATCATGAATTTGAACCCCAGTTTTTAAAAGCTGAAATAAAATCCTATGAGGGTAACAGTTATGATGGAGGCAAAGCCAGGAGCTGTGCTTGCCTCAAGGCTCCTTGAGGTAGGTAGGGTAGGTTGGGGAGGGCTGTCTACTTGAAGAGGTCCTGACTTAGGGTGGCCTTTCTGGCTCTATCCTGTGACGATTAGGCCTCTAAACAAGGCAAACAAGGTCACCTCTGTTCCTCTGTCTGGTCTGCATATACACTGTTGTCTCTGACTCTTTTGGGGACATCCAGTGTTCAGGCCTTGGGTCCATGGGCTTGGCTGCTAGTGGAGTCTGGCTTGGGTAATGACAAATGCCCTTCCAATTCTGACAGCCGGTGTTCTCTACCTGGGAGTGTGTCCAACCCTGGGGTTTAATGAGCCTCAGGTCTCCCAGGGAGCAAGAAGCAGTGCGCTGGCCAAGCCTCACTCACCCTTGCCTCTGCCTTTCTTAATTCCTGAGTCCTCTGGGGCTCTCCGGTATCCAGGTTGCCCCTCCCCCGATGCTCCCTGGGGAGCTCGGAGGCTAAGGAACGGGGCTGCTATACAAGCGGGAGCTATTGTTCCACAATCTGGTTTTGTCCTCATCTTGTTGGCAGGCGGCAGGAGAGGAGCGAAAGGTTAATGAGGCGCTGTGAACAGGGACTGCAGCGGGCGGGCGCCGGCTTGGTGACAGGGAGCTAATTAGGAGCAGTTTAACAGGAGGAAAAAGTGAAATCTCCTCTTCACCAACTGTCAATAATTAGCCGATTTGGTGAGGTTGAAATGTGTCCACAGGAGAAGGCGGGGCCTGTCTGGGGATGCTGGAGTGTGTGTGGAGAGGGGACTAAGGCTAATCTCCACCTCCAGGTGTGTATGGGGTGGGGGTGGGGGCTTGGAGGTACCGGCTGCCATCACGGGCCATCTTGCAGCTCTGGGCCTCTCTTCTGCCCTCTGGTTGGCTTTTCCCAGCTTGGCCCCAGTGGAGACCTCAGTCGAAAGCAAGTATTACAACTAAGTTTCTTCCAGTGTCTGCCCTGTAGGAACCTGGAAGTGAAAATAAGAGGCAGGTGCTCGAATCAGGAGAAGGGTGGCAGCTCCGCTACCCGAAGTCTCACGCTGATCCTTAGGCGCCTGCCTTTCCCGCAGCGCGAGTGTGCCCTCTGTGTAGTAGCTGAATGGTGCCAAGAGGCGGCTGGGCAGGCCCCCCTTAGCTGGCTGCGGAGCATGCCCTCCACATAGTCCCCTGGGCCCTGTCCTCCCAGCTACACTAAGGCAGGGCTGGAGAGGAGGATCGGACTCTGAGCGGTTAAACTGTGGCTGGAAGGATGTTGCAGAGGCCTCCTGGGGGCAAGGAGTCATGTTCACCAGCCAGAAGGTTGTTTCCTGTTGGGCCTGTTTGTGCTGTCTGTTGTCTTGTCTTTTTGTTGGCCCCTGGCCTTTGGCCTTCCTGACCCCTCTGCAGATGGATGCCTCCTCCCCAGACACTAGCTTCTGCTGAACACCTTAGCTAGAAAAGGCATCAATCAGTTCTGCCAATCTCCTGCCCCCCCCCCCCCTCCCGTCTCCAGTCCTGCCCCCACCCTCAACCCAACCACCCCAGCTCAGCTCTAAAGGGCCTCCAGGTCCTGAGGCATGCTGGGAGAAAGGCTGAAGCATTATCTGCTGACTCTACAGTAACTCCTAGGGCCACATTCCATCCCTACTCCTCACCTCATCTTCTCCCTCTGTTTTCAGAGCAAAGAAACACGTTGTACCCGACTCCAGAGACAAGAACATGCCCCTCCCCTGGGTACTAGAACCACTCTCTACCCTCATCAGCCCTGCAGAAAGTGGTAGCTTTGATGGACCAGCTTGGCTAAGCAGCTGTGACACATCAGAAGCTGACACCCTCCCCAGTTTGCCTCCCTTTCTCTGAGAACAAAATTCAGGGAAGGGTTGTGACTCTTCGAGAAGGCCCTGGAACATTCTCCCTGATATCCAGGATCTTTGCTACCTCAAACATGTAAGCTGTGGTCCTAACTCCCACCTTAGGACAGGACTTCTCCCTCCCTCCATGTAAGGCTGAGAACCCAACTCTTTCCCACTACCTGGTACAGACCTAACTCGGCTGTACTGTTGGCTCCAGTTCCTCCTCCTCTTCCAGGACCAATACAAGGCAAGACTCAGTGTCTGCCGTGTCCCTCCCAGGTCCACAGTACCTTTCGTTGTCCCTAGAAAAGGAGCCTCTTCCCCTCCAGTCTCACATCCATCTTTGCTTAGAGATGTTTGTTTGGGGTTTTTCTCGTTTGCTGGTTTAATCAATCCCCACTGAAAGCTGAAGCAGCTATTTTTGCTGTCAGAAATCTGCCGCCTCCCCGCCCGCTGCTTTCTTGGAATTTGCCCACAGGACCCCCCAGGAGGGACAAACGGGGATGGCAAAGCCACTTGGATCCCAGGAACGCCAACGCCACCTGTCATATTGCCTGTTCCCCACACCCCCATCCTAACCCATGCGTGCACACAGGCCCGCACACGTGCACACACACCAGTGTGCACGCATTCTCAATGATAGGCTTTAGAAGAGCCACCTCCCAACTTGTCTCTTTGAGGTCTCCCTGCCAGAACCTTCTAGAATACCTCACTGGTTTCTAGAGTGGAGGCCTAGCTGGGCAAAACTTCCGCTGAGTGAAAAGCCGTAAGTGCAGGGTGTTCAGTGCATACCTGATGAACTGCAGCACGTGAGAGCCCAGCCCTGTGAGAGCCCAGCCCTGTGAGAGCCCAGCCCTGTGAGAGCCCAGCCCTGTGAGAGTGCTTATCGGCTAGGGCTGGTCAGGACAGCCACAACCTCACCTTTTCTCTATAGCATCATGTGAGTTCCTACTTCCTCCGAAGACTCCTCCACCCACCTCTAGATGGTATCTTTGTCCTAGAAAAATTTCCCTACTGTATAGATGGAGAAACTGAGGCCTCCAGGCTGAGAAGACAGAAGAGGGAGAAAGACTCTGAGGTCAGTCCACCAGAGGGCACCCAGGAACACCAAGGAACACAGTAAAGTTCTGAAGTGAGGATGGGGCTTGGAGCACTTGCTGGGTCTCCCAAGCCCAGGGGAGGAGCCCCACATTTGGCTCTCAATGGTATGGATGTGGGAGCTGAAATCTGCCCCCTCCCTGCTGGAGTCCGCAAGCAGAGATGCAATGAAGGTTAAAACAAGTGTTGGAGATGCTTAAGGCCACAATCGTGGGTGTGGCACGAGACCAGGGGACCCAGGCAGGAGGAGAGAGTATGGCATAGACTCATACCTCAACAGCAGAGTATCCAAGGAACCCAGAGAAAGCCCCAAGGGGCCTTGAGCAGGCCAGGCATGCTCTTCCTTCAATGGAAGCTTTGCCCCGCCAAACCTGTCTACCAAATTCAGTGAGGTATTCTGGAAGGTTCTGGGAGGGACAGGCTGAGAGATGGCTTTGCTGAAGAATCTGACTTTGTTTTGTTTAAGACAGAAACTTGCTATGTAGCCCAGGCTGGCCTGGAGCTCTCGATTCTGCCTCTGACCCCCACGTGTTGGGATGTGCCACTGTGCGTCCCTGGAGGGTGGCCTTCATTAAGAAGGTAGTCTACTCTCAGTACCCGAGGTGTCCAAGCTCAGGCTCAGCTGACCCTGTAACCCTGGTTAGCCTGGCCCTTCAAAGACTCTCAGATCAATTTCAAAGATGGGCCTGGATGTGCAGTATGTATATGAGCTAAGGCTGTCTCAGCCCTGTGTCTGTTCTGTGGACCAGCCAGGCTTCGGGGACCTATGTCAAGTGCTGTGCCACCTGCCTGCCTCAGAGAGGCCCAGACCCCTGGGCAGGCACGGAAGTGGCTTTAGGCTGTGTCACAGGGTCAGGCTGAATGCCCCACCCCTTTGCCCTTCTCTTTGAAGAGGAGGTAGAAAAGCCTGCCCCGGCAGGAGGAGGGAGTGCTTTGTAGTAGGGAAAAGGCCAGGAGAGTGAGGCTCTACTCGGGGATCCAGTTTCCTGTTTATGTCTCTGCACCTTAGCCCCTGGTTCAAATATGTAAACTATCCACTGGGGCTGGCTGCAGGTGTGTGTGCCCCCGTGCATTCCTGACTCCTGGCCCCCACCCCAACACAGTCTGGCTACAAAGGCAAATAGCTCAAGGTTAACCCTTCCCAGGCCATGAAAGAGCTGTAGGGAACTGGGGGTCCTGGAGGTAGCTGGGCTGTGGGGTATTTAGAGGAGACACTGGATATGGTGCTCTGTGTTTGGTGATGTCTCCTGAGAGGGGCTTCATGGTTTGAGCTTGGTCTTCAGGATGGAAATGGAGCTGAGTAAAGCAGACCCAGAGGGATGGTGGTGCTCATTTCAGGGCAGGCTGGACACATTCATGGTTTCACCAGTTCTGGGGCAAGAGGTACCATCCAGCACGCTCTGAGCAATGCCTTCAGCGTCCTATATGGTCCCTGCAGCTCCTGCTTTCTGAGGCTCTGGCACCTTCTTCCAGATCCCTCTCCATGAGAACCTCCATTCACCCCTACCATCCTGGCTTGAAGAAGCCCATCAGAGGAGACCCACAGCCTCCTGCTTGCCCCAGCCAACAGCCTGAAGCTGGGGGGTGTTCTCTTCCCCATGGCCCTTCCACACCATCTTACCTCCCTAGAGCCTGGGGGAGTTACCACGCAGACGTAGCCAAGTCCCAACTTTCTCAGGGCCTCTGATGCTGGTGCCCCTTCTGGCTGTACCTATGCCTCTCTGAGCCTTCATCCCTCCGCAGGCCTGTGCACCAGCTACTGTGGTCACTGTACCATTTCCAGTGGGCAAATCATTGCTTCCTAAGTCACCTCTCAGTCCCACCAGCAGCAGAGGAGTCCTCCAAAGAAAGAACAGCACTTGTCCTTTGCTCTGGGGTTAGAGCTGGAGGACAACCGAAAAGGCTGCAGCATCCAGCCATACTACAAACCACAGGTTAGGAGGGCATTGCCAGGCACAGCCTGGGTAGATTCCTTTGGTGGACCTTGCCTTCCTGCCCTCGTCTTGGAAAGATGACTGCAACAAGTGTTCTTGGTTACAGATAGGAGGGGAAATGGTGGCCTGTTGACACAGGCATCTCTAGGGCCCTTGTCCTGGCCTCCCTCAAGTGAGCCCAATAGGGAGGGCCTTTGGTGATCTCCTCACACACAAGACCTGAAGATCGTAGATCGTTGGCCCCACACCCAGACATGGCCAGAGGACTTGAGGGGTTCTCTCAGGCGGCTAGCTGCCATGCCTCAGATGAAGAAAGCGGCTGCACCCAAGGTCAGCACTGAGTTGGGTCTGGGAAGTCTGGGCTCCCCACAATCTAGCTGCCAGGATCAAGGCTCTCATTGCGACCACTGTCACGCGGTACCCAGGCTTTGAGGTGTCTGGAACCCTATGTCAATGTTCAGCTGCTCACGCTGGCTGCCTAAGGCTGCCTTCATGGGCTCATTCCCTTCCCCGCCCCTCCAGTGCCTGTTCCCCTCCATCTGCTCTTCCGGGCGAGCTCCCCCACTCTGGATGTGTGCGCTGGCTGTGCACACACATCCGTCTCCCTCCTGCCCAGAGCCCAGAGCCCTGGGCCCATCTGCCTCTCGGGCCAGTCTACCCAGGAGACCCGCAGGCACCCCGGCTTCAGCACGGCCAACCCACCCCCCTTCCCGTATTCCTTGCCTCTGAGAATGGTATCACCACCACCCCGGCTCATGAGCTAGAATTAGGAGTCATCTGCCGCCCAGTCATCCTGACACCTCCCTCTCACCCCCACATGCAATTGGTCATCAACTCTGTGGATGTCATCTCCAGAAAGGCTCCTTGGCACACTCTTCCTCCTGCCCCCATGGGCAACATCAGAAGGCAGGACCTAGGAACTTTCTGGTTCCAACAGCTGCTCCTCTGGGAGGCTTCCCTGCCTCCTCACTCCCCACCCCCCATCCTCCACCCTGCCATGGTCAGAAGGACCTTTCTCAATCCTGGGTGTGCTCACTCCTGTTCACCTAATGGTTCCCTGATTCTCTCGGATGATGGCTGGCACCTCCAGGCAGCCTAGGATGCCTCGCCTATTCTATCCCCATCTTAATATCCCTCCATGTATCCACGGTGACCACCACCTTCCTTTCCACAGGCTGACCTGCTGCTTTCCTCCCCTCCACCTAGCCATTATTGCCTGCCTTCTCTGATCAAGTCTTCCATTCTCTTCCCAGCCCACCTCCTCTGAGAAGCCTCCCTTCCTTGTGCCTTCATCAGTGCATGGTAACCCCTAGGCCCTCCCCAGTTTCCATGGTACTTTGCTTGTCTCTCAGGAATCCATCTGCTTTCACTTTCTGACTCCTCCCCTAGACTTCCAGCTTCTCAAGGGCAGTGAGCTGGCCCGGTCCATCACTGTTCACCCAGCCTGAGTGTGTGGTGTTGGTTAATGTGAACATAAACACACACAGGATAGAAATGAACAGGAAGGGCAGTTCTGTCCCCAAGACCCTAACCTAGGATGCCTGGGCCACCTCCCCCAGGAGGCTTCCACTGTCTGTATACCCCTACAGACATTCCATTCTACCTGCTACCCTCGGCTCAGTGGGGCCCCAGGGGAGCCTGGGTGCCACAATGGAGTAGCCTTGGTCTTGTGGGGATGCTGGGTTCTGCGGGGAGTGGGCCCTGCAGGCCACGGCCCTGGGCCTCGGTCCTCCACCTCGGTGGTGAGCAGCCTCTAGGATTTTAATGCGGGCCTCAGTGCTTCAGTGAAAGCTGCATGGGGAGCTGCTAATAATGGCACTAAAATAAAATATGCTACATCTGTTATGGGTAGCAGAACAAAATTAGCTGCTCACACCTCTGACATCCAAGATGTCTTAACTTAAAATACTCCTTGGCTTACTTTACATCATTTACTGATTATATTTAAAAGAAATACAATTTTGCAATTACTGTTCTTTCCAGTGTGGTATCTATGCATCGTTTTCCTTTTATGTTTATATATTTCTCCTTCATTAGTGCAGTCTGAAGGGTGATTAGGATTCTTCAAACATTTTACAGAGGTTAAACGTTGATTAAGATTTAATTATTACTGTAAATAGCTTGGAATGACATATGGTGCAAAAGCCTGACATATGTGCATTTGAATAAATGAAGTGCTATTTCCCAGGATGCCTCGGTAGCTGTTTAACAGCTTTCCCGAAGGGTTATGTTACACCTCATGGTAAGATTGCTGGGATGTTATATTTTGTTGGTTTTTGCAGCTGAAAGCTAAGAACAGTTTTCCAGTTTTTTAAAAACATTGAATATTTTAAATACCTAAATTGTTTTGCACAAATTTTTGCTAATTTGTCTAACTAGGTTAAACATTTTCAAAAGCATTTAGATTTTTAAGCGTGGGCGCTGTGCATTGTGTCAGTGGCAGCATGGGGACGAGGGGAGCTGGTGGGGTGGAGGGGACTCAGGGTAGAGGGGTGGGGCAGGAGAAGGCAGTTTTAGGAGAGGGGTCCTGGGTCCTGAGCGTAGCTCTTTTCTCTTGGACCGTCTCAAGTAGACGGAGTGTTAGGGTATTGAGGGACAGGGGATGGGGACCCTTCTCCAAGGTCCCTTCTATGCCCACCATCTCTAATCCTCACCAAATTCCCCCTCGCCTGACCTTGACCTACATACCCTGGTTTGACTGAGCTCCCTGAAGTTTCCCTTGCCTGGGCCAGCCTCTGGCCACATCCAAGGCCTCAGTGGTTTCACATCTAGTGAGTACCTAGGATCTAGGATCAAGTTCAGCCGAGCTACAACACAATGGCCTGGTAGTTCTAAGATCTTGCCTGGGGCCCATGACAAGCTAATGGGTGGGTCCCTCACTAAGAATGCATCTCCCTCATTGGTCCAACTCAGGCTTTCCCCTCTGGCTCAACCTGGCCAACTTCTGGGTTGCTGTGGTTTAGAGAAGGAGCCATTTCTAGGCGCTTGCTACCCATTTTCTTTCTACCCATTAATTTAACCAGAGAGACTCTAGCACTGTTCTAGGCCTGAAGGCTTGTGTGTGTGTGTGGTAGGGTCGGGGGTGGGTGTTGTGAGGGGTGGCACTTGTGGTCTGACATGGAAAGGTAGAGGATGTGTGAGTGGTCAGCCCCCCCCCACACACACACACACTGTGATGTAAGAAATGCAGGGGTCTTGGGCCAGAAGGGTTGTCCTATCCAGCCTAGGTGAGCTCTGGTCTACGGCTAGGCCTATAAAGGTAACTGAAGACAGAAAAACGGTGGGAGTGGGAGTGGGAGTGGGGATGGGAGGATGCCTCTAAGAGACAGAGCAACCCAGGCAGACTGAGGTGAGGCAGGGAACAGCCTGGTTTGTATAATGAACCCAAAGAGGTACATGTGTCCTGTGTCTTCAGGACGGTGGGAACTGGGGGCTTGGGTGCAGGCTGCTGAACCATTTTTAAATGAGGATGGGGTGACCAGGCCTGAGATTCAGAAGACCGTGGTCTGAAGTGGATGTCCGAGGAATGGAAAGGGAAGGGAAGGGAAGGGAAGGGAGGGAAGGGAAGGGAAGGGAAGGGAAGGGAGGAGGACAGGGGAAGAGGAAGGGAGGTCAAAGGAAGGGAAGGGGAGGGAAAGGGAGGGAGGGAAGAGAGCCCAGGGTCTTTGGTCAGACAGCCATTAGATAAAGGTATTATTGCCCACAACATGGAGCTGGGCTGGGGCATAGGCTCAGTTCTATTTCAGGATGGTTGAGTTTATGCACCCATGAAGCATCTATCATCTCTGACTAGCCAGCAGTCAGCTGTTGGCCTCAGGCTCAGGGGAGAACCACAGCCGGTCACATCTGAGACATGACAGGCACCAGGAGTCCAGCCAGACCAAGCCCCAAGTACTCCAAGAAGTGGCCAGGAGATGTTTTGAAATGAGGGTAACTGACCTTGGAAAGAGAGTTCTTGTAAAGCCAGATTTGCTGTGGGCTGAAGCCAGTGGGAGGTGGGCAGGTGGATTTGGCCAGAATGGACAATTTAAAGCAGTATGGTTGCTGGGGAGAAGCAGTACCAGGCATAGGCAAGGCTGACATGGTAGGAAGAAGGTCTTGTGGCATGTGTAGGAGTCCATGGACAGCAAAGTTGGGGGAGAAGAGGGGTGTGTAGGCAGAGGCAGAGGAAGGTGGGCGTTGCCTTCCAAGTGGAAGGGACGGACGGCCACTGAGGAGAGCAAGAGCTGGAGTGTGTGTGTGTGTGTGTGTGTGTGTGTGTGCGCGTGCGCGCACGCGCGCATGTGTTTGTGTGTAGACAGAGATAGAGTATCTGAGATGTCCAGGGAAGTGGAGAATGGGGTACTGCTAGGCTTAAGGAGGGCTAGAAGACGGGTCCTCATGTGCCTGCAGGAAGAGGAACTAGGGTATTTGCAAGAGGGAAACTCAGACTCTAGACCAGAAGGAGGCTAATCCTGAGCTGATCGAAGAGAAAGCCTGCACATTCCTAGCTAGGACATAGAGGCTAGGGGTATAGAGCTGTGGGTACCAGGTCAGGCCTTAGATCCACTGCACCTCTCTTCCTGGCTCTCCCCACCTCTACACTCTTCTCTTTCTCTCCTCAGATTGAAACCTCCCAATTGGAGCCTGAGATAGCCCGGGCTACGAGCAGCCGGACAGTGGTGTACAACAAGGGGCTGTGAGTGAAGATAGCCGGCCTGGGAACACAGCACTGTCCAGGCCAGGCATTCGGGGTGGGGAAAGAAGTCTCGTGAGCTGTTTCTGCAGGGAGGGGCTGCCTGGAAAGCAGTCAACCTCTGTCAGTAAGGAGACTAACCATTCACATTTTAACATAGGGGAGAGGAATTCTGACACATTTCCTACACACACAAAAAAATCAAGTGCATCTCTGGGCCTTACATGGGGTCGGCTAAACTCCACTCAGCACAATTTCGTCTGAGCTAAAGAACTGTAGAGTGCTCCTGGGGTAGACGTAGTATCCTTTTATACGTTTACTTTTTTTGTTTTAATTTTTTTAATTAGAAGCAAGTCTGAGCCTTGGTTGCAGCTGACCAGAAGCAGCAGGTGGACAGGCGATGGGAGCTAGAGGAGCCTGAGAGCTGGGTTAGATTGATGAGAGGGAAGTATAATGGTTAGGCCCGATGGGCCCCTTGGGTTACAGAAGGGAAGGAAGGGGAGGTGGTCTGCACCCCACAGGATGAGCTAGCCATAATCAGGTTTCTCAGGAAATGGCCTCCTCGATCAAGGAGCACTAGAGACCCCTGGAAGATTCCAGGAACACCAGGCTCTGAATGAACCCAGCTCCTACCCACCCCACAGCTGAGTGAAAGTCAGTGACCCCTGGCATGGGTCATCTTTCATGGAGCTCTTGATTCCAGGCCCCTGAGAGCACCCCAGCTCTAGTCAGGGATCCCCAAGAAGGAATATTGTTCTGTGGAAACAGGGAGAGGATCCTGTCTGGGCTTTCCAGAAGTAGCTAGCGTTTCCTACTGGGACAAGGGTGGGCTGAGCCCACTGTGGTCCAGTCTGCAGCCACTGAAGCTGTTAGTCACACCCCACACCTTTCTGCAATAGAGGAGTCTCCTGCCTGAGGATGCAAGGCCGGATCCCTGGCAACTGCCTGAGAGGCAGCATCAGCAGTGGACAAGCCACCACATCTCTGGGCTTCCATTCCCTGCCTGGAAGCAAAGGACCAAACCAGGATTCCCACCAAGCCTCTGGCTCCTCTCCGCCTGCTTCACTTAGATGTGCACATTGCAAGCATATCTCTAAGGTGGATTCTGGGCTGGAGAGTGCATTGGGCCCTTCTGGAAATGGCCACTTAGCCTACGAAAGGACCTTGCCCTTCTGTATGGACTCCCCCCTATCCTGACAAACCTTGACTTGTGCCAAACACTTCATGGCTGTGGAGGAGGCAGTATGGACGACTGAGCTGAGCATAGGGGATCACATCACACGCCATTCCTCACTGCTGCAGACTCGGGGCTTCTTGCTGCTGGTTCCTGACTCCATCTCGTCACACGTAAGCCAGAGAAGGAGAGAGAGCTCTACCTAAGGAGGCAGGGTCTGGGTGGGGTTGAATAGGGTGACTCCTGGTCCAAAGGACCCTCAGAAAGGAGATATTCTGATCTTTACACAGCCCTCATCTGTCCACACTAGCATAGGAGCCCCGGTTTGTGACCCTGGAACCTGACTTAGGAGGGGTCAGGCTGAAGGTCAGCATGTATGTGTGCAGTACAAGGCTGGCACAGGGCAGCAAGGACAAGGTCACAGGCTGCCTGCCAGCATCTTAAGGCAGGTGTCACTGCAGCGAGATGGGCCAAGCATTGGTAACACGGTCTCCAGGCATTGGTCAGAGACTACATCTGTCTGGAGCTTCTATTGAAAAGTCTTTTCCCAGCCTTCTCTGTGCCCACATGTCCTGGAACAAATCCTTATGCATTTATCTTGGGACCAAAATCACCCTCACCCAGGCCTGCCTGCTCCAGAGGTCCAGCAGGCCAGGGGTTCTTCCAGCTCGCCCTCTGTGCCACTGTCCCTGTGGCCTCATTACCCCTCATAGGTATGTTTTGTGTATGGAGTGATTTCTGTCGCACTCCTAAATATAAGCCCAGAAAAGGGCAGCTCCTTTGGATTTGCTGACAGATGGTCCTTGTAGTTCAGGTGACAGTGACTGAGCGTCTTGAGCCGTGCTGTTAAACCCTGTCCCAACTTCATAAAATTCGTAAGAAAAGCTTTCTGTGAATGCAGATGTCCCTGTTTGCTGAGGCTAGGGGACAGAGAGAGGCCTGGAGAAAAGGCAGCACAGATTACCTCTTGTTGGGTGTAGTTTTGCCAGCAGTCAGGGAGTATCTCCAGCAGGTTCTCCAGCCCTGATGTTCCTGGCCAACTCTCCTGTGATTACTTTTAAACATTCCCTCAAAGGATGCAGTTCCATCTCTGGAAAGCAATGTGAGAGTACAGGAACCAAAAGACCAAGATGCTGAGATGGCCACCGAACCGAGATGTCTGTCCACTGTCTCACTCCCTAACTTTGGCTGTCTTATGAAGTCTCCAGTCTGGGGAAGGGTGGGGCACTGAGGAGACGAGCCGGTGGGAGGCAGGTCCATGCTAAGCTTCAACCTTGGGCGGGTGTGAGTGAGGCTCAACACGAGTGCCTCAGGTTACCTAGGACTTCAGACTGTCTCTTTAACCTCAGAAAGTGTCTCAGTGTATGTGATCTATGTCATACTAATGGGCTGTGGGTAATAAACATGGATTTAAACACACAGGTGTGGCTCTGTGCATTACAGGTCACGGGAGGGGAGGAATGGAAAAACGCAGAGGGATCAAGTGAAGGCAGCTGGGGACTCTGGGGAAGTCTTCCCAAAGGAGGGCGCCTGCCCAGGGTTCAGGGAAGGCCCAGAGGAAAGGGTAAAGGACACGAGGAGGAGGGTATGAGGGCAGGAAGCTGGACGAAGATGAGTTGAAACCACAGAAGAGGAGTGACTTTGATAGCTCAGCAAGGACACAGGATTGCCACGCAAGCCAGAGCCACTGGGTTTCATCTTCAGAGCCCATGGTGGAGAACACATTCCTGAGAGTTGTCATCTGATCGCTGCGTACTCCCCCATGTGCACCATAGCGTGTGAGCCCCCAGCCTCTTGCCCCTCACACAAATAAAAATACAGGGGAAAGACGGAATCACAGAAGCAGCCCTGTGGGTGAGTGGCTGAAGAGGCTCGCCCTGAGGAACCGGAACGCACTGGGATCTCAGTAGGCTCTGTGCTGTGTGGGCCCGCAAGGCTGGAGAGTGAAGGCGACCAGACCACCCTGGCCTGCCTGTGACCTGGAGACCCATGAGGGATCTGAGCCAACTGCAGATAAGGGGTCTTCTGTGTGCATGGCCTCGGTCCTGGAACTCTGCCCTCTCCCAACTCTCTCATATCCCCTCACGTGTTGGGTAGTTTTTATGTCAACTTGACACAGCTATAGTAATATGAGAGGCGGGGGACCTTAATTGAGAAAATGCCTCCATAAGATGGGGAGGAAGATATTTTCTTAATTGTTGATTGATATGGGAGGGTCCAGTTTGTTGTTCTATACCTGGGCTGGTGGTCCTGGGTGCTATAAGAAAGCAGGCTGAACAAGTCATGGGGAGCAAGCCAATAAGCAGCACCCCTCCATGGCTTCTGCATCAGCTCCTGCCTCCAGGTTCCTGCTCTGGTTCCTGCCCTGAGTGCCTTCAGTGATGAACCTGTGATGTAGAAGTGTAAGCCAAATAAACCCTTTCCTCCCCAACTTGCTTTTTGTCATGGTTTCAACACAGCAACAGTGACTCTAACTATCATCTCCTGATAGACCTGGTTTCTCTCCCAAGCTGCCCCCTAAAAGTCCCCACAGGGAGGCATGCCCTCTTCTATAGGACCACTGGGCATCTTCCAGCCCTGCAGAGAGAGAAGCTGGTATGGGTAGAAAGCACGTAGTAGGCAGATACTGGTCTCTGCATAACCAGTGGCTGTTGTAAGTACTTTTTGGTATATATACAGGTTTGTGAGCATTTGGGTGCACATATGTGTGCACATGTGTATAGAGGCCAAAGGTCAACTTTAGGTATCATTCCTCGGGAGCCATCTCCCTTGATTTTGAGGTCTCTCGATGTCCTAAAGCTCACCAAATTAGCTAGACTGGTGCGAGCAAACCCCAGGATCTGCCTGTCTCTACTTCTCTAGTACTGAGATTTACAAGCATGACCCAGCACAACTGTATTATTATTGTTGTTGTTGTTGTTGTTGTTGTTGTTGTTATTATTATTATTATTATTATTAGTAGTAGTAGTAGTAGTAGTAGTAGTAGTAGCAGCAGCAGCAGCAGCATTTAGTTTGTTTGCTTGGTTTTCTTGAGACAGAGTCTCTCTACATAGCCCTGGTTATCCTAGAACTCACTATGTAAACCATGCTAGCCTCAAACTCAGAGACTCACCTGTCTCTGAGATTAAAGGCATTCACCACTATGCCCAGCACCCTGGCTTTTAAAAAGTGGGTTTCATCACTTTGCCAGCTGAACTGTATCCCCAGCCTCTAGTGTAGGCACAGAGACTTGGTGCACTTACCTACCAAATGCCAGCTCACTGGTGGGGAATGCAGCAGACCCTTCTCTCATTAATTATCCGGGGTGTGGGTAGGAGGCCTAGCTCTGGGCTCCCTTGGAACAGATGAAGAGGGAAGAGGGAAGAGGGAGGGGATGGGGTCTCTATTCAAAGTGATACCTTGAGGTCAGGAGGCTACAGGTCCCTGGGAATTTCTTTGCTAAGAGCTAAGCTACATGGGCCCCATCAGTGACAGCAATCCTTGACTCTCAGGACACACACAAGTCCCTTCTGGGAACTGTTTGTTGTTTCTAGCTGGATTGGGGACCCAGCTCCTGCTGGCTCAGAGATCATTAACATTTGAAGAATGCAACTCTCCTTCCCTCTGTCCCCTTGGACTGGCCTGGATCTAGGTTTCTTCCTTCCCACTCAATCAAAGCCTAGGAGAGGCAGAACACTGGAGCAGGGGGCAGGGTGTGAGGACAGTGATGAGTGACCCTTTCCTGAGGCCCAAGGAGCCTGGCTCTGGATTCAAGATGGAGCCTCCTCCCTGTGTCCTCCACTCCAGCTGCTGTTATGCCTGCCATCTCCTCTCCTCCTGAGCCACTAGTTAGGCTGTCAGTTGGAATTTCTCATCAGTTGGGTCATGCTTGTAAACTCCAGCACTAGAGAGTAGAGACAGGCAGATCCTGGGGTTCGCTCACACCAGTCTAGCTAATTTGGTGAGCTTTAGGACATTGAGAGACCTCAAAATCAAGGGAGATGGCTCCTCCCAAGCCCTTTCCCCACCCTTTTCTGAAGTACCAGGTAACCCTGATGGCAATGGCCAATAACTGCCCCCCAGCCCACCATATACCTCCAAGTAGCTCCTGGAAGCCTTTTCTGACTCCTCTTTAGTAAATACAAAAACCTGGGCCCCACTACAAAGCCCCAGGGAAGGTAGAGAGATGGAAAAATAGATCAGGGAGAGAGGAGATAACAGACAGACTGGCAGGCAACAAATTCTCTCCCTGGAGACTCCATGCATCCTTAATGGGGACAGAGGGGCTGCTAGCAGTTCCGGGCCACCTGACAGTGCTCTTTTCCTCTTCCTGGGCAAGCAAGGGAAGGGGAGAGGCAGCACCGAAGGCGCTGACCACTCCAAGAATGAGCGTAAGAAATTCAGTTTGTTTCCAGAACAGAGGCAAGATCTTGGAGAGGTGAGAGGTGCTAGAGGGATCTGTGGAGGTCTTGTGGAGAGAGTGGCTCCATTTGAGGGTAGCACGGAGAGATACAGTGTATCTGTTGAGAGACAGGTAGGGGACCCTGCTTGGTCATGGAGGCTGGAGAGTCAGGGCCTGGCCCAGCAGGATAGAAACAAAGGTAAAGGAAAGTAAGGTCACTGAGAGGGGTGTGGCAGCAGGGAGCCAGCTGACACCCCACACACACACCGCCCCGTCCTGTTTGGGAAACAGAGGAAAAAGGATGCTACATTTTTGGGACCTACAAAGACAGGAAGGAGACCAAATCTGCAGGGGAGGCAGCCATTCCATCTCAGAAGTTCTTATAGGTTTCTGGAAGACAGCCAAGTGAGGATGTCAGGAGACCAGCAAGGGCTGGATGTATAGGCTCGCATACTTGGAAGCCCGTTGAGGTGGCACATGCCTGCTGTCATCCCAGCACTCGGGAGGTAGAGGATGGGGGATCAGTAATGCAAGGTCAGTCACTCTCTGGTCAGTCACTGGACCCCATGAGACCCAATCTCAAAAACAAAACAAAAGACCTGAAAAAGATTTGCAATGATTCATTTATTGACTGCTCTAGGAGTACAGTAAACTAACAGGAAGAGAAGGCCAAGGGCAAAGTCCTGGAAGCCCACCCCTATGTGGCCCAGAGACTGGAAACTGCCAAGAAAGTTCAGCCAGTGAGAGCTGAGTGGTCACAGTGTGGTCAGGGCAAAAACCAGCTTTGTGGGCTGGGAAGTCAGTAAGCTTCTGGCTTATAGCCTGTGAAGGTGTGTGTGTGTGTGCATATGTGTTTACTGTGTGTGGTGTGTATGTGGTGTGGTGTGTGTGTGTTATGTGGTGTGGTGTGTGCGTGGTGTGTGTGTGTGTGTGTGGGGTGTGTGTGTGGTGTGTGTGGTGGTGTGGTGTGGGTGTGTGGTGGGGTGTGGTGTGTGCGTGGGTGTGGGGGGGGTGTGTGGGTGTGGGTGTGTGTGTGTTTGTGGGTGTGTGAGTGTGTGTGTGGTGTGTGTGTGTGTGTGTGGTGTGTGGTGTGGTGTGGTGTGTGTGGTGTGGTGTGTGTGTGTGTGGTGTGTGTGTGTGTGTGTGTGTGTGTGTGTGTGTGTGGTGTGGTGTGGTGTGTGTGTGTGTGTGTGGTGTGTGTGTGTGTGTGTGTGTGTGGTGTGTGTGGTGTGTGTGTGGTGTGGTGTGGTGTGTGTGTGGTGTGGTGTGTGTGGTGTGTGTGTGTGGTGTGTGTGGTGTGTGTGTGTGTTGTGGGGTGTGTGTGTGTGGTGTGGTGTTTGTGTGTGTGTGGGGTGTGTGTGTGGTGTGTGGTGTGGTGTGTGTGGTGTGTGTGTGGTGTGTGTGTGGTGTGTGGTGTGGTGTGTGTGTGTGTGTGTGTGTGTGTGTGTGTGTGTCTCAGAGCCATAAGATCCTCTAGAACTAGAGTTACAGGCAGTTGTGAGCCACCCAACACGGGTGGCAGGAAGTAAACTCAGGTCCTCTGCAAAGCAGTGTGTACTCTTAACTGCTGAGCCACCCATCTCTCTCTCCAGCTGTGTATCTTCATTTTTGAGCCAGGGTCTTTTACTGAGCTATTTGGCTGGCTAACAAGCTTCATGGAATCCTCCTGTCTGTCTCCCCAGTACTGAGATTTTGATTTTTTTTGTTTGTTTTCACACGAGGATCAAGCTCAAGTCTGCACGCTTGCATAGCAAGCCCTTTACTAAGCCCTACATGGAAGTAATTCTCCACACGGATATGGTTGTAGCTCTGTGTCATGGTATCCTGACACTGCAGTCACCGGGTGTAGGAGGGACACTCAGGCAGAGAAGTGAGAAAAGATCAGGCACTGAAGAGTGTGTGGTGAAGAACACAGACTGGGGCCTACATCAGAGAGCTCTTGAGACCTCCAGGAGAGCCATGGAGATTACAGGAGGTGGGTGGAGAGGAGGAATTAGATGCAGAAGTGTCCATGGAGGATGGAGAGCCAAGGGTAAGACTGTGAGAGGTACTGCACCATTGTTCACAATCCCAAGAGGCGGGCTCATGGGAGACCTTGCAACCTAACTTCCACCATTGAAGTCATGAACAGAAAGCTGGGACTGGCAGAGCAATTATCCACCTGGCCCTCCAACTTCCGTAGAATTCTCTCCATCCAGGGCCATAGCTCCTGTCTGGAGTCTCCCTACCCAGCTGTCCTCTCCAGGTTCTGCTGGTCACTGCTCCTGCCCCTCTAGACCTAAGGACTCTACAGCCTTCCCATTGTTACTAAGGACTCCCCATGTTACAAAGGGTGCATCAACATTCTCATCACTTTTCCAGATTTGTTCCCTGTTCCTTTTTGTCAACTCCCCTGTGTTGCCCGGTCTAAAGTTCTCTTTCCTAAGTGATGTGAAGGTGTTCCTTTCAAGGTTCCTTTTTCTCTCTGAAGATGGAAGTCATGAAATTGGGGATGTAAGTGAGTTAGTAGTGCCTGCCCAGCATTTCATGAACCCCTGGGTTCAAGCCCCAGGTCCACTTAAACTGAGCATGGTGGTCACCCAGGTAATCCCAGCACTCAGCAGGTGAGGGCAGCGGGACCAGAAGTTCAAGTTCGTCTTCAGTTTTATATTAAATTTGAGGCCTCAAAAGGGAGAGGGGGAGGGAAGGAGAAAAGGAAGGAAGGAAGGAAGGAAGGAAAAAAGGAAGGAAGGAAGGAAGGAAGAAAGAAAGGAAGATGAAATAGGCTTCCTACTGACAGTTACAGAAGCAACTAGGGGAGCAGGGTGAGTCTAAGGCCTCTCTCACAGAGCAAGAATAGATTTATCAAAGAGAGTAAGGGTTGTGCTGAGACTGACACTTGATTCAGAGGGTGTCCCCGATACACACCATTACCTGGTGTCCTGACTCAACGAGGTAGGTGGAGAAATGGTCTGAGTGGACCTCTGCTGGTCTGGTACAACCAAGCATAGCGGGACAAGGGCATTTCAGAGAGAGAATGGGGGAACAGCTGGGAGCGCCCTGTGGGGTCCCACTCTAATGTGGATGAGAGAGTGAACAAGCCAGCTGGAACACCCCAGCACAGGACATCTGAATTCGTGATTTGAAAGTGTTCTTCCCAGGCATGCTGAGGTATACCACTAGGGAGGCTGTCCACTGAGACCCCAAGTTCTTCGGCAGGGGCAGGAAGACCAGAAGCTGCTAGCTTCAGTCTTGGACAAATGAAGGGGCATGGCCAGGATGTGCAGCTACACTTCACGCACGTGCACAGCACACTTGCACAGCCACACGCCCACACCCACCCACACAGTCACACTCTCGCGCACGCCCACAGCCCTCCCAGACACTCCAAACACCCTCACATGCACTCACCCTCACACGAACCCCAGACAGCAGATGGGGCGCTCGGGTAATTGGTTAAACCTGTTCCCGATGTCTGGCTCCGCCTTGGCAGCACCGTCTGACAGGAAAGCTGGCTGGGCCTGCACCACTAAGCCTTCTGCCCCCCATCCCCTCCCCCTGTGTGGCTGTCCTGGAGCAGGGTCCCAAAGCAGCCTGTGAACTAGCTGGGTCCTCTAGGACAGAGCCTGGCTCTCTAGTCAAGATTGTGTGAAGATCCGTGGGAAGCAACCACAGCGCCTGTGAGGAGAGATTGATAAGAGAGCAGGTGCCATGGCCCCCGAGGGGCCAGAGGCCCACCTGGGAAAGTCCTGAGGACAAGAGGAAACAGTATGGTTGTTCCCTGAGAGGAAGCACATGCATTGCTGGCTACACTTGAGGCTCCTGCAACTCTGTGCTCTTAACCAGTGCTCAGAAGAATCAGGCCATCATTCCACAGGGCTCTGGAGGTCAGCACCACAGATGAGAAGTGGCCAAACGAGCTTGCTTAGAGAGGCCTAGCCCAGCAGCTCACCCGAACACAGATGCAGGGAAGGAGGGCATGTTACTCTTCTGGCCCTGTGCAGGCCCTCGCTCTAGGCAGGAGCCCCCCGGGAACGGGCAGGAGCCCCCGGGAACGGGCAGGAGCAGCAGTCCTGTCTTCTCACTGTTCAGCTGCATCTGCGTCTCTTCGTCTCTTCGGGAGAGACTTTGGTTTGTTCCCTGGAGAGGGCCCAAAAACTCCCAAATTAGCAAACCTGGCAAGCCCGCAGCTCAGAAAATAGTTCATCCTGATTCCATGTTTTTCAGGCTCACAGAAGCCTTTATTAATGAAGTCACAACACCAATATTTACCGTCTGCGGGAGAGGCACAACATGGGGGGATGGAGGGGGCTCCCCGCCCCGCCCCAGCAGGCCTGCCTAGGAAGATTGGCAGGTTTTCGGTTCTTCTAGTCCTTTATCTTCTTGATGGGGCATTCTGCTGGGATCTTCTAGGACCCATCCCCCACCCAACCCCAGCCCCCAACCAAGCAAGGAAGGGCTCTCCCATCCTGTCTCCTCACCACTAGTGCTGAAAGGGAGCCTCTCCTCCCATCCTACCTGTTCATGGACACCCCTCCCACAACACTATTGCTTGGCAGGGGGAGCTGTCCAGAGTTTAATACAGACTTAGCTGGGTTAGAACTTTTAAGATTTGAGGGATGTATTCATTTGATGGAGGAAGGGACAGGAGGAAGTCTTTTGGTTTCTGGAAATAGAAGTGGACATCAGCAAGACAGGCAGGGTAGAAAAAGGTAGGACAGTGGGACTTGGCCTGTGTTCTCAGCAAAGGAACCTTGCGTGCTTTGATTTCTGCCGCTAGCCCAGGCAATAGGAATGGGCCTTCGACAAGGATAAGGTGTCCGCAGGGTACTCACCAACATCCCAGATGGGAAGAACAGCACAGGCCAGCAAAAGCCATGACAGCTTACTCAGGGACACTAGGAGCAACGTAGGACAGGCCACAGGTGGGAGAGAAGCGTCAGCACAGTACAGAATAGAGAGAGAAGAGACACTGTCAGGAGGATCAGAACCCTTCTGGCCACAGCATGGAGGCCTTCTTCGATATCCACAGAAGCCACGTAATGTCTGTGTTCTTCCCAGATAGCAGACCAGGACCAGAAAAGTGGCAGAGACAACTGGGGGACACTACACGGATAGACATGTGACCAGACATCACTATCTGGCCAGGAATAGATGAGCTGACTAGGAGAGACATGAGGTATGGACGAACCAGAGGAAGAGGAGACACAAAGAGGGATCCAAAATGAAAACATAGGGGTTAGGGGGACAAGGAGGTCACCCCAGCAGGTGAAGGAACAGATGACCCCAGGCTGGAAGTGGATGAATGTATGAAAGGGGAGCTGGGGCAGTGGCTGGCGGCTGTCACTCACATCAGGATAGTGCTAGAATGGACAGTGGGGAAGCTCATGAGAGGTGAAGTAGAGGCAGCCTGGGTGCTGGGAGGGAAAGACTGTTGGAAATACAAATCAAACTTCTCCAGGATGGAAGGAATCGTGTCAAGGGGAAAGGACAAACAGACAAAGTAAAGGGCGGATGGACAAGAGTTCACTGGGCCTGCCTTGCCTTTCTTGGTTGGGTCGAGGTGTCCCTGAGCCACGATGACCTCAGCAAGCTCATCATCAAGCCCACGGGCACCAGGTGTGGTAGCTCATACTTACAATCCAGCACCTAGGAGGCTGAGGCAGGAGGATTGCTGTGACTTGGAAGCCAGTTTGGGTAACAGAGTAAGACCTTGTGTCTGAAAAAGAAACCAGGACAAGGGGCTGCTTCAGGTTCTTCAGGACAGGTGCACATCTGTGTGGGGGCTGGGCTTGGGCCCTCCTTAACCCACCCCCTGGTCTCCTTCCCTCTGGATGCTCCTCAGCTGGAGTCTGCAGTCCCTGAGCGCCCTTGCTGACCAGCTCCTACCACACTGAGAACCAACACCCTGCAGCCCGGGTTCTACAGTTGAAGATGGATAGCTGTGTCGTTAAGAGAGAGATTTTTTTATTATTATTATTTCCCATAGGGAAGGGGGACATGAGAGGATCACTAAGAACTACAGCAGGACCTGGAAAATAAATTAAAAGAGACATGTCTCAGAACAAAGACAGAGACACGGAGAGCAGCTGGGGGGCCGCAGGGATGGGCGGTCCACCCAAGCAGCAGGCTCTCCACCAGAAGGCTGAGCAGTCCCAGGCCTCAGCCAGCCCATTTTCTTGTCCCTCTGACGGTGATGGCCCCAGGCTCCAAGCCCTGTGGGGCCGTGACTCGAGGCCTCCCTGCAGCCTGGCTAAGGAGTGGCCAGAGTCCAGCGTGGGCCCCTGGAGCCCCGGCCAGCAGCAAGCAATGCTCTGCCCTTGTGGGCTCTCGACTGTTCCCCTAGTCATTAGAGGTGACATCAATGTCCTCCCCGTTGGCCTGCTTCGTGGCGATGCGCCACCGGTTGATATGGTGGGAACCCTTCTTCTTCTGCTCAGACTCGGGCCCTTCCTCCTCCAGCTTCTGCCGTTTGTATTTTGTCCTCCGATTCTGGAACCACACCTTCACCTGGGCCGGGAGGGAGGGAGGAACATAGGTAAGAAAGCATCCAAGATGGCCTCCACACTACAGCTGAGCTGGAAGTCAGATGGGGAACTGAGGCCAGGCAGGCAGGGTTCTCTTCCAGGCATCTGCCACCCGACAGGTCTGGAGGCCTGCTCTTCAGATGCAAGCGAGGAGGGGGCCGGGGAACAGACTGAGCTAGACAGACATAAGGGCAGTTTCCCCAAACAAAGGGGGCAGGTATGGCTGCTCAGCCTCCTGGACCCGGCCGAGGAGAGCATAACAGGCCAGGGCTCTGCCTGGGTCCAGAGAAGATGTAGCCATCCCCAGAGGGCCCAAAGCATACTCCTCACCGCCACATGAGACATCATGGCTTCATAACCCAGAGGAGGCATCTACACCAAGCACATGGCCTATGACAGCCAAAGTACATCTAAGATCCCAGAGCCATTAATGGATCCTGTAAACTCCCATGCTGTCTGTACTGTGTGAAAGTGCCCTACCCACTTCAGTAGTGGAATGGAGCAGGCCAGAGCTGTGTGGTAGGGAACCCCAGTCCCTCAGGCGGCAGCTCCTCAGGGCAGTCTAAAATCCACCCCTGATCATTTGACCTTGGACGGACAAGTATAGGGAGAGTTCTGTCTGAGGTCTTATCCCACACACAGGGTCAGCTCTGCACCTCTTGTCCCAACAGCACTGACCCCCGTGGTCCATCTAGATGTCACAGGTCACACAAGAAACAGAAGAAAACCGGAGGACAGAAACAAGCGCTGATTTGAATGTAGGGAGTGCCTACTTCTGTGCCCGGGAGCCTCGCCTTGTGTGAGGCTTTCACAAGGGGGACAGCATCCTTCGTTGGCAACAACAGGCCTGTGGTTCTAGGCATCTCTAGGAAGCACCATTTAGTTCTATCTCTACGGTCCTTCCTTCCTTCTCTCCCAGCATTACTGGGTGTCCACAACACAGCCCTTACATCCTCCTATGGGTGGCTCCCCACGCTCCCTCAGTACTCCATGCTGCTTTGATTGTAACTCTTCACTCAGCCTTGTGGGCCAGCCAGGCCCAAGTCCTCCTTGATGCTGGCAGGACTCACATCCCTCATCCATAAGTGAGATGCTTTTGGGACCCTTTGTTGTTCCAAGCTGCCTCCTGGACTCCTGTGGGTAAGGGGTAGGGGATGTGGGGTAATGGAGTTGCATGCAAGCCCTGGTGTTTTCCTGGGAATATCAGCACAGCTTAAAGCAAGCAGGGGCTGTGGCTGCGGCTGTGCAGACAGCACTGGTAAGCTGTTTGTGAACAGTGATGGTGAACATTCCGATTCTGGCAACTGCAGTGACTGCCGGAGGGGGATGTGGAACTCATGGCAGGGCTGAAGGCAGCCCTTGCAGACAAGCACGCACAGCAGCAAAGTGGAGACTGGGCCTGGTACCCTGGCTGTAGGATGGCTTCATGCTGGGGATGTGCCAACCTCATATACCCTTCCTTCCCATCATAGAGGCCCTTGAAGGTTCTCCTCACAATCCCTGCTCACAGAGGCCTCCACCGAGCCATCTGTCCTGCCACCAGGTTGGAGGTGGGAACGTTGGTGCTCAGTGTTCCAAATGTCACTAGCTCAAGACAAGAGAGCCGGTCCAGGGAACATCCCTGCACCCAGCTTTGGTGAATGAAGTCGGACAAGGGACGCCTTCCTTCCTCTTGAAGGCAGGGTTCAGGCTTTATAGACTGTGTGCCTCTTCTCAAGTAGACAGGAAAGGGTATTGGCTGCTCTGAGCTCAGGACTTCTGGATTCTATGCCCACCTAAGCCCTGGTGTTCTCGGCACACCCTTGGCAGTCAGCCCAGTTCCTGCCCTCTATCCCAGAGCACACTGTGAGTGTGTCAGCCAGTGGGTGGACAAGCTTGCCCTGCCTTTTGTGAATGACTCAGAGCTGTGTACAGGACAGCATATCCGAGTCCAAGTGGGCTGGATGCAAGTGGTTTCAAGGGGGCAGTAGAGAGCACCCAGAGACAGTCACTTTCTGCACCCCATCCTCAGGGCTCGTGGAGACTGATGATAACAGTGGCCTGTAAGGGACAGACCCAGCATGCTACTCTTGCCGGTCAACTCTCTCCCAAAGAAGGAAACTACCAATGGCAGAGTAGAGCCCAGGGATAGGGCAGCATCCTGGTACACCACTCAAAAGAGAATCCCAACTATTTGTTTCCGTAAGAGAACTAAAGTCAGTCGGGGCGGAACTGCAGTTCAATTGGTAGAGCACTTGCTTAGCACGCGCCAAGCCTTGTGGTCTAGCCTCGACACCACACAAAGGAGAAGAGATAGTACAAGTCTATAGTCCCAGCACTGGGAAGGAAGCGGGTAGAAGGATCAGAAGCTTAAGGTCATCCTCAGGTATATAGTGACTTCAAGGCCAGCCTTGGTTACATGAGACCCTATTTCAAAAATAACAGCACTGGGGACAAGACAGACACCCCCACCCCCTGGAATAGCCCTCTTCATAGGCAGCCTGGAAGTCTTCTGCAGAGCAGCTCTGGGCTGGGTATCCAGACACTGCTTATAATCCTATAATAGCAGGGGCAGTTGTGACGTCATAATAGTACAGAAGCCAGGATGAGCAGTGTTGGTACAGTGCAGTCATGGCCATGGCTGAGACAGAAGGGAATGGACCTAAACACCTAAACCTTTTCTTTGTTCCCTAATTTGTACTCTCCCATCCCAATGCCAATGTATAATCACCTCTCTCAGCCCCCAAACCATGCCAGAAATGGTGGCTGCAGGCTCCACCACCCAGCTTGACCCTTATGGTTTGGGGGAGAAGTTCCTGTGATCACCTGGATCCCCATTTTACTGAGTATCTCCCAATTTCTTAGTGAAGTCTTCTGGGACTCCCCATTTTGCCCGCAGTTAGGTAACCTGGAACTCTTAATGGCCTTTGAAAGCCTGCTTGGGTATATCTGGATTCCAGGGAAGCTAAGCAGTGTCCTCTCTGGCTTTGGAGTTGAGTCCCGAGGCCCAGAAGACCTGTCCAGGTATGGCCATCCAGTTGTACAGAGGTGGAGTAACCCAACACTGTGGTGCCAGGGACAGGTCTGGAAAATGGGAGGAATCGGCAGAAGAGGTACTGGAAGGGATCAGAAACAAGGCTGGGAGAGAGCTCAGTGCTAAAATTCGGTCTTTTAGTGGATGTGCTTTTGCAAGGGGGGTTTCATTTGTTTGGTTTGGTTTGTTTTTTTTGGGGGGGGTTGCTATTTTGATTTGGTTTTGTTTTGGGTTTTCTGAGACAGGGTCTCACTATGTCTCACTATGTAGCTCTGCTTGGCCTGGAACTCCCTAAGTAGACCAGGCTGTCCTGAGCATCAATTCTTCTGCACTGCTTGGTTTGGGAGAAACCGAACCATCTTGGCTAGCTTTAACTGCCAACTTAACACACAATAGAATTTTCCGAGATGATAATCTCAGTCGAGGACTTGCCTAAATCGGATTGGCCTGTGGCCATATCATAGAAAACTCTCTGGATTTTTGATTAATGTGGGGAGGCCCACCCACTGTGGGCGCGGCTGTTCCCTGGGCAGGGGGTCCTGAAGTATGTAAGGAAGCTAGGGGAGCACAATCCTGCTTGCCCTCCAGAGAGCAGCATCCTTCACGGTTCCTGATGCACTTCTTTGGCTGTGAAGTGGGTTGCTTGGTTAAAGGCTACCTTGTGTGGAATAGCTAGGCGGCCTACTACCTGCAATACTTGCTTTGACTTCTTGTCTTGGCTTCCCTCGGTGACGGACTCTAACCTCAAATTGTAACCAAATAAACTCTTTCCTCCCTTGAGTTGTTTTTCTGTCAGGATATTTTAGTCGCAGCAACAGAAATAAAACTAGACTAGTTAGATTTGTACACAGGAATTTGAAGCCAGAAAGAGAGCACAAGGAAGCAAGAGAGAGTGTGTTAACCTCTTGCTGGAGGAAGCTGGAGAGACACCCTTTGTAGACAGGGGGATGTGGTGGGGGTGGGGGTGGTTCACCTTGAGTCAGGCAGGATGAAGAGCAAGAAATGGTTCTGAATGGGCCAACACAGCACTTCCCCAGAGGACCAATCACTACACGCTATGGTGGAAACACACATGGGTGAATTCTTGAGTGGATAGACAGTTTACAAATAAGTGGGAAACAGCTCCTCTTAGTATTTTGGAGACCACCATTAACTTTTGAGTCATCTGCTGCTCTGAACCAAAGAGGGGTCATTCCACCTCGCTCACCTCGCCTCCAATCTCAGGCTCTCAGCCCCAGGTGCCTGTATACTTCCCCGCACCCTGTCCCAGCTTTCAGAAGTCCAAACATCCCTGTCAAGATCTTGCGACTCTGACATGGGAAGTTCCTCCTTATGTTCTACCGCTCTCTCTTCTGCTTTAATTTAAGCATGTCTTCTTAGTCTGTCGGCCTCAGACACAAAGTCCTTAGAATAGACGGCAGCTTGGAGACATCAATCACGCCACCGCCACCGTTCAGCCTGCTCTCTTCCCTGCCCTCTCTTGGGGGATCCATTTCCTATCAATTGATCATGTCAGACTTCCTGCTCTCAGTCAGATCAACCCTCATCCCCCCAAACTGGGGTCACCCCAACTCCTCCTGCTCCCTCCACCCACCCTAGGTCCTCTCCCTCACTGTACTAAACTCATCTGCCTCTCAGGCCTGAGTCCCAGCATCTCAGAGTCTTGCTTAGCCCCTCCTCAGTCCACCACATGGGACTTCCAGGCTATAGGAATATGGAAACACTGGAGTCAGGACTTAGAAGAAGGGGTGTGTCATCCCAGAGCCACAGTGAGTTACTGTCAAACTTTTCCCTAAAACCCAAGCCACTTGGATATCTTCTGCTCACCCATCCCTCCAAAGGCATTCCATGGCAGGAAGCTCCCACCCTGGATGTCGGTGAAGAAAACCCATAGGTAGGTAAAGACCTCCCTCTCTCCCTGCTCTCAAGCCTCAAAATGGAGTCTGGTCTTGACACCTCCATCTCCATTTTAATTTGCCCTCATCTAATACTTGTGTGTGCCCCTCCCCATAATCCTACACATTCTTCCAAACCTTCCAGCCCAGAAGCCTGCTGGGGACCTCCCACCTATCAGGTCTCTGATCTCCCTCATCCTGAGCTGTGGCTTCAAGAGGACCCAGTTACTCACCCTATCCTTGTCCTGCACGAATGTAGGACCGTATACTTTAATTTAACGCACTAATCAACAACCAAGAGCGTTTTCTGTCCCTGTCCTGCAGGTATGTATAGACTTATCTATATCTGCAGCAGCTTCCGCCATTGTGTGAAG
Organism: Rattus rattus; assembly: GCF_011064425.1. NCBI lineage: Eukaryota > Metazoa > Chordata > Mammalia > Rodentia > Muridae > Rattus > Rattus rattus. The sequence goes on from NC_046159.1 coordinate 61,004,439, forward strand.
GCTCTCCAAGGCCCAAGACCACATTTCCTGCTTTTCTCACAGCTCAGCAAAAGTAAAAGGCAGACAAGGTCTAGAGACACTGATGATCTATTTGATTCTAGGGGCTACTGGAACATGTAATTAGCCAAGAACAGCACTCACCCCCATGTGGCCTATGACTGCCCACTGGCATCTGATGGGTACCCCAGGTATTGCCTGGCCTCTTGGTGTCCATGGAAACCAGCCTGCATGTATCTCATATGGTGGGAACACACCCTCACGGTGATCGAGGTGCTGTTCTGGCCTAGGTCTAGATCTGCCAAGCAGCCACGTGAATGCAAGCTTGGATGAGTGCCTTCTTGGTCCCATCCCATTCAACACCACAGTCGTAAGAAGCAAATGATTACAATCAGAAGGGAGAACTGGCTGTGGCCCAGGACCCATCCTTCCACCTCTTGGGCCGAACACCTCCCCAGCCATCCCAGCACGAACACCACTCCTAGCTAAGCCACACAGCTCAGTACCAGGTAGCTCAGGCTACCCAACACCTGAAGCTGGAGCTCTACCAGCACAGAGCCCTCCTCTGAGACTTATCTATAGCCTGTCTTTGTGCCATCAAACCCAACAGTCAGCCATGACAGCAGGACCGAAGGGGCAAGACAGTGAAGGAGCAGCCAAGGAAGGGGGCAAAGAAATAATTCATAAAGCTGCTGAGTGTGTGAGATCAAAACAAATGTATCTGACCGCTCAGGGTTGCTTGAGACAGGTCTCAATCTGTCTACAGATTGACACAAAGCAGGCCAGCTTCAGTATAGAGTTTCAGTGACATCTGCTTCTACCTCCCAAGTGCTGGGATTATAGGTGTATGCCAGTCTGCCTGACTGAAAAATTTTCTTACTTTTATTTTATGTGTATGAATGTTTTACCTATATATGTGTATGTACCGCAAGCATGCAGTTCCAATAGAAGCCAGAAGAGGGCGTTGCATCCATTGGAATTGGAGTGACTGTGAACTGCCCTTCGAGTCCTGGGAATTGAATCCCAGTCTTCCGGAAGCACAGCCAGTACTCATAACCAGGGAGACATCTCTGCAGCCCTATGCCTGGCTTTCATTCAGTACGTATTTACCGAATATCTGCTCCATGCCAGGCACTGTGCTGGATCCCATGAGAAAAAAATTTGACCTCTGCCTCCCACAACCAAGATGCTCAGACCTGCGGTTCATCTTAATTCCCCAGTGAGCTGCGGGAAATGTTTCTTCCTTGGACTGCATCTTGGATATCCTAAGAGCATCTCCTGGGTATCCCTGTGTTTTAAGATCTCCTTGAGAGTGGCTGCAGCTGATCTACAGATGACATATGGACATGACAGATAATTAAGTCACAACAGCAAAATGTGATGCGTATTAGGAAAGGCAAGGGGACATTGTGAGTTCTGGGAGAGTGGAGGGGACACACACACACACACACACACTACAGAAAAGTCAGAAGTAGAATGTAGGTAGTGAGCCTCACAAATTCAGGGCTGGAGACGACCCTAGCATTTATTTCTTCCAATCACAACAATGTGACAATGGAAGCCTGGGAGGAGCCAGAGCCAGAGCTGAGCTGGCAAGATAACCGTCAGTAGGTAGGAAGATGTCATTAGTTGCCAACAGCTCTCTAGAGATGGATGGTGGACAGAAGACAAAATGGATGAGACAATCAACAGATGGGTACATGGAGGTTATTGTTAAGAAGAAAAGCATGTATTTTGGAGAAAACATAAATTTCCCAATTTAGGGACATGGCTAGAGAGCACAGACAGATACAAGTTGCTAGATAAAAGACAGTTACATGTAAAGGGCAGAGCACAGAGACCTGGCTGACAAATGTAGGTATCATGTTAGAAACGCAAAGCAGGGAGCTGACTGGAGCACCACATGCTTGATGAATAGCAGATAACTGAAAGTGACCGTTAAGCTTGAACGGCAAACACTGAGGGGTGCATGGTGAGCTAATTCTCCAGTGTAAGTCCAAAGAAGTTACAAGGACAACAGAAGGGAACCAGGGATGATACTGAATGTAGCAGGAAGAATGTCGGCCTAGGGGAAACCTAGGCGGGGTCTTTATTATGCTATTTGATGTATTACTTTAAACAAAGAGAACAGACCTGAGAGGGAATGGGAATGGCTGTTACTTGGGCTACCTCTAACCCTCAAACGTATTCTCTGGATGAAGAAACAACTGAGAGAGGTCAAGCAACTTGCCCATTGTGCACAGCAGGCAGAAGTTCCATCTGCCTGACTTGGGCACTCTGCTTAGCTCACCTCTCCGCCTCAGGGTCTTTATCTGGAAAGGCAGAGCTACAAGGAAGTTCTCAGTTCCTTCAGATATTCTTTGATGGGAGGGGGAGAACACCATTCCCCTGGGAGCAGGATTAACCAAGAGTCCTGAAGGTTAGCAGAACAGACACATTGTATTCTTCTCTTTGGTTCTGTTCTAAAAGCATGACAGAAATGTCTGATGATAGAAATAAAAGCAATAAACAGCCTATCAACTATGAACTGGCATTAGGAGAAGCTAAAATTGACAGGAAGCTAGATTCAGTTTGAAAGAAAAATTAATTAAACATGTTCTCACTGTGCTGAAAAATGGAAAGTTTAAAAACAATGACAAGATTTCAACAAGTGCTAATCTGTGGGTGGTAGGATTATAAACTGTTTTGTTTTCTTACATTCCTGCAATTAACATTTAATAAATATTACTTTTTTACATGAAGCTAATTATAAACACCATTCTTAAGTTAACACCTTGTTTTAAACAATAATCGTAAAGCACTGTTTGCCAGGAGGGAAAAGAGGTGTTATTAACTTAATTTTTTAAACATTGCTTTCTTTAAAATGGTTTTTAAAACTAACTCTGTTGCTCTGTAAGATTTGTTCAGTGAGAGCTGTCAACTAGCAGCTCTAAAACCCCTTCAGGCCTGTGGTGGCCTGGAAGGAGGCCCTGACTCAACTGTTTTATGGGGTACCAGACACTGTATCCAAAATACCAGGACCAGTGGGATCAGTTTAGGGAACTGGGGTGCAGCAAGGGGTTGTCTACCAGACTAGCGCTCCCTGTTACACCAGCATTTAGTGGGAGAGCACAGGCAGACCCCTACCTGCAGAGGGGTGGTAGGGAACTGGATAGCGGGGCAGGGTAGGAGCAAAGAGCAGCTGAAGGTTCAGCACCAGCAGAGACAGAGGTCAGCTTCGGAGAGCTGGCAGGGCCTGTAAACCTAAATTAGAAAGACATCCAATACAGCAGCCAGGCTGAGAGTCCCTCAGCTGCTTCGGTCCTCCTTCACAGGAACAGACCAAATGTTTAGTGGCACTTTCACACGGTGTTCAGGTATGGCAAGGTGCTTACAAAAAAACCCTCATGTTTGCCTCTTTACTGATCCCTAGACATCTTTTTTTTTTTCCTTTAAATAATCAAGTACTAAACCCTACATGGGAATTAAAATGTCACCCTTTCAAAACTCCCCCAACACCAGTGGAGTTCGTTCTCTCAACACTCCACAGGCCCTGCCCTGCGTGCATAGTCCTTAGACACTCTTGGTTGGAGGCTTATCGCGGAAAGGTGAACCACGACGAACGAGCCACAGTTTCTCAGAGCCCTAGCAAATGTCTAGTGCCTGCATCCAGTTAGAAGCTGGTCTCTTGTTGGCTTATTTTTTTGTTGCAAAGCTGACACTGGCTTTCTTTGCCCAGACACTGCAGGTACTTGAGGTCAGAAGAGGTCTCCCCGGTTTTGCCAGGGCCAAGAAGACCCGGACCACTCCCACAGACTTGTGGGTACTGTGTCATCTAGACTGGAGAGGGGTTAGGGATGTTTGCCGCCTGGGCGCACCACGGACCAAATTCTGCCTACTATGCTTCTGGTGGGATCCTTAGCGCTGATTATAAGCTCAGAGAAACTGGGCGATTTGACTTATATATGCTATCCAAAACGCAGGAGACAGAGACTGGAGGATTGTTCAAGGCCAGCCTGGGCTACACAGTGAAACCAAAACCATGTCTCATTACAAAACAAGACTCTTGAAACTTAGCAGGGCAAAGCCAGAGAAAGGGTAGGGTTTCCAGGGAGCGACCTAGATGCCGCAGGTGGCTTTTGGAACCGAGGGGTAGAGACACCTGCACCTAACCGCCCACCTCCAGCACCCCGAGGTTGTGGCAGGAGAAGGCAGGAGAATGCTCACCTGCGTCTCGGAGAGGCTGAGGCTGCCTGCCAGCTGCTTCCGCTCGGCACCCACCACGTAGTGATTCTTCTCAAAGGCTCGCTCCAGCCGCAGCAGCTGCGAGGGCGAGAAGGCCGTGCGAATCCGCTTGGGCTTGCGCGCGAAGGGCCCGTGCAAAAGCAGCCCGTCCTGGGGAACTTCGCTTGCTGCAGCCCAGAGGCACAGCAGCACACGCAGGTACAGATAGAGAGAAGGGGCGCGGTGAGTAGCCGGCCTCTGTCTCGGGGGCGCCCTGCCACCTCTGTAATCCTGACACTTCCTCTGCTTCTCCCTTTTCCCTCGCCGCTGCCCTGAAACCACACTTCAGAGCTACCCTCAGGGAACGACTAGCAGAATCCACTCGAGCCAAGACGCGAGCCCAGGCCTGATGAGGGCCCAACAGGCTCAAATCCAACGTTGCCAGGGGCAGCAGAAAGGCCAAGGGATGGCAGAAGTCCCTTAGGTCTTTTCCTGCGCCCTTACAATGCTACCTCCACCCAGCCCCCAAAGATTGATTAGCTTTTAAATTATTTTGTTAAAAATTGTAAGTCCCCTTTCCAGACTAGCTATAAAGAGGACAGGGCTGGGGCTCAGAAAGGTGATGTGTGAAGAGTAAGGCTGACAGGACCAGAAGTCCTCCAAGGATTCTAACTCCTGCTTAAAGTACTCCTGCAGCTAAGTGCTCAGGTTACTACGACCCTGCTGAAAAATCCTGCTGTGGGCCTAGGCTCCTCCACACAGAGGCGAAAGCAGGCCAGGTCCACCAAGAAGGCAGGCAGACCCTGGAGTTCTCAAATCTACTTCTCTCTGCCACTTCCTTCTCTTGTCAGGCCTTAAACACGGTGAAGGCAGGCCCACTGTGAAGGAGGGCTGGAAGAGTGGAAGCCATTCCCATGGGAAAGTCTCCTTCTTTCTCTCTGAGTAGTTCTGAGTTGAAAGAACATGGAAGTAATATATATATATATATATATATATATATATCCCATATATACATACAGATATATTCGTTTCCCTATGGGTGTGTGTAAATATACCCTCTAGCATCCCTTTTGTCTTTTCTGCCCATTACTGTATAAGATTTCAGAGAGTGGCTGTCCCTTGGCAAAGCTCCCACACTCCACTCCTACACTCAAGAGGACTGAATAAGACCGGGGTGGTGGTCAGGAAGTATAAAAGTCAGAGCCGGCTTCTATCCACAGCTCTGGCTTGGCAAGGCCCCCACTGGGCCCTCACACAGTTGCACATTCTCAAGGACTGAAAAAAGGCCTGAGACTATCCCACAGGGGTCCTCACACACAGGCCCGTATCAGTTACACTGACCCAACAATGCAGAGCCCTAGATGGGATGTTTTGACACAGAGAGCTGCTGGGATTGACTGATCCAATTAATTTCCTCAGAGATGGCTACTGACTGGGTTGACTCAAGTGGACCCTACTGCTTTATTCTGAAGACAGTAGTCTGGACAATTCAGATGAGATCTCCCATTTCTAGAAAGAGCTATGTAAGTGAAAGTCACCTCATGAGGTGCCCTTGTTAAACTTCAGCCAGTAGACTGACTGTATCCCTCTACTGGTCCCACCTGCCTCTGGGTTGGACTGTCTTTGGGCTTTGGAAGTCTATGCCAGTCAACTGGGTTGCTGGAATATTCTTTGGGATATAGTTGTCTGGGATTGACCTCCCATCACCTACACGTTTTAAGTGATTGGGTCTGCATTACTATACAACAGGACAAGGGGGTGTCACTGAGGAGTAAAGGAAGGAGTCTCCCCCTAAAGTTGGTGCCAAGAGCAGACCAGGATCTATCAGCCTGTTTGAAGAAGGGAGATAGTAGAGGAACCGTCAGGAAAGGTGGTCTGCCAGAAAGAGTAAGAGGGGAAAATAAACAGTGAATAAGAAGACTCAAAGCCTTGGGTGAGGACCAGCTGGAAGTCCAGGGGAGGTGAGAAAAATGGAGGAGAAGCCTTTATTGAATAAATTGCTTTGAAAGCCCACATTGTTCAGAGTCCAGGTAAAACCCCAACGGGGGGTTTCCTCTGGACAGATAAGCCAGAGAAGAGGTTGTGGGGAAGAGGAATGTCTATCTCAGCATTCTGTCTGGCCTAACCTATACAGCAGTGAGGTCGCAGTGTGGAGGGCCGCGCAGGACTGAGGAAGTGGGATGCAGAGGTGTGCGGGGAAGTGTGGAGCAGAGAAGGCAAGTCTGGGCTCTGTGGCAGTGTTCTGTAACCGCTCAGTGAGGTGCTGGGGAGTGTGTCAGTCACCTGTACCGTGGGGGAAAGCCCTCCCTGTCTGTTTAAACCCCACAGGATGAGGAGAGCCTGAACTAGCTCTATCCTGACCCAAAGTGTCTTTGCCTCCACCCTCCAATCTTGCTTGGTTCCGGGGAAACGGAAGGGATGTCCTGCTGCAGTGGTTCGCATGTGCCCAGTATGTGTTCATATGCATGCAGTGAATCACAGGGTCTTCTTGACTCAAGTACGAAAGAAGCCTTAGGCTACAAAATCATCCAAAATACTGATAAATTAAATACCAAAGCCTTTTTCCAGTGAGAAAGATGACGTTTAGCACAGAACCAAACATCCGACGATATTAATCAATGGGTACAGTTTCCCTAAGGACAGGGATGTCGTGGTGTCTTGTATTGGACGCCTCTCTTTTTGACCCATGGGAAAGGGTCCACCTCTCCCTACCACCTCCAGAGGAGCCTACACAGTTCCTGACTGAGCCACAGGGTAGACCAAGCTTGAGGTTGGGGTGTAGCCTGTTTGGACGAAGTAATTCCAGGCTGTGAGAAAAGGTGTCAGTTTCAGACACCCGTAAGAAAGGAACACGAACCCATCTTTCCCTGGAATTAGGAGTTAAGGTGTGAAAAATCCCCCAATCTTTTTCTCCAGGCCGCTGCAAAGCGATGGCTGGGAGCTAGCAGTGGAGATAGTAGGAACCAGGAAGGGGAAAGTGGGAGCAAGAATCCGAAGCGCCCTGGACTGGAGCTGTAGTCCTAAATGGAGAGGCCGCCTTAGCTACAAACTTGGAGGAATGGCCTGGAGCTAGAACCTGAAGCGGTCGACAGTAAAGCGGAGATTGCTCTTCCCTCCTCCTCCTGCCTGAACAAAGGCGTCCTTTGATGCTAGTGCCCACAACCGCAGCAGGGTTAGCCGGGCTGAGTCTCCCTTAGTCCCCTTCAAACGTAGCTTTCCAATTTAGAAAGTTCTTGATCCCTGGGAAAGATCTCCGAAACGACGCCAACCTCGCTTAATCTTCGCAGGTTCTTCCCGTTTGGCCCCCAGTTCGGAGGTCCCGACCGTGCACCCCGGCTTTTCCTCTTTGCTTAGGGGAGAAGCGGCTTCTAGGCGCCACCGGCTCGCGGTGCCCGAGAGCGCCGCGCACAGAAGGCGTACGCGGGTTCCGTTTCGTTCTTGTAGGGTTTCGTTTCTTGTATCAAAACGGGACTGAAGTGAGCATCGCGGAGACCCGGTTCTCCAGAAAACACGGCGCCGGAGGGCCTGGGACGGCTGGGTTCTTAGCCCCGAGACCGGGTGGGATCTGGAAGAGGCGGCGTCGCCGGGATGTGGGCTGCAAGACCGCGGCACTTCGGAGTTGGAAAGGGTTGATCAGCACCCATTGGACTTCCGAGTTCGCAAGCGCGGTCACACTCGGATCCTTCTCCGCGTCGAGACGCGGTTCTGGAGAGAAAAAGCCCACGGTTTGTGTAACTCCACAATGTATCCGCTGGGACCGATGGCTCAGAGAGCAGCGGAAATTTCCTGGAGGGTTTTGCGAAGAAGTATTGACCTCGCCTGCCGGGGATGTTCCGAGCCTGAGAGCTGATCTCTCTCAAAAGGCACCTCCAGCATCGGGCGAGCGGGATCAGCGTGCCGGGCACCAGAGGTGTGAAAGGTGGAGAGAAAAATGTGAGATTCCGGACTAAGGGCCGGAAAAGCCCCATCCAGAAAGCATCTTGAGTATGCTGAGACACTGGACTACGCTAGGAGCCCTTAGCATCCTGTGTTCCAGGGTCCTGGATCCTTCACCAACCCAGGTCCCTTTTGCGGTGGGCTCACATCCTGGAAGAATGGAAACTCCTCCAGTGGGCCCAAAGCTGAAGATAGAGCCCCCCACCCGGGGGGGGGGTAGTTAGCTAAATTTGAATAAAATCTCATTTTAGTAGTAAGCATTGATGTTAAGGAAATGTTACCTAAGGCAGCTAATATCTTAGGCTTTTCCGCTCCCGAATTTTTTTTTTTTTTGAGGAGAAAACTATGCCCATAAAAATACGCGCCGAAGTAATTAAACTATTGAATCCACGGGAATTTCTCGGTTAGTATATAGTGACTAGGTAAGACTTGGCTCATTGTCAAATCGGGGTCCTCTCCGAATAGCTTTCTCCAAGTCAGTTAAGCGATTATAGCTAAAGAGTCGAGAAAAAATTTTCTTTTATCGTATAAATAATTGTATCACATATCAGATTCACTTTGGCCGTGTAGTTCTGGCTTAATGTCAGTGTAGCTCCTGGAGCCGAAAAGCCAACCTGGTCTTATTTTTGCTGCTGTTTTACGAAACGCTTGATTTACCTGTATGTAAAGTCTATATCAAAGTGGGAACCAAACAATTGCTATAGGAATCAAGGCCAACCTTTTTCTTTTTCTATTTTTTTTTTAATGAAAGAAAACTTCAGATCCAAAGAAGAAAATTATCTGCAATGAACACAACTCTCTTTTCTTTAGGAAAGTCAGATAACTGGGGTGTGTGTGTGTGAGTGTGTGTGTGTGTGTGTGTGTGTGTGTGTGTGTGTAAGGCTTTTGGAGGGGTCTTAATTAGCAAACCAGATGCGGTTGCAGTCGGGGTGGGGTAAGACTAGATATGACCTTAAAAGCCCTCCTCCGCCAACACCCACTCAAAAGCACGGTCCTGAGCTCTAGCAACCGGGTGGGCTCCTGGAGGAGGTCAGTGATGAAGAAAGCCAGTTTGCTTTTCGCAAGCCTTTTCCACTTTGGGGCGGAGAGGGCACATGTGACTGGGAAAACTCTGGCCAAGGTTGCTGAGAAATGTCCCAAGAAATCTGAGTGAGCACAGCACGCTGCCCTGCTTCCCACAGATCCAGGGAGTGCAGGTGGACTTTCCCCTGCCCCGACGCGCCAAGAGTTGCGGTGACCAAGAGAGCGAAGTATGGTCACAGCTCAAAGCTCTGGCACCAGAAGGACGGAGGGCCAACATTTTCAGGAATGGGACTGGTTTAGTCGTAAAGATTAAGGCTGGCCACAGGAGGGTCTGAAAAAGCTCCTAGGATGCTCTTAGTCTTCTGTCCCAACCGGCGTGGCGGTCCCAACCTCACTTCTTGGGTGAGAGACCAACACAGCGGACCGCAGGCTAATCGCCCGCTCACAGTCAAGGCTGATCCCTAAGCCTTGTCCCCCACAACTTCTGAACAGCCCCGCCGCCGCACTGAACCTCCCCCACATCCCCGGGTCACAAACACAGCGAGGACACTCACCCTGGAAGCGGTGACCAAAGAAGCGATTCCGAAGCACCCAGGGGTAGAAGTGAAGAGGGTCCCGATGCTGGGCGCTGAAGAAAGAGTGAGGGGGTTGCAACGAGGAGGAGCCCAGCTGGTGTGCCGGGTGCACCGTCAGAGCCGGGTGGTTCATGGCCTCTGGGAACACCAGCTCCGGCCCTCCGTAGAGCGAGCGGCTGGCGCCCGCAGCTGCAGCGGCAGGGAAGCCACTCACGAAGGCCGTCTCGGCTGCACTGGGGTGAGGGTAGTTGAGCGCCGTGGGCCTGAGCGGTTCTTCTGAGGCGGCCACAGCCAGGGGATGGGAGCCCGCGCCCCCGCTGCCAGGACTCCCGCTGGTGCCACCATCCTTGGCTACCAAGGACTCTATGGTGAAACCCCGCTTAGTCGCGGGCTGGAACATGGTCGCTGCCGCCGAAGAGGAGTGAGGTAGTGGGGCTCTGGGGAACGCTCGGTGCCCCGGCGCTGCCGCCGTGCGGGGTGTGCACCAAGCCTGGCACATGCACTCACGCCCGCACCCTTCACCTCCCCCGCCCGCCCACCCGCCCGCGCTGGGCCCTTGCGGACCAGCCAGGAGCGGGGCGGCGAGGGGCGTGCGAGAGCCCTAACACCGTGTTGGGCCACTGCGCACCGCCTGGAGCGTGGTCCCCGCGGCCCAGCAGGCAGCTCCCTGCAAACGCCCGGGCGCGGGCTGCCTCTGCTACGGAGAACGGCTTCTGCGGTCCTCCTGCCTCTCTCCCTTACTAGTCAAGCTGTGACAGACCACCGCCCGAGATCCTCCTAGCTCTGCTGGGCCAAGCCTGGGCTGCAGCTCAGCGAGGAGAGAGTTAGCGGGCACCTGCCCCGCGCTCCCCCATTGGCCACCGCTCACCTGCCCCAAGGTGGGGGGCGGGGCGGGGCGGGGCGATGGATGGCGGGTGGGGGAAATACAGTCCCCAGTCGGAGGCAAAAACCGGACTGGAGGATTGGTGCTTGATCTAGTGTCCTCCTCCCCTCCACTCGGAATCTTGATTCTCTGACTTGGCCCTTTAGCCTCCGCCACAGGCTGCTCTGAGGGGGACATCTACAAAGCCTGGGCTTGAGAAAAAATACCAAACCCTGTTCTAGCGCGTACCGTACTTGAGACCCCTCTCTTCGTCCTGGGATGTCGTTTCAGTTCGTAGAGAACTGGGGTACAAGCTTAGGATTGGTGTTTGGGGTCTAGCCTAGATTGTCCAGAGAACCTAGTCCACGTTCGCCTAACCTAAGGGCGAGGGAGACCCCTTACCCACCATCAGCCTCTGGAGCTATTTTCTGAAACCGCAGTCATGCTTCTGAAATTTTGCATTTTATGAATTAGGGGAACAGTGCTTCAAACGGGATATGCATTCTTTTCTCAGGGGCCCGGTTCTTACTGTCCGAGGAGGAGCACAGAGCCCATCGCCACGCAGCTCTCCCGCAGCAGCTCGCAGCGTCTCAATGCAGCGGAGCCCACAACGCAGCGACCATCTCCCACCGGACCTCGGGGCTTAAGCTCAAAGTGATTTCCTTTCCTCCGGCTCCAATAGTAGACGACAAGGCCAAAATGAGGTCTCTGGGTCACTATATTCTAAATTGGAGCTGGCCTTGCTGTCTGCGTGGTTCTCCAGGGAACAGGCCAGTGGTCCCTGGGTGGCAGTGGCAACCTAGGCTCTTGGACATGCGACCTGCGACCTGTGACTTGCGACCGCGGGGCAGTGTCCCAATCTGTTCAAGCTAGTTTCCATAGCAGGCGTTAAGCCCGGAGGACAAGAGGGCAGTTGACCATTAGAACCTGTACTCTGTAATCTATCCACCCCAATCTTCCAGGGTGCTGTGGCTCCTTTAGGGCTCTTGATTAGGGGCTCCGGACCCAGTCAGTTCTTGCTCGCACGTGGAGGGAAGGATGGGGGAGGGAGGCGAAGAAAATTCTGCTTTCTAGTCGCTGCCCTGGGAAGTCCAACTGGCCACCGCACAACCCAAGTGCTCACCTCCTAGCTGGGCCTCCAGAACCCCAAAGGGCAGTGGGGTCTACATCTCCCTACAACTATGGGGACTCCAGGCCAGGTCTTGCAGCGGCCCGCCGGAATGCCGAGAGCCTTGGTCCGGAGAAGCGCTCGGGGCGCCCTCACAGCTACAAAGCGGGTTAAAGTCTATTTTCCACTCCACTGCTCCGAAAAGCCCCCGCAAGCCTGTACCATTCCGGCCCCCTTGGGCGAGGTGGGGAGGAGGCGGCGAGAGGGGGCTGAAAAGGGACCGCACCTTGCAGCCCTTCCCGTCCTGGATGACCCAGGGCCAGACCCTTGGATTTCCCACTCTATCAGATTCAAGCTATGCACCCTGTCTCTCCCTGCCTTCTCCTAATCTCTGCTGCTTCCTACGATGCTTTCTCGACCCCCCAACCCGGTACCTGTCTCAGACTGTCCCTTTTCACCTCCCGCTCCCTCTGTCCACATAAGGACCAATCTTTCCCTCTTTGCCTTTGCCATATCCTGGGTGGCGGCGCCAGCACGCTCAGGGCAGTGTGTGTGTGTGTGTGTGTGTGTGTGTGTGTGTGTGTGTGTGTGTGTGTGTGTGTGTGTGTGTGTCTGTGTGTGTGTGTGTGTGTCTGTGTGTGTAAAGTGGCAGAGGTGAGGATCTGGAAGACGGTCTCCTTGGAGCAGGGTCTGAGCAGGAATGCAAGTTACACTGAATAAAATCGTCTAGATTTAAGCTCTGGTTGTGTGTTGGGGGCAACCAAGCTCCGGGCTCTATAGGGGGAGGACAGAAGAGGTCCCCTTGCTGGTCTTTGTGGTCTGAATCCCACAGGTCATCCCTAGGCTTTAGTCTCATGTCTAGTCTGGACAGTAGCTAAGAACTCCTTGAAAGGAGGAACATCAGACCGGAAGCTGGGCTGTCTTCACCATCCCAGTCCTACATCTAAAGTGCCCGCTCTGGTTCACGCCTGCTCCTGGTCAGCTCTTCACTCACCTTTCCTCCCTAGTCCTCCCCTAGAACTCACTGATTTCCTTCTGTCAGTCCACAGGCATTAATCCCCTGCCCGTTTTCCTCATTTCTGTTCCCATGAGGGGCTCCTCTTCCTAGCAACTCCCCTGCAGCAGCTGGAGAAGTGGCCAAGCTTCCAACCCTTTCTGGATTTTGCAAGAAAGTTCTGACCTTCATCCACTTCTCTCTTCCTGCCCCTACCCTGTCTGCCCCTCCACAGCTTGCGCACCTCTCCTAATAACACCTTCCTTTACCAAAGTACCCTCCACTCACCTCCAGACTGCGGCCCACTTTATCCAATCCTGTGGTCTCCCTTCCCATCCAAACTGCTGGGCTCTGCAGGAGATGGAGGCCCATCATACACAGTGGGAGCTCCTACACTCCACACATCTGGCTGGCTGTGTCAGCTCACTCCACATCTGTCCAACCTTTCCCTCGATTTCTTCAGAGATCCTGGCTCCTACTCTGCTGATCCAACCATCTGTACTCTTCTGTCTGTTTCTCTTCCCTCAGTCTCTGAGATGGCAGGGACCAAATCCAGACTCTTTGTGTACTGGACCATGAGACTTGATCAGCATCCTGCCTCCAATGTATAGCTTATAAGTGGCAAAGTTTCTATGAAGTCTGCAAATATTAAATCAGTAACATATGGTGCTCAGGTCAACACCCCACTCCATGGAAGCCTTGTGTAAAGGTCACCTGGGTAGCAACTACTCTCTTCGTTGGGATAAACTAAGGGAGCATCTTCAAGACTTCCCTTTAGCTCCAGGTAGGGGTGCAGTGTCTCGCCAGGCCAGGTGATTTCTCCATCAGAGTCTTGACTACGTGGGAAACGCCATCCAACATGGTACAACCCCTCCTATTTTCATCTCCCCGTTTATTCTCCAATTGTCCCCCCTTCATGTCTCCCACTCTTCCAAAGATCTTTCTGTCATGTTTCCCTCTGTCTCTCGACTTTTCTTCTTAGTCACCCACCATCATTTCTTCTCTTTGAAACAAGCAAGGTCTCACTGCAGAGACCTGGAACTCACTCTGTAAACCAGGCTGCTCTCACACTGAAAGTGATTCTCCTGCCTCTGTCTCCTGGGAACTGGGATTCTAAGTATGTGTGGCCAAACCAGCTGACCCTCCAACTTTCTGAATAACTTTAGTCTCTGGCCAGTTCTCTCACTTCCTCTCTCCTCACATCCCCACAGTCAGACTTCTCCCCAATCCCAGCAGAAAAGTGGTCTGCAAACCTCCGAAACATGCATGAGCGTGTCCTTGCACACTCACATGTCCTTGCACACTCACATGTCCTTGCACACTCACGTGTCCTTGCACACTCACGTACCCTCTTGGAGTTATTGTGAGACTACGTGGGTTACAATCTCCACGTGGTAGACCTGGGGCAGTGCTCAGCACACAGTAAATCCTTAGTAAACGCTGGCTCCTTCTAGAACTGTCTTCTCCAATTTGGAATCCAGGAGGCACATATATTAATTAGGTGGATAAAATGTTGGTGGCCCAAATTGAAATGTTCTGAAAATGTAAATATGTAACTTACTTGAACACACAAGCAAGAAGCCCATCCATGTAAAATAATATACATTGTATTGGGTGATTGGGTATCAGACAGTAATTTTAAAACGTAAAATACCTTATTAATATTTTCTATATTAGTTGTATATTAAAATGAACATATCAGTTAAGTGAAATTTCTAAGACTTTTTCTATTTTCCTTTTAACTTTTGTTGCTGCTGGGACAGGATCTTATGCAGCCCTGGCTACTCTGGAACTCACAGAGGCTCCTCTGCCTCTGCTACACGCCCAGCCCTGTTTTCTTTTTAACTCTTTAGTACTGCTTTTGTAACACTTAAAATTCCGTGTCTCAGAGTTTATTTCTATTGAACAGAGTTGCTACATGAAATGGGTTTAAAAATAAAAAGCAAAGAAACTTGGGGAAAGGGAAAATGGATTTAAAATATTTATTTATTTATTTTTTTTATTTTATTTTATTTTATTTTTACTCTTGAGACAGGTTCTCATGGATTCCTGACTGGCCTTAATACTATAGTAACGGATGGCCTTGGCTTACACTCTGTCAAGTAAGCTGTGTTCCCAGTCCCAAGCAGGAAAGTCTTAGAGCAGATCTGCAGACCTTTACAGTTAGTTATATGGGTTCCTTTAAAAAAAATTAGAAGAGGAGGAGGAAAAAGAGGGAGGGGAGGAGGAGGAAAAGGAGTGAAGAAGAGCTAGGTGACCCACACAAGTGATCTCAGCACCCAGGAGGCTGGGCCAAGATCCTCTGAAGTTTACATCCAGTCTCACTCAGAGGGAGAAGAGACTCACGTGTACAATTCTATAACATGCTTCACCATACTCTTCCATCAACCGAAAGCATATTTTCATCTCATTGAATATTCACTGTTGGGCACACTGTATTTTTTATAAAGTTTCAATGGATTGAATTATTTGTGTGTGCATTTTGGGGTGGTGCCCTTGCTTGTGCCTGTGTGTGTGTGTGTGTGTGTGTGTGTGTGTGTGTGTGTGTTTGTGATGGAGCCCAAGGACCTATGCATGTTAGGTCAAGTATTCTACAACTGAGCTATCTATATTGCTACATCTTATTGCACATCCATCTTTCTTTTCTATATAAATGTCCAGAAGTGTCTTTTCAGTCATAATTGTCTTTGGACTCTGCAGCATCAAACACTTGCAATTGCCCTGTCTTTCAAAAATCCTTAGAAATCCCCTTCCCTCATTTTCCAAAAGGGCCCATATCTGGGTCCACTGCCCCTGAGTGTTGCTTCTTCATGGTGTCCATCACAGTAGATGTCCATCAGTGTCCTTTCCTTAATCTAATTCTCTTTTCAGTCCACTCAGCTATTCTATCATCTACTCTGTCTGTCTTGTAGTCTGCCCATGTTTGAATGTGCATACCCATAATGCATTTTTGTGGAGGCCAAAGGTCAGTCTTAGATGCCTTTCTCAATTACTCTTCACTGTATTGTGTGTGTGTGTGTATGTGTGTGTGTGTGTGTGTGTGTGTGTGTGTGTGTGTATGTGTGTTTTCAAGACAGGGTCTCTCTGTGTAACAGGC
This sequence comes from Rattus rattus, assembly GCF_011064425.1. Lineage (NCBI taxonomy): Eukaryota > Metazoa > Chordata > Mammalia > Rodentia > Muridae > Rattus > Rattus rattus. The sequence goes on from NC_046159.1 coordinate 61,020,234, forward strand.
CTGACTGTCCTAGAAGTTTCTCTGTACACCAGGCTGGCCTCAAACTCACAGAGATCTGCCTGCCTGTACTGGAATCAAAGGAGCATACCACCATGCCTGGTCTGTGGTTTGTTTTAATTAAGACATAGTTTTACTTTGTAGCCCTAGCTGGCCTGGAATTTGCTCTGCAGATAATGCCTCAGACTCACTGAGATTCGTCTGGCTCCTGCCTTTCAAGTGCTGGAGTTAAAGGCATGTTCCACAGCTCCACATTATTGTTTGATTCAGGGTCTTACTGAACTTAGAGTTTGCTAATTTATCTATACTGATTTGGTTAGCGAACCCTGGGGATCTTCCTATCTCTACTTCCCTAGTTTTGATAGTTTTCAATGCCAATTTGCCACAACTAAAAATCCCCTGAGAAGAGAGCAACAACTCACAAATTGTCTGGACCAGGTTGACCTCCCTGTGTGCCTCACTGTGGGATTGTCTTGACTGTTAGGTGTTGCAGGAAGACCCAGCCCATCCTGGGTGGCGCCATTCCCTAGGCAGGCAGTCCTAAGCTCTGAGTTAGAGGAGACCTAGATGAGATGGAGCCAGCACCATTTGAATGTATTGTGTCTCTCCTCACTTGACTGTGGCTGGGATGTCTTGTTCCTGCCTTGACTGCTCTGAGGTGATGGACTGTAACCTGCAACTGTGAGCCAAATCAGCCCCTTCTCCCTGGTGTTGCTTTCTGTCAGGGTTTGTCACAGCAACTGAAATGAAACTAGGACACTAGTGCCAGGGTTGCAGCCATGTGCTGCGACACCTGTCATTTTATGTGGGTGTTGGGGATCTGAGTCAGGTCTTCTAGTTTGTATGGAAAACACTTTATTGACTGAGCCATAGCCCTCTTTCTGTCCTGATGCAGGTTCCTCACAGTTTTGTGGGTTTCCCCAGATCAAATCACTGAACTGCGCATGTCTATGTCTTATCTTCCTGGGTACCCCTCAGACCCCTTAGACATTCACTGGACTCCACAATTGGTCTCTACATCTTCCTTGCCCAACATGTGGCTCTTTTTGGAGTACCTCTCCTGGTAGGACTCTGTGGGACACTTGGACCCAGGCACTCAGAAGCACCCATAGGAGCCTCTCTTTTTCAGTGATGCCCTGGAAGTTCACTCCTAACTTTTCTTTCTGCTCCCAGCTCTCACTGTCACTGGCCTAATCCAGGCTTTTGTTTCTTTCTTTTAATGATTCTCTTATAATAATCACTTAAGAACTTTTCAACTTTTCCTTTCTAAAATTCATTTCATACATGGCTGCTAGACTCCAATATCACAATTCTACACTATTAAAAATTTTCACACAGTGGTGAGAAATAGGATAATTTCATGAATAAACTGTGGGTCCAGTTTTATCCGCACTATGAAGATAATAATCAAATGCCTCTTCTGGAGGGAACTAAGTTAGAATGAGGCAATTGATTCCTACTGATATATTACTCCTAGCACACAGGATGTACTCAACAAACACTAACTGTTAGAATGATCACTGCCCCCCCATCCCTTCTGGTAGGACAGGGTCTGTCTGACCTCAAACTCACAGAGATCCTCCTGTTTCTCCCTCCCAAGTGCTATATTTAAAGACATGCCATTAGAGCCAGCCATAGAAGTTTTAGTATTTAACATTTTTAGATTCGTTAACTTTGAGACAGAATCTCGCTGTGTAGCCCAAGCTGGCCTTGAACTCACAGAGAGCTGCCTGCCTCTGGCTCTCAAGTGCTGTGATTAAGGCAAAGTACCACTATGACTGGCATTAAGTGTTTGTCCTGCATGCATGATGTCCATGGATATCAGAAAGGTCATCGGATCCCCTGAACTGTGGTCACAGATGACTGTGAGGCACCACGTGGGTGCTGGGGACTGAACTAAGTCTTCTGCAACATTAAGGAGTATTCTTAACTTCTGACCCATCTTTCTAGCCCCCTTCTTTTCTTTTTTTTTTAAGGCTCTGTTTTTATTTTTAACTATGTGTTTGTATGCGTGCATGTGAATGGGCATTCAGGTGCTTTCAGAAGTCAGAAGAGAGAGTTCAATCCCCTGGAACTGGAGTTCCAGAAGTTGTGAGCTGCCTAACGTGGGTGCTGGGAACCAAACTCCGTCCGCAACAACAGTGTTTGTTCTTTATCACTAAGTCCTCTCTCCAGCCCTGACTATTTTTAACATGGTTTAAACTCTTTAGCTTGGCCCTAAGGGCCCCCATGAGCAAGTCTTTCCTTTCTGGCTTCCTGTCCTCTGCTCTTCTGAGGGCAGCATGAACTGGAAGCACCACCAGCCAGAGCACTCACCAGGGGCTCTGCGTGTTTCTCTAATGCTTTTCTCCTTTAAGTCTTGGTCAAAGCAGTGCACCAGCTGCAGGTACCAGCCTAACTCCAGAGAGGAGGGAGATTGTCATAAATGCCTGCAGTGAAGGACGTGGAATGTCAGTGCCATGAGAATGTTTCCATCCTGTTCACGGCTGTGTTTCTAACGCTCAGGTCATGATTGCCCGACACACAGTCAATACTCATTAAAGATGTTTTTGACTGAATGTATTAATTTGAGAAATACACTTCAAGGTTATGTTTGTTCTGAGGCAGTGTGAAAATGTAACTTCCCTGTCCTGGGAGGCTTGCTGTAAAAGTAGAGGTGTGATCTACTGAGGGGCCTCAGTGTGGGCTTCCCTCCTAGGACATGTAGGAAGGAGACTCTTCCTGCAGAATTCTGTACTGCTTGGAAGAACACCCAGATCTTGAACTTGGAACCTGCTCACTACTGGAAAACCTCTTTAGTTGATATTCTGGCAACTTGATATGAGCTAACACCATCTAGGAGGAGGAAACTTCACTGAGACACCTTCTATGTCATACTAACATATAGGTAAGGCTGTGGGGGAACTTTTCTTGGTTAATAGTTGATGTGGGAGGGTCTAGCCAGCACTGGACAGGTGTGTTCCTGGCTTGTATAAGAAAGGTAACTGAGCAAGCCAGTAAACTGTCGCTGCCCCCGCCCCCAGTGTTTCTCCTTTGGTTCCTGTCTCCAGGTTCCTGCCTTGAGTTTGTGCCTTGGCTTCCCTTAGCAATGGACTGTGATATGAAAGTATAAGCCTACATCTAATAAACTATTTTCTCCCCAAGTTGCTTTTGGTTGAAGTGTTTATTCTGGTGACTGAAAAGCAGACCAGGTCATTGGCAGTTAGTTGGTCTGGCAAGAACCTCGGCAAATCCAGCTCCTTTGAGTTGCAGAACGGACATGGTGTGATTGTCAAAAAGGGTTGGAATAGGAAGAAGATTCAGCCAGTGAGAAATGAGCAGAAGCTGGGAGACAAGCTCTATTCCTTCAAACTACAATGGCTCAAACTCTGAAACAAAGGAAGTTAAAAGCAGCAGATATGTGGACCACACAATGAAAACTGGTCCTTCCGTGGCCAGGTAGGTCAACAGGCCTGTCCATACCTAGCTCTTCCAGCCTGTTCAAGGCTCACCTCCCCACTGCCTGTTCACACAAATGTGCTTGCTTGTGTCAAGGTCTGAACAGACTTGCATTATACAACATGCATGCACACACACACACACACACACACACATACACACACACACACACACACACACACACAAACTTTTTCGTTGGTCGAGTGATCTGACTTGGATCGCGGGTAGTTTCTGAAGCCCGGTGGTTCAATAGGATGCCAAACTTTGCTTCTACAGACACAGTAGCCTATATAGGAACACGTCCTTGGTTGCAGACCATGGAAGGCTATTTTATTTGACTTTTTGTAACCCGTGTTTCAAAACTATAAAAAAACATAGAGAAACCATTATAAAGAACACTCACAAACTTTGTCCCAGGCTTCACAGTTATTAACAGTCTCCATTTTGCTGCATTCCCATCTTGCTGAGGTAGATTCTGCCCATCATGCTTCATTCCTACAAACCTTGCTATGAACCTCTCTAGGAGGAACTTTTTGTTTGTTCCTTTGATTTTTGTTTTTTTTGGGGGGCAGGTCTTCTCTGAGTAGCCCTGGCTATCTGTAGACCAGGCTAGCCTCGAACACAGAGATCCCTCTGCCTCTAACCCCAATACTCCTAGCTGAGTGCTGAAATTAAAGGTGTGGCTCACCATTACCCAGCTCTTTTTAAAGTGTCTCCTTATCGTCTTTCTTTTTCTTTAAATTTTTTTCTCTGTGTGTACATGTATGTGTATACATGTGCATGCATGTGTGTGTACATGCATTGTGTGTACGAAGGTGGTAAGGAGTCCGGAAGAGGGTGTCAGCTATCCTGAACCTAGAGGTACAGGCAGTTATGGAGTACCTGATGTGGCTGCTGGGACTTGAACTTTTGTCCTCTGAAAGAGCAGCGAGTACTTTTTTTTACTTCTGAGTCATCTCTCCAACCATAGTTCACCCCCAGACTGGCCTTTTCCTTATGGGGAATTGCAGTCATCCTTTGTAGAGGCAAAGGCCTAAGAAACTCCAGCTTCTTACTGTTCAACTTCAGTTATCTTCCGGCCTTAAAATGGCATCTTTTTCCAAGGATAAAGAAGTAGCAAAAAATAAGGGAATCCTCAGTGGTCAGGGATTATTGGAAGCTTCAGTTGAGAAAAGTAGGCGCCAAAGCTGGGGTCTGGCTGGGGTGAGAGCCAGGTGGAGCCAGTTTAGGCCTCAAGACAGCGATCAGGAATGAGAGGGACAAGAGACAACGCACCAGAGCAGCCACAGCAGCAAGTCGGACAGATCCGTTCCCTGAAAAGCAACCCCAAGGATCAGGAGAAAATCAAGCCCATAAAGAGCGGTGGTGGGCATATGTGCCTAACTGTCTATCGCTGAGGTCCGCCCCGCCCCAGCATAGCTGTAGCCATTTTGACCAGTGCCTGCCAGCTATTTCCTATGGTTGCTGTAATACGCCTGCCGGTCACTGACACAGAAAAAGGACCTGACTCAGAGCAGGGTCATGCTGACCACATGCCCTGTCATGTTCTCTATGTTCTCTATAAGGTTTGCTAATCTTAAGAAATTCCATGAAGCTTCACCTAGGACCCACCAAATCAAAGGTCAGCATGAACCATTATATCTAAAATGGCTTGAGTCCGAGCTGACCACTGGACATTTCGTGTACCTGTGTATGAGCGCATTGTGGTCTTTCCCTTTATAACCCTGTCCTGAGGACAAACTGCTACTACAAAATTAGGCTCCTGAGTCCTTTTTGTGGTCCTGATCAATCAGTCTTGGAATGTGCATTCAACAAACTATTCTTGCTTAACTGAGATCAGTGTTCGTATGGTTTATTTGGTGATTCCCAAACCCCAACTTCTTCTAACCATAACCTCACTCTATCCTGAATTCTGGACCAAAATGTTAGAAAAGCCTAAAAGATCCACAAACTGAAAATGTGGTAACTGCCTCCATTCCCCAGCCAAACAGCAGTAGAAGACATTTGAAAGCCAAACGATACCCACAGATAAACTTCTAAGAAAGGGAGCTGGGTGTGTGGTGCAGCCTTCAATCCCAGCCTTCAGAGGCAGATGCAGGAGGAACTCCGAGTTAGAGGCCAGCCTGGTCTATAAAGTGAGTTCCAGGACAACCAGTGCTACACAGAGAAACCCTGTCTCAAAACAAAACAGCTCTTAAAAAAAAAGGGTTAAATGTGAGAGGCAGTGCACAAAATACACAGAGACAAAAATTGTCACGAGAGGTAGCCAAACCCATAAACTATGGAATCAGATTTGCAGAAACCAACATAAGTTAGAATTTAGAAAGCTGGTGCATTGGCTTAGTGGCAGAGTATGTGTCCGGAATTCAAGGGGTCTTGGATTTCAACAGCTGGGGTAAGGGGAGAAGAAACAAGGAACACAGAGTATTGGATATCCTATTTTATGTGCCAAAAAGTCCCAAAGTCATATTAAGCAGAATCTGAAAGGACCAGCAAGGGGTCTTACTAGGTAAGGACACTTGTGGGAGTCCAATCCCTTGAACCCATGGTGGAAGGAGAGAATGAACTCCAGGAAGTTGTTCTGACCTTAGTTAGTAGAGGCAGGGGCCTAGCATGTCGGAAACCCTGGCTTCATTCCCTAGAACTTCATAAACCAGACTTGGTAGCATCTACCAGAAATCTCAGCACCAGGAAGAAGGCAGCAGGTGGACCTGGAGTTCAAAGTCAGTCATGTCTACACAGGATCCTGTCTCTAAACAACAAACGATCTATACATCAACAATGAGTACCAAAGAAAAGAAGCAGAGAGAAATGGCAGGTTCTTAGAAAGTAAAGACAGACTAACTCTCAACTGTGCATGCCAGGAGAGAGCAGAATGCATCATCAAATCACTGAGAGAAAACTACTTACAAGCTAGAATTGTATTTTTAGCAAACACTGTCTCTCAAGATAAGAATGAAAGAAAGACATTTCAGACAAATCAAAAATGAGACTCTCCGCCAGTCGACCCCAGTGAAGGAATTTCAGGCAGAGGGAGACAGCTGCAGAAGGAAAGGAACCTAGGGAGTAAGCTGTGAACTCTGTGCTCCGCTGAGGGCCACGGTGTCCTCAGAGGCTCTACAGACTCCAGAGGCACACAGGGTGGTGGTGTCCAAAGGTAAGGCTCAGTGTCTCACACGTGCCTCTGAGGGGAGGTCAAGATGTGATCTGAGGAAGTAAGGGGCCAGCAAGATGGCTCAGCCAGTAAAGGCTCCTGCTGCCAAGCCTGCTGACCTGGGTCCTAGCCCTGGGACCCACATGAGAACCAGCTCGACAAAGCTGGCCTCTGACTTCCACATGTGCACATTGCTATGTATCCACCTGTGCACATACACATGAGGAACTAAATATAGTACAAATCAAGGTGGAGGGACTTAAATACACTCGATCGAATGTCCAGGGCCACAATCACAGGAACACACGTGCAATATCGCTTCCATATTAGTAACGGAGGGAAAAGTAGGGTGAAGAAAGTGGCGTGGTAGACAATTAAGTGACATAATCCACTTCCTCATGAAAATATAATCAAGACACCTGGAGAGAAGGCTTCTTGTTCAGAGGCCCTGAGTTCTGTTCCCAGCACCCACAGCAGGTGGCTCACAAACTGATTCTAACTCCGACCCCAGGGAATCTGACAACCTCTTCTGGCCTCCAAGGGCATTGCACTCACATGTGCACACATGTGCACCTACATAAAGACACATATGTAACATATAAAAACATAGTCATCATGGTGGGAGGCAGAAAAGGTGGATCTCCATGACATGAAGGCTAGCCTGGTCTACACATAAAGTTCCAGGGCAGCCAGGGACACACACAGAGAAACCCTGTCGGGAAAAACAAAAACAAAAACAAAAACATAGAGACAAACAAAAAGAGAAACTGGGGCTGGAGAGATGGCTCAGTGGTTAAGAGCACTGACTGCTTTTCCAGAGGTCCTGAGTTCAATTCCCCGTAACCACATGGACCACAATCATCTGTAATGGGGTCTGGTTTCCTCATCTGGTGTGTCTGAAGACAGTGTACTCATATAAAAATAAAAAATGAATAAATATTTTTTTAAAAAGAAAAAAGAAAAATACTAAAGTAAACAAATAATGTTGCACACAAGGTTTCTAGAACAGTGCAGGAGTTTGTCACAAGGCTGAAGGGGCCCTGCTCTGGGACACTAATCTGGTTAGAAAACAACTGAGAAAACATGGAAAGCATCTTAACAAGAAGTGTTAGCGAATCTGTCACCAGCAGTCTCTTCCCGGAGACAGAACACAATCGCCGAGCGACTCTAAATAAACACTTAAGTCACAGGAATCTAAAAATTGATGTCAAAACAAAAGTTTGAGTTTCTATTTCTCACAAAAAAAGATTTCAAGAGTTTATCATTAAATTTCTGTGTCACTAATAGCAGAGCGGGAAGGAGGGATTTCTTAAAGGATGCGTCTAGCACACAAGAGGGTGGGCAGCTCATTTCTAACCAAGGATCCACCTGCGATCTGAGATTTGGGGGGAAGTAATGACGATTAGGGATCCCAACAGCCTGATGTACAGGAAGCCAAGGCAAATGCAAACACTTTGGTTTGCTTGTTGTTGTTTCTAGGTGTGCAGGTACGTCTGTGGAGGGCGGTGAGCCGTGGGTGTTGATCCCTGGTTGCCACTCACCTTGGTTTTATTTGAGACAGTCTCTCACTGAGACCTTACTATGCTAGGCGTCCTAGCTAGTGAGCCCCAGAGATCACCTGTCTTTTCCTCCCCAGAGTCAGATCGACAAGCACAACCCACCATGCCTGGCTTTTAATGTGTGCTCTTGGGATCAAACTCTGGTCCTCAAGGATGCATAGCAAGCACTTTACATCTGAGTTATATTCTAGGCCCTGAGAAGAGATTCCAAATTTTAGTAATTGCCGAATATGCCTGTCCTCTCAGACTTTGGGAGGAGCAGGCAAGAAGGTCAGGAGTTCAAGATCATCCTTGACTACACAGTGAGTTCCAGGGCAGCCTGAGTGACAAGAACCCTTCTCAAAAAACATCACATGCATACAGATTTTAGTAGTCGGGTTGTTTACAGAATAAAATATTATGTAGCGTATTGTCAGCCATTCGAGTTCTGCTGTTCAGGGGAAAAAGAGCAATCACAAACTTGGAGAAAGTCCTGGAAAATTTCAGAACACTAGGAAATACATATGATGTATACTGTGTGACAGCATAGTTCTCATGACATGGTCTTTTGTAAGGCATAATCCGATTTAATTTTTTTTAGACAAGGTCTCACTATTTAGCCCAGGCTGGCTTTGAACTCAAAGCAATCTTTCTGCCTCAGCCTCCCTACTGCTAGGATTTCAGGCTATGCCATGATATATGCCTTAACTGATTGGGTGATGCCTAAAGAGGGAAGAGTGTTTGAATTGAAAATATACTATTTCGGGGGGTTAAGAGCACTGACTGCTCTTCCAGAGATCCTGAGTTCAAATCCCAGCAACCACATGATGACTCACAATCATCTGTAATGAGATCTGATGCCCTCTTCTGGTGTCTCTGAAGAAAATATTCTTTCAGGAGGGCAGTAGTGCTGCTTGCCTTTAAGGTAGATCTCTGATTTTGAGGCCAGCCTGCTCTACAGAGCTAGTTCCAGGACAGCCAGGGCTACATAAAGAAACCCTGTCTCAAAAAACCTAAAAAAGAAAAAGAAGGGGCTGGGGATTTAGCTCAGTGGTTAGAGCGCTTACCTTGGAAGCGCAAGGCCCTGGGTTGGGTCCCCAGCTCCAAAAAAAAAAAAAAAAAAAAAAAAAAAAAAAAAGAAAAGAAGAAAGAAAGAAAACAATCTATTGCTTAGAAAACCAGCTTCCTGCTTGAGTTTCTGACCTGACTTCTCTTATGGTGGATGGTGATGTGAGAGTGTGGGTTAAACAAACACCCTCCTCCTCAGGTTGGCTGGGTCAGTGTTTTATCTCAGCGAGAAGGAAGTAATAATACACACATAGGTACAGAGTTTGTGGTGTTCTGTGATGGATCTGACCATGTTGTGGAGGAGAGGCTGTAGAAAGACTTTGAAGTTTTGGCCTTCAAAAAGCCATTGAGTGCTTAGCTGTAACTAGCTATCACGAGTGCCTGGAGTATAGGAAATACTGAGAGTGGTGCCGCTGACGGGGTCCTGGCTTGTGACATTTCAGAGGGAAGCAAGGGACTCCATCAGGGCTGTTCATGGGATGAGTTGGACAAAGAACCTGCAGAAGTGAAACCTTTTCTTTGCAGGGATGTTCAGTGCTGGTCAACAGGTGCTGGAAAATGAGCTGAGGTTAATAAGAGGCCAACATTATTAAGATGAAATAACCTAGGACGTTGTGCTGGTTAAGTTTATGTCAACTCGACACAAGCTAGAGTCATCTGAGAGGAGGGGATCCCCATTGAGAAAATGTCTCCATAAGGCTGGGCTGTAGACTGGGCTCCATAGCATTTTCTTAATTAGTGATTGATGTAGGAGGGCCCAGCCCATTGTGGGTTTTGGGGGATCATCCATGAGCTGGTGATCCTGGGTTCTCTGCAAAAGCAGGCTCAGCAAGCCATGAGGAGTAAGCCAGTAAGCAGTGTTCCTCCATGGTCTCTGCATCAGCTCCTTCCTTCAGGTTCCTGTCCTGACTTCCTGCAATGATGAACAGTGATGTGGAAGTGTAAGCCAAACACACCCTTTCCTCCCCAGCTCCTTTTTGGCCATGCTATTTCATCACAGCAATAGAGACCTTAAATCAGAAGTGTTTCATCACGGCTGCCACATAGACATGGTGGGCAGAGGAAGGCAAGGCTTCCTTAAAAGCTGGTATCACAAAGTCTCCTATGTGATACTGGTTTTGAAGGCTTGAAAGTCATTGTTTTTTGGTTAGCAGCTGAGGCTTGGCACAGGGAGAGGTCTAGGCGAGGACACTGGTGAGGGTGTAGCCCCAGGGCAATGGAAGCCCCAGGACTGAAGGGGTCATAGAGTCTGAGGCTTGGCACCATGTGCTAGGTTTGGTGTTCCTTGGTAAAAGAGCACCCTCAGCTGCTGTGGAGATGCCTGGGTATGGGAATTTCCGCAACTGTGAGACATCCACCAAGGACAGCAGCAGATGTGCTCTGTGGGCTGTGGATGGCGGAGCTGGGAACTGCTCAGGCTCTTTGGAGCTCAGATTATGAGCCCCAGACACCGGACATCCATCTATTTACACTACTAGAGTTTAGTTTTTCCCTGTTCTGATTGTAATTGTGCCCCAGTTATTTCCTCTTGGAATGAGAATTATCTAACATGTTTTTAGATTTATAGGCACCACAATTATGTGACCATGGACATTTAAATGAGACATCAATTCTTGTGTTGTTGTTCTTGAGATGGCCTCACTCTGTATCCCTGGTTGGCCTGGAACTCAGAGATCCTCCACCCCTTACATTCTGAATCCACCACCCCTGGCATGATATTAAACTGTTAAATTATGGAGAAAATGATGATTTTTAAAAGCTGGATTGTGTTTTATATTATGTTATTCTAAGCTCCTGAGGGTAAACCAGAAAGGAAAGGTTATGGTTTGAGAGTGATGCAGTTGTGTGTCAGGTTGACAAAGTGTCAATTGTACGGGTTAGTTTTTGTCAATCTGTACAGCCTAGAGTCACCTTGGAAAGGGGAATGTCCACTGAGGAGTTGCCTCCATGTGATGGGCCTGGGGCATTGTTTGACTAAGGATTAAAGTGGGTGGGCTCAGCCCACTGTGGGAAGAACCATCCCGGGGCAGATGGTCCTGTGTTCTGAGAGAGAGAAAGAGAGAGAGAGAGAGAGAGAGAGAGAGAGAGAGAGAGAGAGAGAGAGAGAGAGAGAGAGAAAAGAGAAAAGGCCAAGTAGCAGCATTTCATGGCCTCTGCTTCAGTTCCTGCCTCCAGGTTCCTATCTTGAGCTCCAGTCCTAGCTTCCCTCAATAATGGACCATAAGCCAAACAAATGCTTTCCTCCAGAAATTGGTTTGGGTTGCTATTTTATCACAGCAGCAGGACAGCAAACCAGGACAATCAAGTGTTTTATGCCCTCAAGTTGGTCTCTGAAAATAGTGCAAACTTGTGCGAAACTTGGGCAGATTCCTTAACTTACCGTGGTGGTTTCCTTAAGTGAAATTGGATCTGGATCATGGAATCTGCCTGGTATTTAATCAAGAGTCAGTGAGTGAATCCAGAGGAAACAGAACACTGCCTGGTACATTTAGAGCAGACATTTAGAGAAGTGTGTGTGTGTGTGTGTGTGTGTGTGTGTGTGTGTGTGTGTGTCTGTGTGTGTGTCTGTGTGTGTCTGTGTGCACGTACATGTATGTGTATGTGTGCACATGCGTGTGTGTGCGAAAAACAGCAAGACAGACACATAGACAAGAATAGAGAGACAGAGAGAGAGGTGCAAAGACAGACACACAGAGACACAGAGACAAGTAGACATACAGACATATACAAAGAGACAGAGACACAGAGGGTATGTGCTAGTGTATCTGTGAGAAGAACACACCTGAGGTCATCCTTGCCTTCCACCTCCTTTGAGACAGAATCTTTTGTTACTTTCTGTAACCCAAAGGGATTCTCCTGCTTCTGCCTCCCCTCTCACAGCAGGAGCACTGTGACTGCAGGTTAGGTTATAAAATGCACACTGAGTTAACGTCCTCACACTTGCTCTGTGGCACTTCCTCTGTGGAGCATCTCTCTGGCTTACCTTCCTTAAGATAGTTACTAGGAACATGGTTTCCAGAGGTTACTCGTGAGCTGCAGGGAGAGAGCTGAAGGTGTTCTGAGGCTGAGCTCTCAACTCCACTGGCCGATCTTGAACTTCTGACCTTCCCTCCTCTTTCCAACTCCCAAGTGCTGGAACCCCAGGGGACACCACCACTCTTCAGTTACGCCAGTCCTCGCCGGTCCTCGCCGGTCCTCGCCGGTCCTCGCCGGTCCTCGAGGCTGCCCCCACTTAGGTGTGGTTAAGATCACCAGAGCAGCTCTTCTTCCTGATTCTTAAGGGAACGGCTTTTACAAAATGCACGGTTCAATC